>NC_139220.1:273960478-274560478 GCF_055691185.1 Crinia signifera
TTCCTAATCAGAGTTCCACTTATTAGAAAAATAGTCAAAATGTTTAAAAACAAAATAATGGATACACTAGGATAAAAACATATATATTCTTTTTTGTTTTCTGAAGAAGGACTATGGAGGTATTTGTATAGCTTCAGTCCTTACTAAATAGGCTTTCTCTTGGTTTGTTATGGGGTGGTATTGTCACCTGGTGAATATTACCAACAATTGAGTGACCCATTGAGTTACAGCATACTGCCCTTTAATAGACCTCTTTAATACAAAGATCGCTGGAAGCAAACCCACATCAATAAGATGACCACTGGACCTAAAATATATGAATTACGATGTTTCACAAAAATATATGTAAGATATTTAGGCCAAGGATGTAACTACCGTAGTTACAGGGAGTGCTGCTGCTATGGGGCCCACAGCTGCAAGGGGCCCACCTTATCTGTAAAAGTAACATGTTTTATATACATTTTTTCACCATTTGGGCCCTTGCAAACTTTTGCTATGGAGCTCACAAATATCTAGTTATGTCACTTGCTTTGACCTTATCAGGATTGAAGATGTTGGACAGAAAGCTATAAACTTATATTACTATACCTATTATTACCATATTTTTGATATTGGCGTCTGGGAAAACATAGAAGAGGAGGAGCTTCAGCTGGAAAGTGAGGGGTGAGGCACTGTACAATGCTGTGACTGTTGATAATGTCATTCCCCACAAATTTCCTAGACTGTACACTTCAGGGGGTGAGTGGGAGGGATCTAAGAGGCTGCGAATGCCGCAGTCTGACTCATACTCCGGGGTGATACTGTACATAACTCTGGGAGTAGCAGGTATTCTACTGTCCACATGTATGAACTTGGAAAACTTGCAAAACACATACAGTACTGTATGACAATTAGTAGATCCATTTAAAGTCGCTCATGTTAATGTGTTTTCTATGCACATTACCCACGCAGGCAAAATGCAAGTAGTCGGTTTCGCAAAACATGGTTTTGCCTTTAGTAAATCTTGCAGCTAAATCACTGAAACATCAACAGTTTCAACATCCTGGAGGATGCACTAAGCTTGAAAAGTGATCAAATAGAGAGTGATAAATCACCAGCCAATCAGCTCCTACCTGCCATGTCACAGGCTGTGTTTGAAAAAATAACAGGTAGGAGCTGATTGGTTGGTGGTTTATCACTCTCCATTTATCACTTTTTAAGCTTAGTACATCTGGCCCTTAGTCCACTATTTATTATACTGGTAATTATTTTCTTTAGAGAAATCAGCAGACATGAAGTCTTTTTTATTTGCTTATTCTTTTTTTTTAGCACAAAAGCTTCAGGACTGCATTGATTCTAATACCAAAACTTCATTACTACATTGATTTCCCAGTAATTATAAAGCTGTGCTACAATCATATTGGTTTTGTATTTGAGGTCATCATCTCCATTATTAGCCTGTACTGTTTGACTAATTTTCCTCCTGGGAGAGAGCATTAAATCCAGCACAGTCTTCCTGTCCTGTGGTCTTCTCTGCATATGAGAGCAGTAGGGCTGGGAGGTGCATGGGAAGCCGGCGTAGTGCAGTCTGAAGGTGTCCGGTTGTCAGTGCAGAGAGCCTGCTCCCAGGTCAGCTGCATCTTAACCTCACATCTCTCCCTGCTGCGTTGGCTCAGGAGTGAGCAAAGTGCATTTCGGCTGTGTTGAATACTCTGCCACCTCCCCTTTAGCGCACAAGGCAAAAATGATATTAGAGCACCTGTTGAAAAGTCTTCTTTATATAGCTACATAGCCATGTAGCGACAATATCTGACAAGGGGACTAATTCAGCATGGGTCGCTTATCAGAGAAAACACAGTGGATTGCAAGCAAAAAGCCACCGGCCAAAAAGAAAGAATAAACTGCCATTGCAAATGTAGGTTTCCTCTAATCTTGGGAAGTGGTCAGTGCTAACGTCAGAGGCTCACTAAAAATGCTTGGGCATGCTTACGTTTTTCACACATGTTTCCATCTAGAAACGCTGGCTTCCTGTCCGCCAAACTGCGACTGCTCTGCGATTACTAAGCGTTTGCATATTCATTTTCAATTGTAGGTCACGCGCTTGCAACATGAATGCTGTGCACGAGCAGTCGGTCAATAATCGCTTCATTTGCTTTGCCTCTAATTAAAAATCCATGCTGAATTTAGTATACAGATTATACAAAAATAAGGTAGAATTTTGAATAAAAAATTATTAGTATTAAAATGAATATCCTACAGTATATTCCATGCAACCAGGGGTGTTTTAAGAGAGGAGGAATAACATACAGTATCCCCTTTCTCTCTGAAGCGCTGTAGAGTCTGTGATGTGCAGGTATACGGAAACATGGCGCCCATTCTCTACTGCCCATGTGCGAATCACTGGGAGGATGGTGCCATTTTTTGAGTGATTTCTTTAGCTGCAGCAGCAGTGCCTATACAGGCAACATATAATCGTCTCTAAAGATCTTATTGACATAATTATTATCGGGACTTATCATTTATTAATCTAAGCTCACCTCGGCAATAAGAAATTATGTATTGCAGCATGCATACATATACATACATGCAAGGACAGGGGCTCCGACATGGGCTTATCTCTGCAATGTGTAAAAGCAAAGTGATCATATAAGTGATCACATTACTTGCAGGGATGTGACTTGGCTGCACTACTGTTGGCTAGGGTAATTTTTCTGTAATTTAGTCTACTGGTTTGTGTGTGTGTGTGTACGGGGTAATAAACCGTATCTGTATGTCACCCTTTCAGGCTGTGATACCAGAATGCTTCCACAGTGACAGGGAGCCAGGTGGGGCACTGTGACATAGTGCAGTGTCCGGATCCTCCTCAGTGACAGGAGCTGGACAGTATCTCGGGAGCAACCCTGCATCTCAGGGAATCTTGGGCATGAATATACCCAGATTGATGAATGCTGCAAGCCCCATGATACCACACCCCCATCATAAAGACCACACCCATCCATATAATGCCACACCTCCTTTTCAGGGTGTGCAGGTTATACAGTGCACCAGGTATCACCAACTCCAGTGTTGAAGTTGGGGTAGCCCATAGGCTGGAATGGTTAAGCCCACCTCCCAGGTCCATGCTCCACAATGTGATGCAGCCTGTAACGACAGCTGTAGTCTGCTGTACATACTGTACATGAAGGGGATATTTAAGGGTAAATTAACTAAGATAGGAGTTCTATTGAAGATGGGATGGTTCCCATAGCAGCCAATCAGATTATGGGCCAGATTCTCTAAACTTCAAAAGTGATAAAATGGAGAGTGATAAACAGCCAGCCAATCAGATCCTACCTGACATTTTTCAAACACAGTCTGTGACATGGCAGGTAGGAGCTGATTGGCTGGCTGTTTTGTCACTCTATATTTTATCACTTTTGAAGCTTAGAGAATCTGGCCCAATATCTATTATCTTCTAGAAGGTGCTAAATAAAAAATAAGTTGAATCTGATTGGTTGATACGGGCAACATCCCATCTTCAATATAACTCCAATCTTAGTATACCCCCTAGAATTTGTTGTTATTTTGGGGGGAATATCCAATAAAATTAGTGCTGGGTGACACCATTCGGTGTGTCTGCAGTCACATATCTAAGCTGTTGTTGTAGTTTATGTACAATAGTAATTAGCTAAAATAATACATGTTATTGGAATAATTTGAAAAGAGAGATTTAAGTGCGTCAAGCTGAAGTAATTGCTTATTTATAGATCACTTAACATATTTAAAGCTAAACTGGTTAAAGTGCGCCTGGGGTCAGAGTACACGCTTCCTAGCTGACCTGCAGTGACAGCTCTAAAAGACTGATAGACCTGTCCGTGCCATAACTGAACCGCCTGGGGATCTGATGCTGTGATAGATGCATGTATGGCACAATTTGCCGACAAAATTTGCACCTTAAAAAATAATAGGACACATATAGCATGGGATACATACTGTATAACCGTGTAATTATCTCAAAAGATTGCTAACATTTGCATTGAAAAAATATTTGCATTTAGGTTTGACAGCAGATCCAAAACTGCATCTCTAATACGAATATGAAAGTAGTCTTAAGATACGTTCATAAAATACAATACTATAAGCACGATCAATGAAGAACGCACCGATTAGCTTCAAAGGGGAATGTGTATCAGCCAATCAGAAGAGTCTAGCTAGTGCTGGCGACCATTGTCACCACTAGAGTCTTTGTGAAAAAACCCACAATTAATACAGCTTTGAAAGGTGCATCCAGGTCGTGAGTCCGGCCTCCATTTATTATAATTATATGAACACGCACATACTGTATACTCAGTCTCCATGAGTCCATCCATTTTCTCTCCCATAATGCCTCTCCGGGGATATTCAGGCACAAGTATAGATTCAAGCAGCTAGGCTTATGTGTTTATTCATGCACCTTTTTACAGTATGTGGTCATACGCAGAATGAAAGAGCTGTCCAGTGACATAGATGTTAGAATATCATACTGATGACCACTCAGAACCACCAAATGCTGCTCAGCCCCAATTTTAAACTCCTCTTGCCAACACAATTTTGGACCCCCAATTAGTATAAAGCGTGCCCTTGAATGGCTTGCTTTGATTGCCACATTACTATTCTCAATTGTAGTCCACATGGATCGCAAAAGGATGAATGTTTTTGGAGTGAAACAAATCATGAAAAACTCATGTCCACCTTTTCCTGTGTCGACCATTGATACGTTGACCCTTTGGTGCATGTCGAACCTTTTGACAATGTAATGCTGGGTACACACCAGGACGACTAGGGCCCGATCAGCACAATCTAGATCCGATTCCGATCAATTGGATGCAGATTGTGTGCTGATTGGGCCCTTTTCTGAGCTGGTGTGGAGCGATTCCGATCCGATGCGCGGTCCCGCGGGTCGGTCGGTCGTTATTGAGATCCTACCTGCTGCAGGTAGGATCTCAATGACGACCATACAACCGGGTGCGGGTCGCCATCGGATCGGACCCGCTCACGGTGCACATCGTGAGCGGGTCGTGCCCTCCCGCGTCATCGTGAGCGGGTCGGACGAGACACTGACGACCCGCTCACGATGTGCATCGTGAGCAGGTCGTCCTGGTGTGTACCCTACATTAACCTTTTTCCTATCAACCAATAGTGTTCGACCTATTGACTGTTCCCCTGAACACTGCTGACCTAACAATGGAACCATACTTTAATAATGAATCAGAAATGATGTTCCTTACCTGCACTTTAGGGTGAATGGGGAGGATTCTTGGCACCGAGTAAAGATACCTTTATGCACATGTTCCGGTATATTTACTAGTGAGTACAGTACACACATATTATTGAGTGATCTATGTGAGGGATTACACTACTTTGATGAACACGAGGTGTGACCTGGACACATGTAAAGAAACCTTTATGCACTTGTCTTTTCGTCTGTTTGTATGAGTGAGGGTGAGTGAGACTAGATATTGTTGCTTTCATTTTTTCATGTACCCCCTAACATAATAATTCATATATGGTGGACCTTGGGTGGATCAGGAAGCTTTTGTGTATCCAGATCTCCATTGCCATTTGCCCATTTGACTTAGTATTCGACCTATTGACTGTTGACCTAACAGCAGAACCATACCATAATAATGAATCAGAAATGGTGTTCCTTACCTGTTCTTTAGGGTGCAGGTAAGGAACACCATTTAGAGTGGAGAGCTATCAAATCTTTGGAGAAAGAGAAAGTGGTGAGAGATAAAATACCAACCAATCAGCATTGAAAGTGATACCTTAAAAAGTGATAATGTGGAGAGTGATAAAGGACCAGCCAATCAGCTCCTTACTGCCATGTTACAGGCTGGGTTTGAAAAAAATGACAGTTATTTGGCTAGATGCAGCAAGGGGCCAAACATCTGAAAATGCAATTTTGGTGGTTTGGCCTTGCTCCGCATATGTACCTTGGATCAGGGGCGAATTTAGGGGTCAGGCCGCCCCTAGGCACAACATTTTTTTACCCCCCCCCCCCCCAATTTGAATGTAATCGTATATGTATATACATTGTTATTTATATATATATATATATATATATATATATATATTTCATAAAAATGTAACTGTAGCCCACCTTAATATTTTTTTTAAGCACTCAGGACTGCTCACTGTACAGAGGACTCGGAGGGAGGGAGGCACTTATTAGTACAGTGATTAGCACAGTGTCTCCGTCAGTCTCTCTCTGGCTCACACACTGTGATGAGCACAGGGAGGATCTGCGTGCCGCTCAGCTCAGCTGCTGGATACACAGCAGCCAATAGACTGTGTGTGTGTGTAGAATAGCCAATGGGTGGAAGCCGGCAGCAGTGAGCCTGAGCCATTTCTGGACGCGCAGGGGGACCGTCGGACCCAGCCACCAGAGGTGATGTAATGTGCATGGCAGAGTGGGTGGGCAGTGGCGGGTGACTAGTGGCGCTGCCGCCTACATATAATTCATCTATGCGGCGGCGGCGCTCGTCACTCGCCGCTGCCCACCCGCTGTGCCATTTAACAGAATGTCAGCCAGCCTGCCGCCCTTAATTGGTGCCGCCCTGAGGCCGGTGCCTCACGGGCCTAGGCACAAATCCGGCCCTGCCTTGGATGCTGTGGACAATGCCAACTTCAGATTGGTGTTGCTCTATAGAAGCTATTCCGGTACTTATGTATTATCTGGGCTCCCGATTTTTTCATTGCATGCCACTACTTAAGGCATGCAATGCAATGCAATGCAATTTTTCATTGTAAAGACCTGATTTTTAATTGTATAGTCAACCATGGGTGATTTCATACCCCCACTATCCAACTACGCATGGAGTTGATTTTATATAGTGTGGCGAGCCACCGAGCCCGAAGTGTGGCGAGCGCAGCGATCCCCGCGAGGGGACGTGGATAACTTTACATGTATTCTGCGTGCACTCACCACGCTTCGGGCTCGGTGGCTCGATGCGCTCGCCACACTATATAAAATCAACTCCATGCGTAGTTGGATAGTGGGGGTATGAAATTGGGTCTTTACAATGAAAAATCGCATTTGCATTGCATTGCATTGCATTGTGTGCCACTATATTGCATGCGATGCAATGCAATGCAATGCAACGAAAAAATTGGGAGCCCAGATAATACATAAGTACCACTATTCCAAACTGGCTCCCTGCTATGAGGGATTCAACCGGATCCTAAACACAGAATCTCGCCCAGAGTTGATTGGCTGGTACTTTATCACTTTCGAAGCTTAATACACCTGGCCCTGTATTTGAGAAATGGCAGAAGATGATTGGTTGGCACATTATCTCTCTCTACTTTATTTCTCTCCATGGTTAGAATATCTCCTCCCCCTGTATGTGATACTAAGTATGTACAGCAGGTTACTATGATAGCAGGAAGTAATGATGACATCATCATGAGAGGGCAGGCTGTACCGGTTCTGTGTTACATGAAAGGAAAGATAATTAACTTTAACCCTTTCTTTTTCAAATAAGTCACTATGTTACCATCTACTTGTATATTAGAATAAATAAAAAATTTGTACCACACAGTGAATGCCATCCCTAAACTCATCTTAACTTGCATTCTTGTTCAATGGTCACAAAAATAACATAATAAACAGAAATATTGAAAATATTGAAAAAGATTATATGATCCTAGCCAACATAAGGTTACAGTTATTTTACAGCATCCACAGAGCATCACACCATACCTCCCAACTTTCTCACACTGCAGCACTGCAGAAGAGCTGCCACTTCTAAGGGTGACAACCAAGTGCAAGCCGCAAAACACCCCCCCCCCCCCCCCCCACACACACACACACACACACACACACACACAAAACCAGCTTGTGACTCCACTGCATATGGGATCTAAACCAGAACCCGAAGGACCTGCAACCTGATGCGCAAGGTACCCATGTAAGGTAATTTGCGCATGTGCAGACCCATTTTGGGTAACACAGGATGCAGTACTGCATCAGATTATCAGTACAGTTCAGCAGGGCCAAAACTACGGTTTCCGGCATCCGGGCCAAGGCAGTCATTTGGTGTCCCCCCCTTCCCCTAACCGGGGGGGGGGGGACTGTCCAAATGACCGCCTTGGCCCTGGCAACGGAGACCCCCCTCCCCGCTGACAACTTACATAACTCCTGTGTGCAGCCAGCGGGGACAGGCAGCGGGGTTCCGGGGACTGGTCAGTGGCGTAACTATAGCAACGCAGCCCCCGCGGTCGCGGCCGGGCGGGGGGGCACGGGTGGGCGGACAGGCGGGGAGAGGGGGGGCGCCCCCCCATTAACGGCGGGGGGCGCCCCAAACAAAGCTACGCCACTGGGACTGGTGTAGCCGCTGTAGCGGCAGCTTGACTCCATCCATCTCTCCTACTAGCGCGGCGGCGGGAAGTGCTGGTGATGACTTTGAAAAGACTTGCCGGACGCTGATTGGCTGAATTTCAAAGTCATCACCAGCGCTTCCCGCCGCCGCGCTAGTAGGAGAGAGTAGAGACGGACGGAGTCAAGCTGCCGCTGCAGCGGCTACCCGGAACCCTGCTGCCTGTCACCGGACCTCTGCTGGCTGTCCCCGGACCTGACAGCGGCCCCCCTCCAGCGCCCGGTGCGCGTGACCCCCCCAGCCCCCTCTAGTTACGGCCCTGAGTTCAGTATAAAAACTAATCTGGTGCCCATTAAAGTAACAATTGTTATTGTGAAACAGACTTTTTTATTTTCTGTCTTAAAAAAAAACAATGGCAGTCATTTGTTGTACTGTTCTTGTGCTCAAAGTACGGTATATACCATATGTAGCACCACATGTAACTGGGAAACCAGTTCAAACACCAGGTGGAGATGACTACATATCTATTATTAGGCTGCTCCAGCAAGGGGGAGACCTCATGCCAACATTTTTGCGTAAAGAATTTTAAATTTAAATGAGCCTTCTGCTACCAACCGCCTCAGCAACATGCTTTTTATTGAGAATAAAACACCGCTTCTAAATTCAGGAGCTATTACTGCACGCTGGTCTGTCCACCGCACATACAGGCTTTCCTGCAGTTGGCGAATTTTGATATAAATTGCACTTATAAGAACAAATATATGAAATAGTGTTTTCCACTGAATATTAAAAGGACAGCTGTGACAACTGATGCAAATGAAAACAGAGTGCTGTCTGGGTAAATTGGTTTTGGACTTTTTCAGGTCAGTTTTACAGAGTTTAAACAAAAATGACTAGCGCCATTGTTTTCCTGCGCATTACTTTTCTTAGCTGTTCCTTAACCCTTTGAGTGCCGACGTTGCTGTGAGAGAGCCTCAAAATATCCGCTAAAAATGTGCAAGTCAATGAATTGAAGTATAGTTAAATATTGTACCCTGTGAGCGGCGCTGGCATTTTTTGTGGAAATTTTGAGGATCTCTCACAGCAACGTTGGCACTCAAAGGGTTAAATGTTGATATTTAACAAGGAACAAAAAGAAATGTCCAGAAACCCATATTAACCAATCATACCATTGGGGTACCTGCGTGTGCAGTGCACATGGATTACACTGCACACCCTGCACCCACTGAATTTCCTTACCATTGAATTGATCTATAGCAAAATGATACAGGAGCCATAGGGGGATGCGGTCAATATCCCGGCGGTCTAAATACCGACGCCGGAATCCCAACTGCCGCAATGCCGGCACTTTGTCCCTCTATGGGTGTCCACGACTCCCATAGAGGGAGAATAAAATAGTGTGCTGAACATAGCGAGGCACCGGGCCCGCTGCGTGGTGAGCGCAGCGAGACCACAAGGGTGGCGATCTACGCCCCCCCCCCCTTGTCGGCATTGCGGCGGTTGGGATTGCGGTGCCGGTATTTTGACCGCCGGGATTCCAACCGCTTGCATATCATAACGGACTCACCATAGGACCTTATTCAGGTCCGTTCGTAGGCTGCATGCATTTGCACAGGGCAAATGTTTGTGCTTGCACATTTCTGATCATGCACCCACAGGGAGTGAGCAAATGTTTGTGCATGCACCCACAGGGAATAAACCTTTTGCTGGGTACACGCACCCATCTTTTTGGGCGGAGTGTGTGGTGCTGGGCTAGCCCATTACCATACGGGAACGCTCAGCATTTCATAGGCTTTCCCATAAGAACGCTGGGCATTAACATGCTAATGAAGCCGTGACGGACATGCGGGGGGCGGGCAGGTGACATCGTTGCTCAGAGCAACCTTACATATGCCTGCACCTTCCACATCTTTCGATGGTCGGTGACTTTCGAAAGATGTGGGAGGTCCCAGTGGCATGCGAATGGATGTTTATGTAAAACATCCATTCACAGCCAGTGCGAACGTTCGCGCCTAGTGAATGGTGGGTCAGTGTACCACAATTCACAAGGCGGGATCTCATTCATTCTCGAGGATGCAAAATTCTTTCTGCACATTTTACATCTGCCCCCCCTGCAGTGCACATGGTTTTGTCCAGCTAAGAAGGAATTTGCCTCTAAGAGTGAACTATAATAAGGCCCAATGTGCAGAGCTGCAACTTAGTACATTGCTCAAGCATACTTAGATGTACACGCGTTCTAGTCGCAGTCACACTTTCTGCTCCAAACTTAGTGCTAGGAAGGCGCTCGGCAGGATACTGTAGATGAGCATGGCTACCTCTGTATCGGCATGGATTGTAGGTTGTAGCACAGTACCAGAGTCTGTACTACTTATGGGGGCATAAGATGGTCAGCACATGGCCCCCTCTACTAAAAAGACACCATTGAATTAGATATCCATTCGGCAATCTAGTTTAACTAGACAGAAGACAGCTAGTGCTATATTTGAGTGGTTGCCAATGATTACAGCGTTTGTTTTCTTTAACAATTTTAGTTAATAAACCCTCATTACCACCAAAATACTATGTTGTCCCCATTGCGCTAAAAAGAATTGCATGCTGTTTCTGGAACATACGCAATGTTTTCGAAGACATTGCCATGCAGTGCTGTCCAAGTTCATGTTACAGAATTAATAGACAATTGGTGCTAATTTCCTGTTAGTTATAGCAGCTATAAATCGGAAAGAGTTCATTATTTGTTGGTCATCATCAAGGTCTGATACCATCACGTCAGTATACATACGGAAATGGGTGTATTCTGACTAAAAAAATGTACCCCTATAGTAGGTTACTCCAAATATAAGCAGCCCCCTTGGTTTTCTTGAATGTGTATAAAAGAATTTACCCTCTAGCCTTTTTCACGTTTTATGGATATCAAATTCTGCAATAATTTCTTAAATCCCTAATAGTTACAAAATGTGCCTCATGGGATCGGGATCCAAATAACAGTCATACAGCTTGCTAGGACCGTGAGACTTCCAGCGGGCAGAATGGGCAGGGACCTGCAATGATTGCAGTATCACATGCCTGGACCATC
Organism: Crinia signifera; assembly: GCF_055691185.1. Classification (NCBI taxonomy): domain Eukaryota; kingdom Metazoa; phylum Chordata; class Amphibia; order Anura; family Myobatrachidae; genus Crinia; species Crinia signifera. The sequence continues at coordinate 273,971,870 of NC_139220.1, forward strand.
CCATTGGATAAGACAAGGCATTCTGGGGGTTTTCCTAGTTCCTCTAGAATGCCGGGCACATCAGGAATATAACCTGGGTATGCCTCTGTAAAACGTCCATTCCATCTCATCGGCATCCTTGGTTCTGTCTCCTACATGTTGTAGGGTATGGAGTGTGCTGTGTACTACTGGAGGACTATACAGTAATCCATGGACTGAAAACCTCTAGACATGCTCACCCACTGGTATACACTATGGACCTTGCTCTAGAAACTTTGGGAACTCTTACAAAATGTTTCTCTGTTTTACACGAAGCTTCAGTAATTCTCTGCACCATACATATATTATTGGGTATGGATCATTGGGTCGACCCATATGGGCACCGTCTATGTGTAATGCATCCCCTTGCATGGCCCGCTGCACTTCAGGCACACTACTTTATTCTCCCACCACGCCCTTGTGGAAGGTAGGGCATGAAAGAATGCCTGTCAACACATGTCGGCTTAAAAAAAAATCTAATGTGACCTTTTGACCTAGCCATTGTTGACTTTGTCCCATTGTAGATCATGTCCCGATCTAAGACATGTCGACTTTCATTGGTCGACTCAATGCACCTTAATAGGGTCAACCTAATGACCCTATACCATCTTATTTGCCATCTCTCCAAAGCTTTGGATCAGGGAATGCCAGAGCACTGTACTCTGCACACAAGGGCCTGAGAGGGGCTTACAATGGGAAAACACTGTGGATTGCAGAAGGCGCTGCAGGTCATTGCATGTAAGTGCCAATACATGTATTCACTGGCCACAGAGAGCTCTGGTAATATGGGGAAGTAGACTGTGGCATCCATAAAACACAACGGGTCACTGGCAGGAGGATAGAAAGTCTGGGGTTGTTGCCATGGAGAAAACAGGCATTGCTAGTGACGAGCATACTTGATGAATATTAATGATTCATTTACAAATGAGAAAGTTTTACAGCGAGAACCATTATACTTGCCTCGTGACGTATACATGTTAACTCTTCTATGTCCACAAGATTACAGTGTGCTGCAGTATCGTCACTGCGCAAATGAGGTTAACATATAGCTTGTAGTAGCGGATAATCAAGCAGAAATCCCATTACAAGGCTGGACTACATAACTACATTGGGGTTTATACACTAAAGTGCCACAGCCATTATCGCTGTGCAATACCATTCACTTTAATGCCCTTTAAGTATTGATAATGGCTGCAATCCATAACAAATGTATTCCATAATAATATCCTATCTTGCAGGGAGTGCAGTGACCTTATATATAAGATTATGTCCCTTTACATTTAGATCTATCTTTCACTTAATGCTGTTTAAGAGCCTGAAGTTTAAAACAGACAACTGTCCCTTGATAGCATCTAGTCTGCAGACAGCTGACTGCGATCTATCCTTAACTCTTTCTACTTCCAGTGCCACAAAGCACAGTAATGGCCTACCCTATCCTTATGTAGCATGTACAATTATATTGTGGGGCAAATTGCTGAGATGGGAGTTCTCTTTCACACGGGATGTTGCTACGGGCAACCTATCAGACACTGGGCCTTATTCTGGTACACTCCTTTTGGCAAATTCCATCTTAGCTGGACAAAACCATGTGCACTGCAGGTGGGGTAGATGTTACTTGTGTAGAGAGAGTTAGATTTGGGTGATGTTTTACTTCAAAGTGAGTATATTGCTGTGTATAAATAAAGCAGTCAGTATTTTCCCTGCACAGAAACAAAATAACTCACCCAAATCTAACTCTCTCTGCACATGGTTCTGTCCATCTAAGAAGGAATTTGCCAGGAGTGAACCAGAATAAGTCCCACTATCTTCCATCTTCTAGAAGGTGCAAAAAAAAAAAAAGAAGCTGATTCTAATTGGTTGCACATAGCAACATCTGTATGACACAATGTGGTGGCTCATGTCACCCATGGGATTGCATAAATCACCCATCGCAGATCCTCATAAGAGGTCATGAAATCTCCATCCAATCGGGAGATCCCTGGTCTTTTACTTCCCAGCGACAATATGCCTCCACTTGCACAAATCCAGGCCGTCGGCATACCATCCCTGCCCCCAAATGTCATCAGACTATCACTGAAATTCTGATGCCACACTGTGTCAAGTTTGTGCATGTGTGGGACGTGTTTTGTGCATATGCCAAGTACTTTGTGCATCGGAAAGCAGATGTTTTGGGGTCTGTATTAGCCCCAATGTGGAAAATTACCACCCACAAATGTTCTTGTATACAACTGTAAATTACTCCACATAGAGTAATAGAGATAGAAATGGGATATATAGACATACAGCCAGATACTGTATATATATGTATAAAATAAGAGATAGATAGATAGATAGATAGATAGATAGATAGATAGATAGATAGATAGATAGATAGATAGATAGATAGATAGATAGATAGATAGATAGATAGATAGATAGATAGAGAATGGTCATCACAAACCAAGCACAAAATAGGAGGAAGTAAGTGGATGGGCAAAATAGGATGTGGACCAGGGTGCAGGTATTCACTCAAGAGGCTAGCCGTCAGTGGCAGATCCAGAGGAGGGACTGCAGCGCAGTTCAAAATTCAAATAAGGGAGCTACATGTGGCGCCTTATAAATAAACGTACTACTACTACATCCACTGCCAGTGCCACTGCCATCGGTGGCAGTGGGTGTGGCTCCCTTATTTGAATTTTGAACTGTGCTGCAGACCCACCTCTGCAGCCGTTATTGTAGACCAAACTGCCAAGCAACATGCACTGTCTGCACTGACCATATTTTTCAATCTTTCAGAAGAAAATCCATCCAGATTGATACAGAATTATATCATTCCACAATTGTTGGTGATTGTCAGGACAGTTTAGTTGAAAATGATCAGTCTGCCTGGTTGGATGTAGATAAGACACTGCGGCATGCTCTAACAAACACTAATATTAGTGTGTATAGATTTCCTTTATTGGAATCATTTTAACTTGTACACGGCTGAACATCATATCTCTCTGTCTGCTATATTTTTCATTATTTGGTTAACTGCAAGAGCCGGATTCATCACTGCTTCAGTTCAGGAAAATTCTGATTTGCACTGGAGGTTTACATATATAAAGAAATTATATTTACAGGTTTACTTAGTAGCATTACAAGCAGCACAAAATAAACCTCACACTGGATTCATTCACATATATACAGTATATGTACAAAAAAGCTAAAGGGTTAAAGATTATCATTGATCCCACTTACAGAAGCTTTCCCTGACAGTGAGATGTACTAAGCCCTGTCCAGTGATAAAGTAGATGGACCTAAAGTTCAAGCTAGTCAGCCCCTATCTGTCATTTCTCAAACACAGGGGCAGATGTATTAAGCCTGGTGAAGTTCTTATGTGGAAGGTGATAATGTACCAGCCATCCACTCCTAACTATAATTTCTTTCAAACACAGTCTATACCTTGACAGTTGGGAGCTGATTGGCTTTTATCACCTTCCACTTTATCACTTCTCCCAGTCTTATACATCTGCCCTACAGTCTATAAAGTTTCCCTTGATGTTGCAGTACTGCTGCACATGTGTAACCTTACTCGCACTGTGGGGACCTCCACTTCTTACCATTGGGTTAAGAGAAATATCACCATATGTAGCTGGTATAAACTAACAGTCATGCTTGGTAAGTGACACAACTGCAACATACCCATATATTGTATGGAAACTGTGGTATGCTCTGAAACTCACAGCACCGCAAGAGATATCGTCAATGTACCCTTCTTTATTTGATTTTCAACATGTAGAAACTGCTGTTTCCAGAGCTGATGGGCTTGGTATAAAGGCGGGGCCAACTCTTCTCTTTGGCAACTTTAGAATGCTGCATAGTGAGTGGGGATCTGTGGGCGAAGCGGGTGCAACCAAGTACTAGGGTTACCAACTCATCCTTTTAATTCGGGACACATATTAATTAACCAGGTTATGTGGCTGGCTGACTTCAAGACTCCATTTCACCTGGTTTTAATCAGCCACAGACCCTGTGTAATTAATATGTGTCCCGGATTAAAGGGATGAGTTGGTAACCCTACCAAGTACAGTATGCCTATTAATGTGACAGCCGTGTAAATTCTAAGATGCCACCTCTACACTGTCACTTGCAGGGCATGAAAATGGGTATTGGTGGCAGTGTGGGTTGGGGGGGGGGGGGCTGTAGGTTGAAGAGTTACCTAGGGTGCTGATAAGCATTACATAGGCCCTGTATTATATTGTTATGGAATATGTATGAAAAAACCTTCACTTTAGGAGCCTCTGATTTTTTTTATTTTATTATTATTTATCTATTAACAGTTTCTTATATAGTGCAAACATATTCTGCAGCACTTTACAGAGAATATTTGAACATTCACATCTGAATGAGATTACCTAGAGAGAATCATACCTCAAACCATAAAAAAGTGAAAACTCTTGATTTCTTCTTTAGTTGTGGCAGCTGGGAGACATGTATAATTTAAGCATGGAAATAATATACTGCAGAATGCTTTGAAAACATTTCATAATTATTGATATCACAATAGAATTGTTTGCCTCCCAGTAAAAACCGCCACCCAGCTTAGTGTTAAGGAAGCAAGATGCAGTCTGTGAGACTTCTTATTGGAAGTCCTACCTGTCAATCACAGAATCTAAGGCAGTCCCATTGGGAGGTGTTTCCTCCCTCTGGGACTGCCAGTCTGGGCTCTGATAAGCAGAGAGCTGGCTTCCTGTAGAAAGTCACTTCCTGTCTTATTGTGCAGCCCAGTCCGGCTTCTATAGGCTGCAGTCGGCGCAATCCATAGAAGCTGAGTGTTTGCACATGCACAATCACACAAAGATGACTTCTTATGCAGCCCTCTGGAACCTGCTGCATAGAGTGGCGGTTGTCCCCTCTCCAGATGCAGGGGAGGGAAGTGTCAGCCCCCCTGCTAATCAAAACAAGGAGACTCCACTGATTGTAAGTCATTTTAATAAATAGGATAATACAATAAACCAAAAAAAGAAAAAAAAAATGAATCCCCACATACTAGATCTATCATTCATAAATAGTTCTGAATTAAATATCATCCCCATGATCCAGGCACCTTTGGATATAACAGTAATTACAGAAAGCAGAGTTTATAGGAGTTTACCGCACACCACGACACAGAATATTTTCTGCAATTAACACAAATATTCAGAGCTATTTACAGCTGAACTAATCAAAGTTCTGCCACAAGGTAGCACATATTATTCCATTAAATCTAACCTACGATGCAATAAACCCTGCTCCACAACAAGTACTCCAACAATCCTGCTTTCACCATCTCAGGAAAACAGTATTGTATTTATTTGAATCAATTTTTTAAATATTTGCCAAATTATTATTTTGTACATTTTTTATCATTATTTAATTTCTTTTAAAGGGTAATTGGAAGATTGCATAGCGGAACAGTACTGTGCATGTATCTAGTCTGGCCTGGCAAAGCGGTAAAACCATTATCGCCACTGCCAGACAGCTGAGTATCACTAAAGTACATCGCTGATATTATCTGGATAGCACAGCAAAAAAAAAAAATAGCCCTACTGACGCTTGAGTGAGAACCATAGTAGACATTAACCGTATTACATATTAATGTGATACTGTGATGATACTTACAGTACAGTGTATTAGCCTACAATGATCTGTGCTATTTAATGACCTCTTCTTACCAAGATTAACAAATGTGGTTCATTGGGCTCTGATCCCTTATCCCTCCAATTGGACCAAAAGACACATTAGACCACTTAGGAGAAAATGGGGTTAAACAAAGAAGTGAATTTGACTAGGATTATCTGTTCCTTATGAGAATCGTAGAAACTCTCCAAGTGTAGCAAACTACTAATTATCTATGGGATCCCCCACTAATTCTCATACTGGTTGGAGAATTCTCCCCGGGCCCATAGAATTCCACCAGAGTAAACAAACGTGTTCCGAGAGATGGCACGCTCCCAGGCACCGAGGCAATTACACAAGGTGAGGACACGGTGCATTTATTTTTCCCCCTATTCTAAATATGACTTAAGATTTCCCCCTGAGATCATCAAATGACTAAAGACAACCTTGGCTCTGTCTATAATTTTCCCAGTGATTCTTTATCTCCAGTCTCCCAGGGTTCAGAGATAAAATAGCAGGAAATAGGTTGCAGTGGAGAATATATCCAGTTTTGAGGCTGGAAATTAGATTGAATTCCTAGTGCTGAATTGATAAAACGAGTTCCCCATGGGTTTTCTGTGATGGCCCCGTAGGATTTGATGTACGAATGAGATGTTATTCTCTCTGACCCACTTATTCTGAATGCTTCTTGGTGCGTATGAAAGATATAGTAGAGTTGAGTACATATAGGATCAGGATAGGAAAATAATGCAGCAAAATATTACCTCTCTGATACGAAGACAAATATCTGTATTATGATGATCTTCTGAGGGAAGCATTGAATAGGATTCATTTTAGCTGACTATTGACTGCAAGAATACATACAAATCAGAGAGCGGCAGCGATACAGAGTTATAAAGCTAGATGTTTTATATATCGCACTTCAAGCGGTTTTAGGGGATGTGATTCCCAAACATCTGCAAAAAAGTATTGAACAAATCACCTCTTATTTAATATGTGTAAAAAAAAAAAAAAAAATATATATATATATATATATATATATATATATATATATATATATATATATATATAGATATAGTGTTCATTAAAGCACCCGCCATATTTGAAAACCCAAGCAGTTCCTCTTCCCTGCCTGGGGTGTCGCTGTCTGCTGTGGTGCTTCTAGCACAGTGTGGTCTGTATATCAGCGCTGATATGCAAATGAGACTTGTGATAGAAGCACAAGAGCAGATAGCGACACCCCAGGCAGGGAAGAGGAATTGCATGGTTTTTCAAATATGGCGGGTGCTAGAATGAACACTATATATATCATATTCTATTATTATTTTTCAGTCAGGTGCAATAAGGGTCCCATAGTAATGAAACATGACTGAGTTACACACAAGACTGCAACTTTATTTAAACACCAAAAATGACGACATGCAAAAAAAAGAGGGATCTGCTCATTGCAGCTTACATTACCAAAGATCTTGTGATCAGGTAAAACTTAGAGGTGATATAGGAGTATTCAACATGTGACCTTCCAGCTGCTGTGGAACTATACTTCCCAGCATAACCTGTGCAATGTTTGCTATTAGGGCATGCTGAAACGATGACTGGGCATGCCAGGATGTGTGGTTCCACAACAGATGGAGGATTGCATTTGTATTTAAATAACCCTGCCATCTTTACTTCTTACAATCTCAATGTGGATAGGGCAAAAAAGATTTCAGAGCTGGACACAAGTAAAACATCGGGAGCAATGGGCCATTGTTTGCTTACTGTATGTGCTTGCATCCAAATACTCGATGGGGCAGCAGATGGGCACCATAGTGGATTACAGCTAGAGATATTGGGTATCTCATTCTCAATAGACAGATTATAGGCTGTGGCATTAGCACAGTTTCCAAGTAGCAGCTGTGACAAAAGTTGCGCTTGTTACTGTACTTCTGTGAGGTAAATTAACTAAAGGCTCTGTAGTTGCTGTTAAATGTTTTATGTTCAATGAGAGACTGCAAGAAATGTAAAATATGGGTGAAACCATTTTGTTGCTTCTGGTAGTTTGGACTGTAATTGCCTGTCACTGTCATACAAGAGATTAGTCACATAGCTTCCAATGGGAACAGGAATTGGTGATGAATATTTCAATTTAGATTATTTAGTCCAACCATTATTCTTTGAGAGAAAGAGAGATAGGACTATTGCACAAGGGAAATTACCATCAATATGATAATTAATATGATAATTAATATTGATCATTTTATAGCCTAAATATATATATATAATTAATTTACTTCTTGACAAGTGTGTGTGTGTGTGTGTGGGGGGGGGGGGGGGAGTGGCTACCATAGACCAGGATATAGACAATTTCAAAAGACATACAACACAGACAGACACATATTGATTAATATTTTGTCACCTTTTTCAAACCTATACTTCAGTGTTTTGCAAACATAGTCTGCAAGGCATAGTAACAGTTCAGGTTATAGTGTAATCTAGTGGTATCAGAATATTTTTCATGGCACCCCATGGCCAAAAGTTGGTTACTAATTTCAGGAATAATATTAAATTAGTTGTGATTTAAAGGTTTTCCTTAGGTCCACTTATGTGGTGAGAAACATGATTCACTGTTTACCCAAATATTCTTAATTGGAAGCCACAAGCACTGATCTTGCCTATTTCATTGGCCATAAATAACTTGAATTGGTTCTGGACCACCAACTGCGGCACCCCTGCAAGTGCTCCAAGGCACCCCAGGGAGCCTAGGTCCACAGTTTGGGAACCACTGGTGTAATCCATGTCTGTTTCTATCAAGTTACAGATAGCGCTCTCCTCATCTAGCCCTTTAATAGTATTAAGTGAGCCAGAGCTGTCAGACTTAATCCTATGCTAATCCCCCACTGTACTGTTCTATGTATTGTATTGCAGTTGAGAAGAATAGGATTTGGTGAGCCATGGCTATCCAGAGAAGGGGACCAAACTGCAAGGGGATTACTTTTACGATCAATACACATTGGGGCTGATTCCAGTTAATTCGCAATGAACTGAATTGGGCCCCTTCCCCAATGGCATTTGTGCGCAATCTGAGATAAATGATACTTGAGTTAGTGAGATATACTGTAGGTTTAGTTTATTTTGAAACAGTGAGAAGTGTGTGTGAGAAACAGATGTTCTCAGCAGTTACTGTATATTGTGTGTTTCCACAGGAAAAAAAAAAACATATTTCTGACTTTTGCTACAAAGCCTTAATAGATTTTTGTTCAGACACAAAGATACAAGCAAACACTCAAGGGCAAGATTTGACAATTATTACCAATGAGAAACACTGACTTGTACAAACAACTCACAGAGTTTTGAGAGTTGAATAGAACAATCTTTCCCATTCAGTTTCAACATTCTTTAGACAATAGGCCGGCATAATTGGATGGCTATTGTTTTCTTTTTTCTTTGCATCCATTTAGTCTTGGGCACCCCATCCCCCATATACCTCTGCTGATACATCATGCTGGCAGCTGAGTCTAGAAAATATGAGTTGGAAACAAATCAACATGTTACCCACAAAGAACCAGAAGGTGACCCTGACAAAGGTTAACATCCCCTAAGAATTTATTTTAACACATAGAGACCTAGTTATCAAATGTTATATGGGAGATATCCCAAAACACCCCTTTTAGGGGGATAACCAAGCATATTAAGGACCCCCAAATGTATAAAGGAGGGACCACCACAGATGGGTGGCCTCTATTTACGACAGAAGTCAGTCTACATAGGTTTCTAATTCTATGGGTGCTGCAATGATATCAGATTTACCAAAAGAAGCATGATCCCAATAGGATAATGCCATCTCCAGATGGCATTATCCTATATCAACCTATGGGCTACTATTTCACAAAAATCACAGGGAGATGGTTCCTTCGGAACCTTTACCGTCAATGGCCAACACACACGTGAAAGGTCAACTTGCCCCAACTCCCAATATAGAAGGGAAATTATTGATTTTCCAAAAATGTCCTTTCTTTACAGAACGCAATGTGACCCTACATGTGATTTTCAGTAACTTTAGGTTATAAATTGTAATGATCAGGTCTGAAATATGATGATTATTAATTATGGCCCTTGACAAGGATCTAACAAGCTTTTGAGAACTGAAATCTTCTCATTGTGGTCAAACCATGTCAATTGGAAATATGAAGTAAAGATTGTGTTTTACTTTTCCGAGACCTTTGAGGAAAGCTGCACAGGAGTCATGTGTCATTTAGATGTGGGATGTACAATAATTGAATGTGGCAAATTTATTTTTTTAAGAGTACTTGAAAGACAGATGAACAGATAGAGATTGACTTTGATGCTCAGCCAGACATGTTTAAATGCAAAAGCAGAACAACTGTTTAATTGCTCTTCTCTGTAACTCTGAGGTCTTTCTGGGGGTTACACAATGGCTGGTCAGCTACCACAGCAAGTCCTACGGGCATAACATGTATGCACTACCATAATGTGAGGCACGAGCACCAAGTCAGCTAGAACCAATCTAGACCTAGAACCAATCACGAACACGCTGGCAATATCCCTTATTATATAAACTAAGGGCCAGATACATCAAGCTTCAAAAAGTGATACAATGGAAAGTGATAATCAACAATCCAATCAGCTCCTACCTGTCCTTTTTAAAACCCAGTCTGTAAAATGGCAGTTAGGAGCTGGTTTGCTGTTTGCTTGATACAGCTGTCCCTCAAATTTAAAGGGAGGTGGTCACCATTTATTCAATACCATACTGTTTTCCATGTTGGATAAGTAATAATGTTCTCAGAAGACCATGTTGCTGTGTTTTGGGGAAGGTCAAGGTAGAGTACTGGTGTTTCCAAGAATAGTTTATTGGTTCAAATTATTGTCAGATAAAAGAAAACATGGATATATATATATATGCATTTTACTTTTATATCAGAGATCATAGTTCCCAATGTTAAAACATTATACAGATGTATCAGCATTTATCGTTACCACGATTTGGCTGTTCATGCTTGTTTGTTACGCCAAAGTCGCACCCGTGGCATGGACTCAATGCTTTTCTATGAGTCACAGAAGTGAATTAGTGCATGGCGTAAGGGTTGTGCCAATCGCATGATCGTGACTACATATCCCCAACTCATCAACCACATCAGCATCTGTAGATGTCTCTTGACACGGGTGGGAAGTTACTTACAGGCTCCAGTCATTTGTGTAAAGAACAAATATACAATGGGCCCAATTCAGACCCTGTCACAGGGCTGCCGATTCCCAGCCCCGCCAATGATTAGTACACTGTGCGCATGTGCGAGGTCCCCCTGCAAATGAAGCCAGTGATAGCTAGCCATCGCTGGTCATTCGCAAGATGATTTACAGTTGGCAGGCATTTGTAGAAGTCACCCCAGTGTTTTCTGGGAGTGCTGCCAAATAACACAGACAAGCCTGGGTGTTGGGAGGAAGGGTGTAAATCAGGCACAATATTTGCAGATCTGGCACCGTTCATCTTGCAAATGATGCATGGTAAACACACTTATTTGCCACAAATGTCCACGAACACATGCAACTAGTCGTAACAGTGTGCACGGAATCTCTGTCGCAGTATACCTATCCATCCCTTCCCTATGTGTCTAACAGCCCCCCCCCCCCACCCACACACACACATCACCCCCTTATATTCTGTATCAATCAGCCTCCCCCATTCACTCTCCTTTGCATTTTCTCCTTTGCCTCATTACTAATTAATTATTAATCTGTCTGAGCCGAACGGTGAATCCAGGCAGGAGTCACATGAAGTGCGCAGTAGGGCCAGTTCTTCTTTAAATCAGGAGACGTTGGTGTCCTGATCCCAGCAGCCCTGGCTAAATAGGAGAAGCTGTCAAGCCGCTGAGCACTGTGGATTTGCTCGGTGGTTCACTTTATTACTAAAAATGGCTGCAATGTGGTTGAGCAGTGCAGCATATTGGCTACCAATTTTTTATCAGTATGACCTACAGATCTGTACCACCATACTTGCACCACTGGGTATTGGGTAGCTGTGCAGAATGTTGTAACAGCATTGCAGTAATTGGAAGTCTCCCTGAAGTTGAGTGTTTAAGACAGAGGGCCAGATGCTCTAAGCTTCAAAAGTGATAAAATGGAGAGTGATAAACAGCCAGCCAATCAGCTCCTACCTGCTATGTCACAGACTGTGTTTGAAAAATGTAAGGCAGGAGCTGATTGGTTGGCTGTTTATCACTCTCCATTTTATCACTTTTGAAGCTTAGAGAATCATTGGGTGTAAATTTACTAAGATGGGGGTTATATTGAAGGTGGGATGTTGCCTATAGCAGCCAATCAGATGATATCTATTATCTTCTGGAACATGCTAAATAAATAAGAAATAGAATCTGAGTGGTTTCTATGGGCAACATCTCTTCTTCAATAGAACTCCCAGCTTAATAAATTAAAGTGTCAACATTCTGAATGTCGTAGAGGTGGCCGGGAGCCTGTAGCGCTATTTGCTGGGCGGCGGGAAGCGCTGCTGATCTTAAATAGACTGTCCGAATGCTGATTGGCTGAATTTTCTCGTCCGGCCAGTCTTTTCAAAGTCAGTTTCCCGCCCGACAAATAGCGCAGCGCTACAAGCGTCCAGCCTCCGCTGCCCAAACCCCGTTGCCCGCCACCCACCTGCTGCAGCAGCTCCCTGGGGCAGTAGCGTCTTGCCCATTGGGGTGTAACCCTAGAATCATTGGGCCCATGGGCAACTGCCCGTTAAACCCAATGGGAAATACGGCACTGACTTAACTATTAACAGGCATTTGCCACTGTTACACATTTGCTAATTTTGATATTGTCTCATGGAACAGGTCATGGAACAAGCGGAACTTCATATATTTGTAAAACTCATATAATTAGGCGTAATATCTCCTATTTATATTCTCTAGTTGAACTGATTTCAGTGAACACAATGAAGACATTCAGAAGGCATGGTGTGACAATAGACCATAAAATGCTATTAACTTCCCGTTTTGCGTCATCATCTTTATCATTTTTCTGCTTATGCGTCTGTTTATATGGAGTCATGCGCAGAGTAGAGGCCATTGTAGTCTGGATTCTTTGTCTAGAAGGATGTGCTGCCATGGCATAATTGGATCATTCCCTATGGAATGCAGTATATTAAGAATAGATCATCCTTGATGCATAGATGTACAACTTAATGGTTTAAAAGAACTGTAAACCAAAGGTGACTCAGAGTTTTTAGAGTCACCCACACCCTAAAATCTAGAACGTGATGTCAATAAGTAACGACCTACTACTACTATATTGAAAAACAAAACAAAAAAAAAAACAGAAAAATGCATAAGAACAAAGACAAAGAACCCCCAAAAAACGACTTACTGTTATCAGCGGGTAATGATTAAGGGTACCAGCTGTCCTAGGCAAATATAGAAATGGCTAGTGTAGTATACCCTTACTGCACTAAGAAACTGTACGCTGGACAATAAACAATTTATAATACTCCTTGATGCACTTAATAGGGACAGATCAACATGGCTGCATTCTGGCAAAAAATCCTTCCCCCTCCCCCCCCCCCCCCATCTCAGTATCAGCGGCCAGCAGAATTATGTTGGTTTTGCTGCAGAACGGTTACTGTAAATTAGCGATCTGAGCAGAGTGCATTATTATACTGACACATTCACTTGTAATCTTCTGGAACACCTACTCAATTGAAGTGGTTTGATTTACATATAAGGGTGAAGTTGTGGCGAGGAGAGTCATATAATTAAAATTGCAAGGGTTAGGGACGGCTGAATGGTATTTCCATAAAGTGTTGCATCTTGAAATACTGACAGTGCCCCTATTTAACCAGCATTATTCAGATAAGAAATTTCCGATGCTCTGAAATATTAACATAACTGCATCTGTGTGTCAGGCTTCCAGACTGGCTATTTCAGGTCTTGGCTAGGACTGCATGATCTGTTCTCAGTGCAGCCAGCAATGAGAGCACAAGTTAACCCTTCCTTGCCAGCTACAATACTACGTGTTGTTTCAGCCAGATAGAAGATGAATCAGAATCAACCCTTATAAATACTCCACCAATGGGTTCTATTGCATTTCTTGGTGCTCTTATTCAGTGGCGTAACTATTAAATATGCCCCCCCCCCTGCCAAAAATGTTGGCAGCACCCCCTCCCCCCCAAAAAAAAAATTGTTGGCAGCGCTCTACCCCCAAGTAGAGTTAACCCTTACCCCTCCCGGTCCCGTCCAGGCTCTCCTGGCTCCTGCTGCAAATGAAATGTGACACTCACAAAATGGCTGCCGCCATACAGAAGACCGTTTTTAAGGATGCTAGAGGAGGCCGTCGCCTACTCTAGCATCCTCAAAAACTGTCTGCTGTAGGGGGGGCAGCCATTTTGTTGTGTTTCACTTTTCATTAGCAGGACTCAGAGCCAGGAGAGACGGGATGGGACCGCAGAGGCATGTCTCGACAACAGCAGGTCCAGGCAGGCGGCAGCGGGTAACAATAGCCCCACAGGACCCCCCCCCCCCCCCCAGCGCCCACACTAAGTGCTGCCCCGCCACCGCGGCGTCTGCGGGGCTATTGTTATGCCACTGCTCTGAATACTTATTATGTCTGCAGCAGCGCCTAAACTGCTGAATGCAGCCTGCAGGAAGTCAGTATAATCAGTTGCTTTACACAGGCCCAAGCATTATGATGGGGACCGGACATACCCCTCTTGAGACCCATGTCATCCAGTGGGGTAATTCAAAATAATTATTTTACTTATAGAAAAAAGTCTGTGATAAGTAATTGGATGACCACCCATGCAAACCCTCAAACATCACAAGAGCAGAAACCAGTACAAATTCAGAAAGGGGGCGTTGCCGCGGGTAAAGGAGACACAGCCATGCCCCCTTTCCTATACTTACAATGGGCAATTGTAGACCCAAATAAATGGTACAAAGCCCTTTTTTGGCTGGTACAGGCCATAAAAAAACAGTACTGTACCGGCCAAAAATGGTACAGTTGGAGGGTATGCCCACACAAGTTTCCCACCCTGGCAGGGTGGCGGCTGTCTGATTGCCGAGCTCTGAAAATTAGCAGAGAAGAAATCAGGTCTGAAAACTGAATAACTCCCAAAGTATAGTTCCCCTCAAAGTTCCACTAATGACAGAATGATATATCTCCGCTTTGTCAAGGTTCTGTTTGATGTGAGAGAATATGATACTGTCTCCTGTAGCGTGTTGGTCTTTAATTGAAGGGCTGTTGCAGGTAATGTTGGGGCAGGCTCAACCCGCAGTTGTCTTCTTACCTGATGGTGAAGGTGTGTCCTATGGTGAAAGAATCTGTTCCCATGTACATGCTTACTTATGTACATGTATGTATACATACATGCAAGGAACCCCCCCTCCATGAAAATCTGCATGCATTTACCCCTGCGTCTGTACACTAATGCAGCACAAAGCAAGCTAAGCACCATATATAATTATCTAATTATTAGCAATTGTGTGTTAATTTGCTCACTCTTTCCAAAAATGACCTTGATACTCCTTAAACACCTCTCTCTTGGCAAACAAACTCCCTTGGGATTGGCCCTAAGCAACACACGGTGGACATTGAGAGTGTCACCAGCCAGCCACTCGTTTGACCTTCACAATCTGAACGGAACAGACTGCTTGATGTCTGAAAGATCACAGCCTATAATTTCATTTAAGAGCCTCATTCCGTCTAGAGGTTAAGATACTTGTGTTCACGTCAGGGAAATGGGCACAGCTAGAGACCTGTGCACATTACTTAAATCACACATCAGGGTATCAGCAAAGTAAGGTAAGGTTACCGTGAACCCGACTCTGCACACAGCTGCCAGCCAGTACACCATGGAGAATAAAGACACTTGTTCTAAGTTTGTGCAAACAGTAATAAAACTCAGCTGGGCACAGCCTTATAAACACAACACCAAAGTGGAATAACTTGTACAGAAGAGCCCACATGAGCGCTGGATGAATAACATGCTTAATAAGTGACCTGATTAGCGAGGCCTGTTTAATTAGCAATGCCTTAAATATGCGGTATTTGAACTATCAAAGAGAGCTGCAGCTTAGATATTTTGTTCTTTAATGAGCTTTGAAGAGTCCTCTACGACGGTTTCTCTATATTCCTTCTAGTAAGAGCTGTACGTGACATCACTGCGTATTACATAGTATTATAGCGGATTTTTCCCCGTTTAACTGCCTGCCAATCTGTATCACAATGTATACAAATCCTCCAGTTATACATATAATTATGTGTTGTCAATTCGTACAATTGCAGGTTTAGTTTGAAGTGCAGCCCATGTTTTCTTGGTAGAATGGAGTTAGTCAGACAGCATAAAGCAGTTGTGAGGCTGCAAGTCTGCCTATGATTAACGCGTTGACTGCCAGGAATACAGCGCTTTATACACGGTCCCACTGTGGCTGAGCAATGGGCCTTTTCACGTATTACAATGGATTAGATATGCGGTACGTTTTTGCGCTGTATCTTAAAGATGTATACTTATTTATTAATTCATATGTTTTGGTTATCACTCAGCTCAAGGGTTGTTGTAACATTGATTACATGTTACACATCCTATTCGGATCAGTGCTGTTGGATTGGGTAAGGGTCATAAGGTCAATAGGTCGACCACTATTGGCTGACACAGGGGCGGAACTTGTGAGTGGTAGGCCCAGGTGCAAAAGAACAATTTAGGCCCCACATCTGTGGGTGACAGGGGTACAAGCTGCTGGTCTAGACAGCAATGGGCCCCTTAGTGCTCAGGGGCCCCGGTGCAATGCACCTCCTGCACCAAAGGTAGTTCGGCCTCTGGGCTGACAGGCTATAGGTCAACACGTGAAAAAGGTCAACATACCTTAGCAATATGGGCAAAAGGTCAACGCAGGCAATGTGTTGACATGGAAAAGGTCAACATGAAAAGGTTGACATGTGGTTTTTACTTTTTTGTTGTCTGTGTCGACATAGGTCGACATGGACATGGATAAATGTTCAGTGTCCTCTTGCATGGTTTGCTTTGCACCCCATGCTTTGGGCACAGCGCTGCACTACGCCCGTAGAATGAAAAAAACACCGACCCTTTTTCATGTCAACCTTTTACATGCAAAACATTGCTTGTGTCGACATTTTGACCACATCGGCCTAAGGTATGCCCTTATTAGTGTCAACCTGCCGACTGCATCCCGTTGGATTGGGCGATAAATACGACAGTTGGGCAGTGGTCCCATAAATAACATAGAGTCTGACCCATAGGGGTCACTGCAGGCTAGAGAGATATGGGCCCTACATAAAACACCCGTGGCCCTATGCAACAAAACATGCATAACAGTAAAATTGAATTCAATACTACATTAAGGGATTCAATGTAAACCTTGTATCTTTGGTTCCCCTTAAAAGACCTTATGCAGTGTTCATCATTGAAACAGATAATTATTTCCTTCCAGAGCACAATAACACATCTTTCAACTGCAGGGCAAGGGACCTTGAAGAGAGATATGATCTTCCCAAGTCTTCCAGCATCATCATGTCAATATTCTTTGCCCTGTACAGCATTTGCTTTGTGCGGGTTATGGAGAAGATCAGTAGTTGTGTCATACAGCATCTGCTGATTTTGCACTTTGTTTAGCAATATCCAATAATGCACAGAGGTCAACGTATACAGGGATAAGTAATTTAATGTTCATCTAAGTAATGTTATTATCCTCCGCATACTGTATGTGAGGCATGTATGTAATGTGCTGACATTAATTCTACAGAGCTAGATAACAATTCAAATTGTAATTTAAGTACTTAAGTCCTGCAGACAGCATGCTTGCCTTTTTGGCCATATACAACGCATGGCTGTTGTGTAATATCTAAAATACTTTTTAAAATAGAGTAAAAAATATTTTCACATTTTCCGTGTAATATTGAAAAACTTTCACACATTAAAATTCCTTTTTGAAATGCTGCATTCAATAATAAAATAAGTAAACATTATGGGTGAAATGTAATAGGGTGAGATAATGAGAAAGTGAGAGATTTGGTAAGAAATCTCCAATTTTTTTTAAAGCGGCAATCATTTACACAGCAAAATCAAACTGGTTCTGCAGTGTCCATGATCTGGAAATTTCTTACCAAATCTCTCACTTTCTGAATGTCTCATCCTAATAAATTTCACCCATTTTTTCTTTTTTAACTACTAAGAACCCCCCTCCCCCTTCCAAAAGGAGAGATGGCGATGACAGGTCATGTACAGTATTACCATATTTACCATATTGTGGCAAAATGGTTGCTGTGGGGCATGAGGCAGTAATGTTGGTGGCATGACAGCATTGTGACATGTAGGGAGGGACTACGGTGATGGGAATAGCTTGTCATTGGCTGTCAGGCTGCACACTTCAATCAGGAAGTGGGTGGACATGGGTAGGTGGTGGTTGGCCTCTGGGAAACGTACCCACTCTTAATATGGGAAGCCAATATTCAGAAGAGCAGACGAGTACTGTATATTTTTATGTACAAAAACTGGTCTCTATCACCAGTTAAATTAGCCCCCATGTACAGTGCTTATGTGTTAATTGCTAATTTAAATAAATGATTAATGTAATACTCATGTATATATGACTCAAGTAAATTATCATTGCGTTTCATTCAGCCTCAATGAGGATATAGACAAGAACAATTTTGTTTGCATTGAAAATTCTCCTTAAAGATTAAATTATTCCTTATTTCTGATGCAGACATATAATTGTAATTCAATGCATGTCTTCCTGATTCTATTGGAGGTTATTGGAGGTTGCATTCTATTTTTAAAAGGGAAATACTTTAACTAGCGAGATATGGCTAGTAAAAGCATTACCCTTTTGAATATCATGTACAAACACAATAAGAAGACCTGGGTTCTACATCGGACACTATTGTGCTTTTAAAAATATATTGGTTTGTATACATTGTTTAGGTATCCAGGGCAGTAGAAAGCCGGCCCGGCCCAGGTACTGAAAATCATGGGAGGCGTGGTCATGCACCCTTAGAATAAAATACATAAATAATAGTACTTTAGCCACCCTCCTGGCCAGCTGCTGCCACTGGCCCCCTCCATCAGAGCTGGGCCCGGGTAATTAGTACCCCCCCCCCCCTCCTCTCTCAGCACCACTGTAGATACAGATAGAGCCATCCTCATCTAGCTCTTTAATAAGATTAAGTGAGCCAGAGCTGTCGGGCTGAATGCTATGCTAATCCCCTACTGTATTGTTCTATGTATTGTATTGCAGCTGAGAACAATAGGCCTTGGTGAGCCATGGCTATCCAGAGAAGGCTAGCTGAAAAAGGCTCCATCTGTATCTATCTCTGAATGGGGCAGATGTATTAAGCCTGGCAAAGAGATAAACTGGAGATAAAGTGGAAGGAGATAATGCAGCAGCCAATCAGCTCCCAAGTGTCATATTTCAAACACTGCCGATTGGCTGCTGCGTTAACTCCTTCCACTTTATCTCCAGTTTATCTCTAGTTTATCTCTTCGCAGGCTTAATACATCTGGCCCAATATTTGAAATAATAACTGCCATGTAAATCCTGTGATGATCTACAGATGGATGTCAGCCTGTGGAATCGCCAGATCTCCTGAGCTCACCGTCCCTGTCAGCATGGTTGGTAGCGGATTCCCTGCCCGTCTCCACTTCAGGGAGAAGGGCAGGGTTAGTGGGAGCTGCAGGAGGCTGCGGGCGGCAATGGGCGAACAGCAGGGAGCCGGTGGAGGGTGGCGGTGGCCTCTGACAGAACGGGGCATGCGATCATCTCATATGCACGCGCCCCATTCTGTCGGAAGGCGGATAACGGCTGTTGGCAATTCTGTCGCCAGGAGCAGCTCAAATGAGAGCTGCTCCATCTGTATATTGTGCGTGCATGACCGACAGCTTTGATATAATGGCATCCTAATGTCACTGCCAGCTGGGGGAGTCTAGTAATGAGGCCATACATATAGTTTTGTTATTTGCTGATGACATAGGAGCTTCTGCACTTAGATTATCCAAGAGTTTCTGGATTGATAAATCAGGGATATTGCTGCAAAGACCTCAAAGGCTGTACCACAATGATACTGTAAGTAGGACCCTAAGGGGGGTATTCAATCCTGGATTTCGACTTTCGTGAAGTCCCGACCGTGGAAATCCGGGCCGTTTTTCTCTCCTTCAGACAGGAAATTGACTTTCGGTATTCAATGTAATGACTGTCGAGTGTCTGATCATCCGCATATCGACAAAAATGGGCGCGGATTGTCGAAAAACAACCGGAAATTCGACAATCCACGTCCGTTTCAGACAAAACAGATCTGACTTGTTTTAAAGTCAGATCTGTTCTGCTGGAACCTGCCTACAATGCTACCGGTAACGGCAGTATTGAGTAGTCGTCGAAAGCTATTTCCGCCGGTGGAAATAGCGGCCAGGATTGAATAAGTAGCATAAAACTCAGAATTTGAAAGAATGCGTGTTTCCATACTGATTGGTGCATTTCTAGACAACACTATTGGTTGCACCATTGAATCTTAAAACAGATCTATAGCCGGTGCAATTTCTCTGTCTGAGTATGGCCTTCTATGGATGCAGCCTAGCGCCTGTGTATGCAGCCACTTCCACCCGGCCCACCGCTATTCTCACATAACATGTCCATTAGGCCGCTATCTCTATGCTTCTGCTTAGGAACCTCACTGTCACCGCCCAAGAATCCCCAGCCAGCACATTTTTAATGCGTTCCATAGTGTGTTTATATTGGGTAAGCAAGGAGGTAGAATGTGTTATGCGCAATTAGCAGCAGCTGGCCAGGGGTAGTCACTCCCTTAAAATTGGCATACAAGAAAAAGTGGATATGCCAGCACTGGCTGAATGGTTACACACAAGACAGTTCACATTGGATAAATTATATTAATAACAATAAATAAAAATAATTAAAACTATTAATAATAATAATGATAAAATGAGAAAGTTGATTATATCACGTGCATATCAGACTTTCTCTATTGTGGTATACGTTACAAATTAGACTGGATAGATGAAAGGATTTATATTACCATTCTTATGATTGTCCTCTGGTGAATATGATTTGTAATCCAAGGGTGGATGTGTGGCCACGGTTTTCCTCAATGTATACTCTATCATTTCAAGAGCTCAAGACTCCCAATGGCATACCACTAGGGCAGCCATTTGTTAGTTGTTAGGAATTGTATACCATATAAATGCTCAGTCTCAGAATCGATTCCTTGTGGTGCTCTAGAATTCGGGAGGTAACTGGTGGATCATAGGTAGGTTGATACCAGTGTCGGAACTTACGAGTGGTTGGCCCAGGTGCAAAACTACATTTTTGGGCCCTCCTCTTCCACTCCAAACCAAGTTCACAATATGCCACATAGCAGTGGGTGGCAGAAGTGGGCCCCTTAGTCTTCAGGGGCCCCGGTGCAATGCACCTGCTGCACCAATGGTAGTTCCGCCTCTGGTTGATAGATGCCTAAAGGTAGCTCAACGTGTTTCCCCGGATAAATAAACTTCCAGCTTCCTCAGGAGCAAGTGTATAATAATAATAATTATAATGGGTAAGCACTTACCCCGCCTGCATTGGAGGCTGTAGCGCTGCTAAAATCAGTGTGAAAATGCTCGGTGGCCATTTTCCTAGTGCTTCGCACATGTTCAGTAGGAAAATCACCAGGAAAATGGCCACTGCACCATATCCCCAGTGACCTGCGCATGTGCCATAGACTCCCGCCCCCACCTCTCTTAATGTCCCCTGACTACAATACTCCCGCCTGATATTAGATCTGCGCCACTGCATGGAAACAACTGGGATGAATGCAGTGTAGCAAAAAATGTCTCCACTACAACCGACACCTCTGAATCAGGCCCTTACTTCCATGCATGCACTGCAGGAGCAAGTATGGCCGACTTGCGTTCAACTCAGCATCGTCTCTTTTATGTTTGCCCCACCATTTGGCACTGTAAAGGTTAAAATAATGCAAATAAGGTGCCGGGCAGCCAATCCAGAGAGCCTAAATGTATGTCTCTGTGCAGGAGCGGGTGGCACACTGTTATCTGTAGATAAATACCCACATCAGGCATCCTTAAAGCTAAATAAAAGCTAAATATGGTGATTGGAGCCATACAGCACTGTAAGGGCTTCTCTTACCTGTTTGCTAACCAGAGAATATAAACAGCCTTTGAAACCGCAAGACAAATGTTAAATCAATAGCCCGTGTTCTGAAGTGCCTAACACATTTATCCCTGGTGAAGACCTTTGACTTATTAATCTCATTCCCTTGGCAGATCATAATATGTTATCCCCCTGCAAACTTCCATGCATCACTATCTGCTTAGCTGTGTTTAGTGGAGAGCAGGATAATGCTACATACAAGCGCAGGACGGTACGGAAGGCAGTAACCTCTAGCAATACCTTATCTTCTCCTTGTAAGACTTTGGGTTCTTATTCCGCTAGTGCTTGGGTTTATTTTCTCTCTTTTCTGTCCGAGTGAGCTGTTGGATACAACAATACCCAGATGGTAGGATACAGAGTGCTTAGATCTCCATGGATGATGGGTAATGTTGGACCAGTGCATGATGGATACTGTTGGACTAGAACGGTATACACAAGAAAGGATAAAACAACGCCACTAAGGGGATTTATTTACTAAGATTGTTCTATTGAAGATGAGATGTTGCCCCCTAGTAACCAATAAGATTTTATCTATTATGTTCTAGAGCAGGGATAAGGAACCTTTGGCCCTCCAGCTGTTGCTGAACTACACATCCCAGCATGCACGGCTATAGTTTTGCGATTTGACCATGCTAAAACTGTAGCAAAGGATGTGTAGTTCAACAATAGCTGGAGCGCCGAAGGTTCCCCATCCCTGTTCTAGAAGGTGCTTTTTTAGTAGAATCAGATTGGTTGCTATGGGCAACATTCCATCTTTAATAGAACTCACTAATGACATATGAAAAGATAAACATGCCTATGGTCGGCTGCGTCGAAAAGTCGACAAAAGCAATAGGAAAAATGTCAACGTGCGCTTTTTTTTACATTTTTGGGTGTTTATGCTGACATACAAAAACGTATTAGTGCAGCGCGTGCCCTTGCATGGTGCCTCCCTATGCTCAACACATTATTATAAGCTAACTCGGTACTCTTTACTTAGTGCGGCGCCCGTCGCGGGCATCGCGGGTACATTAATGTATGGCCGCGACGCGACCGACGCGATGCCCGCGATTTGCCATTGAAATCAATGTAAAACATAAAAATCGTGTCGGTCGCGTCGCGGCCGCACATAAACGCACCCGCGATGCCCGCGACGCGATGCTCACGATTTCCCATAGGGAACAATGTTAAAAGTCGCGATGGACCCGATTTTAGTGTTAAATGGCTCAATCAACCCGATTTGGCCATAGGAATCAATGTTAAATGGGCCACAGAGCCCATTAACCCTTAAATGTCCCCCCAAATTTTTAACGCCACCCCACGATCCACGCCAACCCGAAGCGTGGCGAGCGCAGCGAGCCCGCGAGGGGCGGCGGTACGCGTCCTCCGACCTTTTCATGCCCTACTATCCACGTCGGCGTGGTGTGAGAATATAATAGTGTGGCGAGCGCAGCGAGCCACCGAGCCCGAAGCGTGGCGAGCGCAGCGAGCCCCGCGAGGGGACGCGGATACCTTCACAGGTAGACGCGTCCCCTCGCGGGCTTCACAGGTGTCCGTGGCGACCCGGACACCTGTGAAGCCCGCGATGGGACGCGTCTACCTGTGAAGGTATCCGCGTCCCCTCGCGGGGCTCGCTGCGCTCGCCACGCTTCGGGCTCGGTGGCTCGCTGCGCTCGCCACACTATTATATTCTCACACCACGCCGACGTGGATAGTAGGGCATGAAAAGGTCGGAGGACGCGTACCGCCGCCCCTCGCGGGCTCGCTGCGCTCGCCACGCTTCGGGTTGGCGTGGATCGTGGGGTGGCGTTAAAAATTTGGGGGGACATTTAACGGTTCATTGGCCCTATTTGGGCTGTGTGGCCCATTTTACATTGATTTATATGCCAAAATCGGGTCCATTGAGGCATTTAAGTGTCAAATCGCGGTCAATCAGGCTTTTTAACATTGTTTCCTATGGGAAAATCGCGGTGATCGCGGTAATCGCGGGCATCGCGACCATCCAATTTTACCCGCGATGCCCGCGATTACCGCGATCACCGCGATTTTTACCCGCGATGACCACGATTTTGATCGGCGGCGCCGTTCTAGGTAAAGAGTACCGCTAACTCTATATCGGCTTAGATAGTAAAGTATGAAAAACCACCTGTTTTGGGGAAAAATTAGAAAAACTCATGTTGACATTTTTCATGCCTGACCTATTGCATGTGTCGACTTTTCGCCAATGTCGACCTAAGGTATGTTGACCTTTTTCATGTATTGACCTATGGCCTTTTAACCAAAAGTGGTCTAACATTACAGCTTCGCACATTTACATGTTCACAATTGATGTAACAAATCTTATACTAATATTTGCAATACTCAGACCTCCAGCCTTCTCTTAACTGGGACGACTACCCCTTTTACACCGCACCTATAACAAGGGTTATTGAAGGGTTGTTGCCAGGTTGACCTGGGTCACGGTGTAGTGTGATAGCACCAACTGAATAACGCAGATGGACCGACCCAGCAATTCAACCTGGGTTATAAGAAGGGTTAAACCCAGGTTGCCCTGTCAAATTCTGAACGCATTTTCTGTTGCTAATTCTCCTTGTGCATGCCATTCAATAATCACTCGAAATATGAATCATTTGATTAGCAATCAACTCGGAATCAGGCCCTTGGTCCACAAGACACCTGGCACCACATGTTTTCAGGTCTTCTCACTGGCTAGTGAAACACTCATTAGTGAAAAAATGATCTCCACCTGTGGATCATTTAAATGTGTTAGTGCGTAATGAATGAACCTGTGCACCTGCTGGTTGATCTGGAAAACTTGACCTGTTTGGGGTCCTGAGGAACGAGTTTGAGACTCACAGTGATAAAATAGGTACAGTATACGTCATTAGGTTGACGGTATTTAGGTCAGCATACATTGGATCCACCACTGAAGGTCGACAGGCCTCAGGTCCACACAGACAAAATGTCGATATTCCTAAGGTCAAAAGGGTCAAAAATTTTAAACAAGCATTAGGTTGAAACTGGGAAGGTCAAAAGGTTGACATGGGTTTTTCACATTTTTCTTTAAAGTCGACATATGCGGACAGGCGGTATTTCATGCTCTACCATCCAATAGGACGTGGAGAGAGAATAGAATAATGCGCCGAGTGTAGCGAGGCACTGTGCCTGAAGCATGGTGATCACAGCGAGTATGCAAGGGGATGCGGTCCATTCCATTGTCTATGTCGAATATGTCAACTTTCGGGACAAAACGTGAAAAACCTATGTTGACCTTATGACTGTCGACCTTCTCAATGTTGACCTAATGCTTGTTGTCGACCTTTTAACCCTGTCTTCTTAGGCATTTTGACCTTTTGTCTGTTTTGACCTAAGGCCTGTCGACCTTCAGTTGTCAACAAAATCTATGTTGACCTTATTTTGGTCGACTCAATAACCCAAACCCCTAAAATAACCATATATTCATGATAATACCTTATGCATATTTTTTTCAGTCTTACCAGAACCCATAAACTCACCTTCGGATATCCTTATGTATACACTTTAGCAAACATACTCTTAAAACAACTTAACTTTATTAACTTAACACTAAAATAAAGACACGACACAAGTGCTGGCGTTTCAAACTGAATGTCAAATTTATTGATTGACAGCTATGATCTGACTATGGAAATGGTGGCGGCACTAAAGAACGGTCATAGAAAAGAGGGGTAAGATCTCCACACACCATTCACACACCATTGGTGATCATCTCTCCCATCGCAACCCACCCGTGCAGATGATGCAGCCCATCCCCTGTCGAGGGGCATGGGCTAGTGACATATCGATGTCAGGAGAGCGCACCCACTATCTACACACAATTGCATACAAACAAGGACCATTCTTTACCGCCGCCGAGAAATAGAAATTAGGGATGGGAGGGTGGGGAAAATTCCAAAGAGGAAGATCATCTGACTTCCTGCCTGCTCCTAGACTTCACAACTCCTCCCCTGCTCCCTGATTGGCTATTCTTCACCTTATCAGATCCTTAACACTATACAGTACGTACCTAAAGCTACAGTATGTCAGAACCCTTCAGTGGTTTATGCGACCTCTTTGCTTAATCAGCCTTCCTTTTTCTAACTCTACATGTACCGTACATACCTGTACCACAAATAACCAGACTTATCTAATACTGATCTCATCTGTGTCTTCTTCACCTGTAACTTTATTTAAAAATATATATATCTTTACACCCTCTAGCCCCCTTGATTCTGTATACTTAGTTAAAGTAAGGTCCAGTGAATTCTCGACATTATTAATAAAGTTGTATATTCATATATTATAAACATTGCAAACAAGTGTGTGATCATTTTTATGTAAGATAAGATCTAAACGTGATATGATCTCCGATGTATTGTACAGCTTTCAGATTGTACACAATAATCCACTGCAGCTCCCAAGAAGATATTGAAAAGGAAAGATTAAAAGCACCAAATATGAACCATGCATCAAACAGACACAATTCGGATTAAAGGACACATAGTAATTCCACAGATTGATAGTGGAGGTTCCGATTACAATACTCTGAATATGTTCATTTTCAGTTGAAATAACTAAGATATGAAACTTTTGTACTTCAGACTTTAAATGTATTCTGAACAGTTGTTCTCTGATGATAATATCCCTGCCATGCTCCGATGGCTGCCTGGTAAAAAAATACTGTAAAATAAGTACAATATACGTCTTAACCCAATAATGGAGACATAATGCATTAAAAAAGTATTTGAATGGACTAGGAAATTTATTAATGTTCTTCATATATCACACATAAATTGAGGTTTAAACTCCATGCAAATTAAAATGCCATTAGAGGAGTTTTCTAGTGAAACTAATATTATTCCCTTTCCTACACATTTGTTGACCCCACTTAATGGATATTATTTGTTTTAAATGTACCTGTCTAGAAAATGCAGTGCTGGTCGGCTGGTACAGTACAGAGAAAGAGAGAGAGAGGAAGGGGGGAAAGAGAGAGAGGAGGAGGGGGTGATGTAATAAGCATTTGAGACAAAGCAGAGAAAGGTACGCTACCAATAAGCTCCTAACTGTCAATATATGGTCTGTATGTGAAAAAATGACAGTTAAGGGCTGACTGGCTAGTACTGTAATACGTCTCTGCTTCTAGAAAAAGGAATGGAGGTATAAAGAAAGGGAGAGAGGGATGGGGGGGCGGCGATATGCTAAACCTTGGTAAAGTGGAAAGTGACAAAGTACCAAACAATCAGCTAAGAACTGTACATTTTTAAACCCAGCCTGTATGTAATATGGCAGTTAGGAGATGACAGGCTGCTACTTTAGCTCTTCACTGCCCCTCTCTAAAGGTGCACATACATGTTACAATTGTTGTATACAATACTGTATACAATATCGCATCTCATTGCATCTCGGTTTTGCGATAAGTTGATATGAGATCTAGTACAAAAACCATGTGCAGCACATACTTTTTGTATTAGATCTCATCTCATCGAAAAACCGAGACGCGATGAGATGCGATATTGAATACAGTATTGTATACAATAATTGTAACGTGAATGGGCACCTTAAGGCTTAGTATATAGACATTATAGACAAAGATAGGGAGGGGTGTGTGTGTGAGAGAGAGAGAGAGAGAGAGAGAGAAAGAAGGAAAGATATAGAAAGATATAGAAAGCAATGATAGAGAGTGTAAGAAAGGGAGGAAGAGGGAGAGAATGAGAGTGGGCGGGAGGGTGAGAAGGAAATAAAGTGAGACAGGGTGAGGGTAGAGACACTGAAAGAAAGGGAGGGAAAGAGAGGCAGGGAGAGTAGGGAAGGGGAGAAGGAGAGAGGGAAAGAGAGAGGGGGAGGGTAGAGAGAGGGGGAGAATGGGAGGGAAAAGAGACAGGGAGGGAGAGGGAGAGAAGGAGGGTGGGTTAGGGGGCATGCATCATCAAGTAGCACTGCCTGGAGCATCATTAGGATAGTCTGTGTAGTGTTCTTCTTCATTGTACTAGCTGCCCTGCTCCCCTACATACCATGTAGCTAGTTTAGGGGGCCAGCACAGTTTAGTATAGAACCCTGCTCCAGCTTGCCATGCCTCTCTTGTCCTGACTGCTAAAGCGTTATGAGTCATAACAGCAAAATGCAACCAGACTTACACCATTCTAGTGCAGCCAGGATGGACAGACTGTAGAGGATGGAACCTGATTGCAGAGGTTCTAGGAGGGAGAATAGGCCACCATGGGGTAAATGGAATTAGAAACGTGTGTAGCTGGGGGAGAGTCATAGCCGGAGCCACCATTGGTGCAGCAGGTACATTGTATCTAAGAGGACCACTGCTGCCACCCTCTGCAGTGGGGCATATTGTGAACTTAGGTTGGAGTGGAGGAGAGGAGCAAATTATATTTGTGCACCTGGGCCAACCACTGACAAGTTCCGCCACTGGGCAGGGTTGAGGGTTGTCATTGATATCGGCTCATCCTTTTGGAAATTAGCATGTCAGATCCAGCCATCCAATCAGAGTGTGCTGCCCACCTGTTCCGAGAGCACTGACCATTGCGTAGTGTGTACATAGACTGTGAATAGATCGTGTTATCCTGGATCTTTTCAGAGAAAATTTCCGGGAAAAATGTTTGCTCTGATGTAGCGGTGAAATCACAGGCAGCCAGGGAAGGAGAGTAAGATTAGAGCCCTAATTATAGGCAATTCCAGCATTTCTATACATAACTCTTACTACGCTGCAATGTTACTTGCTGAATACATATATACTGAATACAATATACTGTATATGTATTACACCAGTTTAAAACATTCTTTCCTGTGTGTTTCAGTGCCTCTGTGTACCAGTATGTGAAAGCCTTTGTTTGTATGTATGTATACATATATATGTCTGGATACCGGATACCGTATATCACACACACACACACGTGTCTGTTAAGCAGCTATTGTACTTGCCAGGTTTCCATGCTCTCCAGCTGAGTGTAACTGGGATACAGAGCTGAGGCTGCGAACAATGCGGACAATGCATTTTATGTACACAGCACTGGATTCCACGGATACTTGCTGTGAAACTTTACAAGCTCTGCATGTGTTTCTGTGTCCTGAGGAATAATGCATGCGCTGATATCTGGGACATTGGAGTCATTGAAGAAAATAAAGAGATAAACTTAACCTGACAGTCTTATGGCCGCATTAAGATCATTTTAGACCAGCAGTAGTCAATCTACTATACTGTAATGTCCACATTGCCCCTGCTCTATGTTATACCATTATACTATATGGAGGCTGAAAACTGCAATGCGTGGTGGTCTGCCAACCGTGCAACTGGGCATTCTGTACAAGAAGTGGTGCATTTCCTATTAGACACATGAGGCACATAGAGTGGCACTTGTTCGGGCAGTACTCAGATCTTACAAAATATGTACTGTACCTTACGGCATCTTGAGTGGAATGTACATGGGTACTCTAAGACACTCTAAGCGGCCCTACTGCGTAAATATGCATACATAATTGAAAAAAAAAAATGAAAAGTCATCATTCATTTGCTTTTTAATTATTGTATTTAATTGGCAATCATCAATGACAGCTTATAACCAATCAAGGAAAACAATAAAATTAGGCAGATGGGGTCAGCCATTACTGTTGTGCATGGGGCCCATTAAATCCTCCCCTGGAGACCAATGTTAGCGGGGGCACTACACATTATTCATTTTGTACTGGTGACATCATACTTTTTTGAGATACACTTGTAACATTATGTGCTCCTATGCACTTGTGACTTGTGCATGCTGGTGCTTATAGTTCTATAACAACCAGCAGACAAGGACAACCAAGAGCTGTGACTTTGTGATGGCATTTGTATTAATTTCACCAGGCCTTACAGGTACAGCCCCATTCACACAAGCAGATCCAGCAAATGCCAATATATTTACCTATATTGGCCGCATGCCGCCAATCTTGTGCGCACGCACTGGATGATATCAGCCACTGATATCGTTCAGTGATGTCACCTGGATGGCTAAACTGCAGACAATGTTAACAATGCATGGAAGCGCGCACCCTTAACAATATTAAGTGTACACAGTAGAGGATATAGTGATCAATATAAAGGGCTTTCTGAGCGAAATCGTTCACTCTACCCTCTAGTGTGTATGGGGTTTAAGACAGGGTTGCCTACCCTCCGAAATAGCTGGGAGGCTCCCAAAATTCGGACCCCCTCCCAGCTCCCCGGAAGAGTGGGCAATCATCCTGCTTTCAGCTGCCCCCTCTTCCACCGGTGAAATAACAGTATTCGCAGCTGTTTTGGGGCGGGGCCAAAATGAGATAAATTGCATCATTTTAGCCCCTCCCCTTTACTGGAGAGCCAAGGATAGTGGCATTTACTGCACTGGGGGCGGGGCTTGATGACATCAATCTCCGGCCCTGCCCCCAGAAATGTCACAGAGGGCGAAATGTAATAGGGTGTGATTTTTTAGACATGTGCGATTTTTGGTCAAAAACGGCCGAAATCGCACATTTTCCGAAAATCGCACATTTAATAGGTTGAAAATCGCGGTAAAAAATCGCACTTTTTACCGCGAAATCGCACTTTTCTAAGTGCGATTTTTAGTCACATTTCAATTCGCATCCAGATGTTTTCCCATTATAAAGTATACAACTCGCAAATGTAATAGGGTGCGATTTTTGGTCAATGTTACCAAAAATCGCAAAAAAAATAGACCAGGTTCTGACAGGCGATTTTGACAGAACCATGCACAGATCATTGAGATCTGTGCATGGTTCTGTTAATAAAAATGTGTAAAAGTGTTTTTATAAAAAAAAAACGGCGTGGGGTCCCCCCTCCTAAGCATAACCAGCCCCGGGCTCATTGAGCCGGACCTGGTTCCAAAAATACGGGGGGACAAAAAGCATAGGGGTCCCCCGTATTTCTGAAACCAGCCCCGGACTCTTGGACCGGTCCTGGTTCCAAAAATACGGGGGACAAAAAATCTGGGGGTCCCCCGTATTTTGAAACCAGCACCGGGCTCCAACAGCCCGCGGTGTCATGCCACAGCCGGGGGACACTTTTTATACAAGGTCCCCCGGCCAAAACATGAGCACCGTGGCTGGTCAGCCTTGGACGGGGTACCTGGAGGAGTGGGGACCCCCCCAATAAAGGGGTCCCCCCCCCCCCAGGCTTCACCCGTCCAGGGCTGAAGCCCGGGGCTGTCACCGGCGTCCGTGGCCAGTGGACGCCGGCCTGATAGGGTTAAATTCATCATACATATCATTACATTGCTTTTTACCGGCGAACTACAAGTGCCAGCAGACCTCCCCCGCATGCTGGGACTTGGAGAACCACAAGTCCCAGCATGCGGGGCATTAATGGGCCCGCTGGGACTTGTAGTCCACCTGTAAAAAGAATGTTTATAAAAAACACACACACAGAGAAGTACAAGTTTATTACACACACACACCTCAATTTTACACCAGCATACTTACCATTCCTGGATCCAGCGCTGGTCTGGCTGCTTTACAGCCGCCTCCCCCCGAACTGACAGGCAGCGGGGAGAAGCGGCTGTCTCCGTCGCTTCTAACAGCCTCTGTAGCGCTGTCCGAGTGCTACAGAGGCTGAGAGCGTGATTGGCTGAGCTACAGTATGCGTCTCCATGGAGACGCATAGCTCAGCCAATCACGCTCTCAGCCTCTGTAGCACTCGGACAGCGCTACAGAGGCTGTTAGAAGCGACGGAGACAGCCGCTTCTCCCCGCTGCCTGTCAGTTCGGGGGGAGGCGGCTGTAAAGCAGCCAGACCAGCGCTGGATCCAGGAATGGTAAGTATGCTGGTGTAAAATTGAGGTGTGTGTGTGTAATAAACTTGTACTTCTCTGTGTGTGTGTTTTTTATAAACATTCTTTTTACAGGTGGACTACAAGTCCCAGCGGGCCCATTAATGCCCCGCATGCTGGGACTTGTGGTTCTCCAAGTCCCAGCATGCGGGGGAGGTCTGCTGGCACTTGTAGTTCGCCGGTAAAAAGCAATGTAATGATATGTATGATGAATTTAACCCTATCAGGCCGGCGTCCACTGGCCACGGACGCCGGTGACAGCCCCGGGCTTCAGCCCTGGACGGGTGAAGCCTGGGGGGGGGGGACCCCTTTATTGGGGGGGTCCCCACTCCTCCAGGTACCCCGTCCAAGGCTGACCAGCCACGGTGCTCATGTTTTGGCCGGGGGACCTTGTATAAAAAGTGTCCCCCGGCTGTGGCATGACACCGCGGGCTGTTGGAGCCCGGTGCTGGTTTCAAAATACGGGGGACCCCCAGATTTTTTGTCCCCCGTATTTTTGGAACCAGGACCGGTCCAAGAGTCCGGGGCTGGTTTCAGAAATACGGGGGACCCCTATGCTTTTTGTCCCCCCGTATTTTTGGAACCAGGTCCGGCTCAATGAGCCCGGGGCTGGTTATGCTTAGGAGGGGGGACCCCACGCCATTTTTTTTTTTACTTTTTTTTTTTAGCACAAAATCGCATTTATGAAAATGCGCACATTTTCATGACTGAAAATGCGCACATTTTCATGACTAAAAATCGCGGCAAATCGCATTTTTTGCCGCTAATTCGCATCTCATTACATATGCGAATTCGCGGCAAAAAACGCGATTTTTAAAGGTGCGATTTGGTGCGATTTTTTTTTAGTCTAAAAAAACGCACCCTATTACATTTCGCCCAGAGAGTCTCTTCTCTTTGCGCTTCTCCCAGAGAGGAGAACTGTAAAGTAGGCAACCCTGGCTTAAGAGGGCATAGATAGCATGTGAATTGATCTATCATGTCACTGTGAAACAAGCCATTCACTACAAATCAGCGGTTTGGCAAACCACTGTTTAATGCATGGAGCGATCTCTACAACTTCCAGGATCTCCTATCCATTGGCTCCTCCTCTATATACCCAATGGGAACTAGTCTCCCTGAACAGATGAATGCCAGATCCAGCATACAGTATACTTAAAACATAAACTGTATAGAACTGTTTCAATATCTATTAGTAACAGAAATGTTTGACCATTAACAGAGAAACTGCTGTGTGTATGTAGAATACAAAAAAAAAGTCATTATTTTCAGAATGCATGAAATTAAAGATTAGCCGTGGAAGATTGTAATTGTGTATTTTTAAAACAATTTATTTCCAAAGAAATAAGAATGATGCATTGGATGTTTCATTATATTATTGAACATGTCCCAGTTATAACAATAACCCATGTAACCAGGACATTCAGGACATTAATGTTCTCTTACTTTAGCAGTTTGTGAGGTCTGCCATATGGTCTGCAAAAGACCTGTTTGCTTATGATGGATTTGATGCCTTTGGGGTTGTAGGAATACATTGGGTATTTTGCACCATCCAGGTCTTACAGTGACCTACAGCTCTAATCGTAAATCATCGATGTGAAGGAGAACCCATCTTCAGGATTTCCCAGAGGATGATGTGCAGATACAGATTACAGATTGCTTCACTAAAAATATCAGATCTCACAAACATTGAAGCTATACATCATTATGTTTACTTAATGACCCATTTGTTAAACCAATTGTATATAGATGCCGGGCTGCACGGTTTTATGTAGGATAACAGATTATCAAGCAAGTCATCTGAAGGAAACTGGCCCAGAACCATACAGACCAGCCTGTGTGTGCAGCGGAATAGCATGAATTTAATGTGCAAGATCATTAACTATGTACAATGATGCATGATAAACCCTTAAAGCAATTTCAACTCCATACAGTGGAGACAAGACAATTTTATAGCATTAACCAAAACCAGGAGATGTTAGCCTATCAGCTTGCTGGGAATTAGTGACATCACTGAGGCATTTCAAACTTCATCCTGTCAGACATGTGACGTCACTAGGGAATTCAATTCCGATCAAAGCAGAATTTCCCTATTGCAATAACTAGATCAGAACAATAACTACCAATCAGCATAGAGGAAACATTTATCAAGTACATTCTAGAAAATGTTATTTTGAAGCTGCTATTGAAGACTTCTCTTTTTACTGCTTGATACATCAACCCCTACCTTTATCCTTACTTATACCTCAGCATTGGGTACCCTTACAATTAAGCACTAATAGAGATAAAGGGGAAGATGTACAACGCATTGGTGATTGATAAAGTGGAGGGACATAAACTACCATCCAATCATATCATGTCATTTTTTAAACACAGCCTGTAACACATAGTTGCCTACCCTCCCGTTTCAGTCATACATCTCCTGCTACCCTGCATTGACCTGTTGTACTAATCTCTGGGATTCTTTAGATTCTACCAGGGGTTAGACTAAGCATTTGCTATAATCACTGTGATTTGCTGTAGCTGCCCAGGAGTCTCTGCTGATGACTCTCAATACCGCCTCTTATGGGAACCCCTGACATGAAAGAGACAGCACATGATCGTATCTGTGCTGTGTGCACTTATCCATAGCATGTTGTTGTTGTTGTTGTTTATAGTGAGGTGTGACCTGGGGTTAGAATTTTATTTAGTTATACACATTTCTTTAATAAGATTATCTGGTGTTCGCAATGATTTGGTTAATGCTATATTGTTATGAAAAACAGCACATCCAATAAATAAAGGTAGTGCCTACAAGATGCAGACAGTCCAGTGTTTACATTAAAAGAACATTTAATACACCGAAAACATACTTATTAGTGGCAAAGAAGAAACCCAATGTTGCAGGCAGCAATGTCAATATCAATACTCGCAAAACTTCATAAATATACTGTTACTAATTTTATACAGAAATATCTTGCAACAACAAGCATTTAAGAATAGACACGCCCATATCTGGAGCTAGACACGCCCTATGGCCAGGGTGTGACACGCCCCTCCCCCCTCAACGGCGCACTACACTTCATACGGTCCATCGTACTGTAATCTCCTGAGTCTAGTTTTCAAGAGTGTGCAAGTATGCTGTAGCCTCACAGTTACAACCTGATTGGCTGGTACTTTATATCTATATACTTTATCACTCCCCAATGCTTAGTACATCTGCCCCAAAGAATCACTTGACGCCAGAGCTGCTCCTCACTATGAATATGTGTTTGGCCTAAAAAGATAACAGTTTTGGAGAAATCATCAATTTTATGAATATTGCAATAGGGAAAACTAAGTGTGTTTTTTTTTTTCATATATTCTGTGGAAAATACATTTTTCGATTGTACTTTATCAGACTCCTAAACTGCTGGAAGTGCGAATGTCGCCCACAATCTATATCTGGTTGCCGGCAACGTCCCCTCCTCCGCACAGCTCTTTATGTTGTGCTGTCTGAATGCAGTAAAATTGCTACATTACTTTGATCACAATGCAGCACAAAAATATCCTTTTGAACCAAGACCCGGCTGAAAATCATATATTTTACATTTCATAATTTGCATAGTGTTCTGTAACAAGGCGATGTAGGCCATATATAATACAATCATTAAAATATATGTATGGTGTGAGTTCTTTTATGCCAAAATTGCAGCCTAGTCTACCTCTTCAATTTATATCTTATCTCTTCTACCTACGAGCAGGCAAATGCTCTGTAATCTCTGCAAGTACTGACATTAGTGAAATTCATGGTTGTTTCTTGCATTTTACATGCGAGATGGAACCCTTGGTATCGCTCTGTATCTGTCTGTGAGTTAGGATTCATAATGTATAAAGGCATAATAAATCACAGTTGTTCTTTGAAAAACATATTGATATATTAAAATTTTTGGCAGCACAAGTATACGATAAAGTTAAAAAAAAGAATACAAATGCACCAAACTGAACGTATTAATAAAACATAGAAACATAGAAACATAGAATTTGACGGCAGATAAGAACCACTTGGCCCATCTAGTCTGCCCCTTTTTTTAAACATGTTACCTCAAACCATATTTGATCCTTATTTTTTTGTAAGGATATCAATATGCTTATCCCAAGCATGTTTAAATTGTACTACTGTATTTGCGTCTACCACCTCTGTTGGGAGGCTATTCCACTTATCTACTACTCTTTCTGTGAAAAAATTCTTCCTCACATTTCCCCTGAATCTTCCTCCCTCTAGTTTCAGTGCATGTCCTCGTGTTCTGTTGCTCCTCTTCCTGTGAAGAATGTCTCCCACCTGTACCTTGTTAAAGCCCTTGATATATTTGAAAGTTTCTATCATGTCCCCCCTTTCCCTTCTCTGCTCTAAAGTATACATATTAAGATCTTTTAGTCTTTCCTGGTATGTTTTGTGATGTAGGCCATGCACCATTTTAGTTGCTCTTCTTTGTACAGTCTCTAATGTATTTATATCCTTCTGGAGATATGGCCTCCAGAACTGAACACAATACTCTAGGTGAGGTCGTACCAATGACCTATACAGTGGCATTATTACTTCTTTCGTTCTACTGCTGATACCTCTCCCTATGCAACCAAGCATCTGACTTGCCTTCTTCATTGCTTTGTTACATTGCCTACCTGCTTTTAAGTCCCCTGAAATAGTGACACCTAGATCCCTCTCTTCCTCAGTAGTTTCCATTATAGTGCCATTTATACTATATTGAGTCTTTGGATTTCTGAGACCCAAGTGCATGATTTTGCATTTTTTGGCATTAAACTGTAGTTGCCATTCTCTTGACCATTTCTCTAATCTGCCTAGATCCTCAATCATTTGTTTTACCCCTCCTGGTGTGTCTACCCTGTTGCATACCTTTGTGTCATCTGCAAAAAGGCACATTTTACCCTCAATTCCATTTGCAATATCACCAATAAAGATATTAAAAAGCACCGGTCCAAGTACAGATCCCTGGGGTACTCCACTTGTAACCTTTCCCTCCTTTGACTGTACTCCGTTTACTACAACTCTCTGTTTTCTGTCCTGCAACCACGCTCTTATCCATTCAACTATCTTAGAATCCAATCCCAAGCTTTCAAGTTTATTTAACAGTCTGCGATGTGGGACAGTGTCAAAAGCTTAATAACTCCTTAACTGTTCCTGCGCAGCTGGGCGCAGCTCCCTCAGAGTCCATAAAGAAATAGTGTAAGTCCTGTTCTCATTGGTCAACGGCCTGCGCTACCAATAACAATTGTCAACCAGCCACTATAAAGGTGCCCACACACGGATAGTTATCGGATCCAATCCGATATCTATCCATTTATCATGAAATCCAGAACATCCCTGATCATGACCGCACACGAAAGGATCGAGTAAACGATCAAAGGGTTTACTCAATCGTTCTGTGTGGCCATGATCAGGGGTGTTGGTGCTCCACCTTCGCCCATCCCCCTCCCCTGCACCCCTGCCACTGGCAGACGGAGAGAGGAGCCAGCAGTGGGCACCAGATTAACAATGAGGTGGATGGAGCTGCAGCTCCAGGCCTCCACATAAATATAGGCCCATCAGCATGACAGCATGATGATCACCAGGCAGACACCATACAGCCACATGGTTGCCCATAAATCATAACTATTACAATTGCACTTATATTTTACACACAAAGTACTTGTATATATTTAGGGAGACGCATAGTGTATGGGTTCTAGATGCCTATATGGAATTGGCCTCACCTCCTCCCACTTCTCATAATAGGTCCATGAATACCTTCAGCTCCGGGCACATGAAGCCCTTAATCTGGTCCTGGTGGGCAGGATACATCAAAACTCCTATTCATTTGAATTGGCTGGCCAGGGGTGCGGCAGGGGAGCCTGAGATGCTGGTGCCGGGACATGGCCACATCGTTCATCATGCCTACACATGGAACAATTTGGCCATGATCCCACAGGATGGATCATTCATCTTTCTGCCCAATGAAGGGATCAGAAGACTTGAGGAATTTACCCACGGGCACTCGCATTGGATCAACATCAAGCCCACACACAGTGATTTTATAAACGGTTGGTCGAATTGGGCATATCCTTAAAAAAATCTTTGTGGGCACCTTAAGGATTTCCTTCTATGTACCCTCGGTCTTAGTGATGTCTTTCTGCATCACACCATAGCTATTAAACGTTTTCCGAAATCCTCCCCTGTCCTGGGAGACACACTGGCATACATATAGGGTAGGAATATTCTTCTTATAAGGGACTCAGCGGAGAGGACAACACGCGCTTCTGAATTACTGCCCTGCAGGGAAACACAATGTGATTCTTGCTGCATTTAATTGTATGTGGACACATTCCTGTCTCCCAGTCTATGATCAATTCCCTGCGGTATTTACTCACTACTTAATGATGCTCCGGTCTTCAAGACTTATTATTTCTGCATCATTAATTTTCTGTTTTAAAAAATTCATGTTATATTTCTATTGTTGTTTGTTTAACTGTTTTTTTTAAGAGATGCTAATGAGGAGATGTGAAAGTCTCTATGTGTAAAACAGTTTACGCTCACAGACCTACCCTTATAATTAACAGGAAGCGGTATTACTGCAAGCAAGGGTCCCTTGCTGCTGCTGCAGCAATGAAACATAGACATACAATACAGACAATAGGAAAGCGAAAGAACTAAACACTGGCATATATTCTGCCAAAAGTGCTGCGCCACTGACTAGCAGAATGGCAGGGGTCAAGTGTTTGCCACCCCACCATTGTAAGATTGTCAGGAGACAGGAGAATATTGAATTACTTGACTGCACGGTAAAATCCTCTGAATAATGTTTCATTTTGGTGAATGTCTTTTTGTATGTTAGTCGGGGGTCAGGAATGGTGTGTTCTTTGTGGTCACATGACAGCAATCTATTTGTGCAACCTCTTCACCTCACTTGTTTTTTTAGAAGCTTTAGTAAATGTAAGCCTTAGATTGAGTATCTCAAAAAGCATTTATTTACTTTAATCTGTAAATTCCATTGCATATTCAGACTCACTTACAGTTACAGTTAGTAGCATGATAAAAGGTGCAAATATTGACAAAACAACAAAATATGTTGCCTACCTTAAGGGTGCAAATGCGATTTTGCTTTGCATGAAGGGAAAATATTGCCTTCTCTAACTTTTCTCAATCAGCTGCTCTGTTTTATTTTATATTATGCAAAGTATAGATGTTACTTTAGTGCTGATTGGTTGCCATGGACCACTTCTCCGTTGGCTCCTCCCTTATCACTGCTTCATACATCTACCCTCTATCCTCTTACTATCAAAAGTCTGTAGCACAGTTTGGCTTTGCCCAGTGAACGTTCGCACTTATAGCTAAGTGGCACTGTATAATAGCGGCTGCAGGAACCAGAACATAGAGATAGGAGCTGTCCAAATGCTGAAATGATTTGTGCTACTCCCACTGTGGTACTGATATTTTTCTTTTGTGATAACAAGCAACACACATATTTGGGCACTCTACCGTAAAGATATACTGTAGGGCAGCCTCTATAAACTTTTTCTTAAGCAAGTCATGTATAATTAACTGTCTGTGCTTGTATATAACAAACAACTAATGGGCTGCTTTATTTTACCCTGTGATTTACAGTTCAGTTAGAACTAACCACAGCCCATCCTCTCAACCCTAAGTCAGGCTGCACATTATAAATCTGCTCTCAATCGTACAATGTGATTGGATTTACTCTAACTGTAATAGGGTGTGAGAATCAGAAAGTGAAAGCTTTTGGGAGAGTTTTTGTTTTTTAAAGCGCCATCATTTACATTGAAAATCAACCTGTTCTTTTACAATGTAATTGATTGCTGCTTTAATGAAAATGGCAAAGCTCTACCAAATTATCCCCCTTTCTGATTCTCACACCCTCTTACATTTGCCCCCCTAACAATCTATGGAAATGATAAGGTCAGAAAAAAAAAAAATCTTACTTAGGGGTAGATTTATCAAGCCTGGTGAAGTGATAAAGTGTCCGGTGATAATCAGCTCCTAACTGTCAAGATACAGGCTGGGTTATCACCGGCCACTTTATCACTTCGCCAGACTTAATAAATCTGCCCCTTAATTCCTAAATTAAGAATGATGTTAATTGTTGTAAAATCTTCATGTAATTTGAATAAGAATGCCATGGTTCTCTATCATTGTGCTTTAGAATGCCCCGGTAATGACGTTTAGGTAATTCATTCTATATTAGATGCAGGAGCCATTTTTTTCACTTTATACAGTATGCACATTCATCTGTACTTACCTGGCCAGATAGGGGCTTGGAGAGGTGATGTGGTCTGCAAGTAGGATAGAGCTTCCCCCACTATTGTGTGGCTGTGGCCCCTACACATCTTATGAGAGGGTACAGGTATTTATCACATAAAGCTGGTCATACACCTACAGATTTATTGTTAGATCTGGCTGGTTGGAACAAAAACCTGGTAATGAATGAGAGCAAATAACAGTTTATCATTTGCTTTGAAATGCTGGAAAACTGCCAAAACCTGTCATTCAGATATTACCAGTTTTTTGTTCCAACCAGCCAGATCAGACAATCCATCTGTAGATGTATGGCCAGCTTTAGTGTTGGACCCGGCGAAAAAAGCTGGGATCCGACTGTCAGGAAGTTCCGACGGTCGGAATCCCAGCCTTAGTGCTTTAGATTGTGTGTAGCTGTGTGCAGTAAGTTGTCATTTATTATAACTTGCATCAGGAAGTCTGCTTATGTGCATCTGTACTGTATGGGTATATATATATTTTTGTAATACATTTTTCCTGTTCGGACTGATGGGAGATAAAGTACTGTATGCTCACTGGCGCGCGTTGCGTTGTTTTTTTAAGCTATTGTGCTTTGCCAACGCTTATAATTTAGAGTATTCCTTTTAAAGTGCTTTGAAATATATAGAAACAGTTTTGATATATAAACTTCATTTCACATAAACGCGTGATCCATAGAAACACATACACTCCAAATCAGTCACGCTCAACGCATGAAAAGCACATCAAACATATAGAAAAATCCCCATCTGCTTTTGAAGTACTTTTCGAAGTCCTATCCAGAGCACGACAAATATGTAAACCACTCAAAAGTGCTCATACAACCCCAAACCTGTTCCTAAAGTGTTTGTTAAATCCTTGACCCTCGAGTCTAGTGTACAAAAATCTTCGAGTGAGATATACTGTATTTAAGCTTTTGTCGCTATAAATTAAATAATTCATGTCAATTTGGAATGTTATCGCCAGTTATTCTATTACCAATGTCCCATTTCTAGTTAGGATGTTGGGTTAACAACTGTCACTGCTAATTATAATGGAACCACATTTCCAAACAATGCCGTTCTTTTTTATTCCACCATTGCCGTAGATTTGACACACAATGAATCTGCTCCATGCCATATGTTCTAAGCAGTCCGTCTCTGTTTGATAGATAGAATGAGAGCAAAAAAGCACACTGCGTCCCGACCTCCTGTTACTGTCTGTATACTTCCCTGTGCCGTGCACACAAATTATATTAAGAGATGATCTCAAGGGTCCAGGTAAAGGCTTTCTCCTTGAGTACCTGCAGAGTGATACAAGGAGAAAGCAAAATATACCCTTCTTCGCTGATGCCAAGCAGTACTAGCCATTTACAGATGAATAATGATTCTATGATAAAAACTAAAATTAGTGTAGAGAATTCTGCTCTTTGATTAATATGTTCTGGTCAATACTGCACCACTCAGGCTTTGGGGGAGACGCCAGGGCATTTTCTGTAGGTAGAGCAGCCAGTGGGCCAGTTTAATACTAGGAATGGGGATATAGATAGATCAATGTCTTTTTTTAAATAATTTTTTAAAGCATT
Source organism: Crinia signifera (assembly GCF_055691185.1). Taxonomy (NCBI): domain Eukaryota; kingdom Metazoa; phylum Chordata; class Amphibia; order Anura; family Myobatrachidae; genus Crinia; species Crinia signifera. The sequence goes on from NC_139220.1 coordinate 274,013,311, forward strand.
ATATTTTTCTTTGTTTCATTCTTTTACCCCATACTTATTCTAAGGTTCTGAAGTATATTAAGGACCCTTCCATTAATAAAGGTTTGCAGGAATGGAGTTGAATTTAAGTACACATTTTGCGTGCACACAGTGAGGTCAGCCCATTTATCAATGTATTAACTACTGCTTTGTCTTTAATATTTATTAACAGTTTCTTAGGTACTTGTTTCCTAGCACGGCCACAATCGCGGGCATCGGGTGTCATTTTTAGTGGTATACGACGCGACCGACGCGATGCCCCTGATTTTCCCATTGAAATGCATTGAAAACAGTCAAAATCGGGTCGGTCGCGTCGTATGCGGCTAAAAAAGGCTTAAATGGTCCAGACGCGATGCCCGCGATTTCCCCATAGGGAACAATGTTAAATGCCTCAATTTAGCCACGATGCCCCCGATTTTCCATAGGAAACAATGTTAAATGGGTCAATTTACCCAAATCATCATAGGGAACAATGGTAAATGGCCCAGAAACCCCCCAAAACACCCCTGAACAGTGAAATGTCCCCCCAAAAGTATTTTACGCCACCCCACGATCAACGTGAACCCGAAGCGTGGCGAGCGCAGCGAGCCCGCGAGGGGCGGCGGTACGCGTCCTCCGACCTTTTCATACCCCCACTATCCACGTCGGCGTGGAGTTGAGAATAGAATAGTGTGGCGAGCGCAGCGAGCCACCGAGCCCGAAGCGTGGCGAGGGGACGCGGATACCTTCACAGGTAAACGTGTCCCTTCGCGGGCTTCACAGGTATCCGCGGGGCTCGCTGCGCTCGCCACGCTTCGGGCTCGGTGGCTCGCTGCGCTCGCCAACAGCTTGTGAAGTCGGGCTTGTTCTGCCGAGATACCCTGCTCAATGCTGTCGAGGAATACAGCATTGAATAGGGCCCGGCGGCCATCTCCCCCGTGGGGAGATGGTCGCCGGTGAATGAATACCCCCCTAAACATGTATTGTGAAAGACACAGGACGCAATATATATAATGTGCAAATATTGTAATGTAACTAATTCAAATCTGACAATGCAATGCAATCAAGACCACAGTTTAGTCAATACAGTACCCATGAAAAAATAGGATTTTAGAGAAATGTGCATATTGCTTCAAATATGCGCACTAATGCATTCACACGTGCTACATGAAGATTACTAAAGGCCGAACCCAGGCTTAAGAGTTAATGAGTGTGTTTGCTATACGTGTGAAAAGTGTGCCTAAGCACCCTGGGGTACCGAAAAGCTCTTTCAGAGGTGCCTCGGAAGGTGGTCCAGGAACAAATCAAATTATTTATAGTCAAGTTCACAAGGCAAAACCAACGCTGGTGGCTGCCAATCATAAAACATGTGGACAATCATAAGCACAGCTGTACACCACCACATACAGTGACTGACCCTACGGATGACAGGGAGGTACAGTTTGATGAATTTTATTTTAATTTCCAAATTTATCAATAAAAAACTTTTATCCAAGGGGTGCTGTGAAAAAAATGCTGATACTCTTGGGCGCTGTGAGCCAAGAAAGTCTGGGAACCACTGAGCTAAGGTAGTGCTCATGCGTATGGATCAGAGCACACATGGGTGAGGCCAAACAGCATCAAAATTCAGTGATTACTTATTTGCAAGCCATTCGCAATTTGATTGACAGGAAGCTGCCCTTCGTGGGCGGCACCCGGACCTTTTCTGGAGTGTCTGTGACATCAGCGCTGGCATCGGTCAGTCTGATTCTGTTGCAGAGTTGTGGAAGGGTCAGAGTTACTCACACTTGCACAGACTGGGAAAATCATTTGATGGTAATTGAGTTGTGGATGGATTTGCAGCTGACCACTCATCTTTTTGCGAACCAGTCACAGACTTGCAGAGGGCAGGTTTTCACTCTGTGTGGGCAGTGTCTATCTGAGCGCAAAACCGCCCATCAGCGATCAGGACTGAATCAGGCCCTTAATCCTTTATTACAAACTCAACTGTAGTGCTGGGTTCATGGTAACATGCTGTTCAGTACTACTGTATAGTGTAAAGAAAAACAGGTTCCATCAGCCAATCTGCAGCAAAACTAGTTGGCTTTTTAACGCATGCGCAGTACAATTTAGGAAAAGCGACATCTGGTGGACAGAAAGTTGTATTACACTCTCCGATTTTTGTCCAGCTCCTCACCAGGTTGCCTTGTGAGTCCCTTACTGCAGCATGCTGCTACTTGCAGAGCAATGACACAGCAAGTCATAAATAGCAGGGCATGCTTCAAAGCGTAAGAAGCAAAGATGTAAGAGGTCACATCAGCAGACCATGATATCAAGCCGTTTTTATTGGGCAAAAACTCTTGTAACAGGATACCCCTTTAATCTGTCTCCTAGATTTAAAACCCCCCCTTTTGTTATGGAAAAAAACAATATGTGACCATGCCTATATGATTCGGTCAGACCCCTTAAATGATGCTACATCCCTTCGTCTGAATTACCATTGACAGTACAAGAAGGTAAAAAGGATTAAAGACTGTTCCTTCTTTATTCAATTCATGTTAGAATTTAAGAAAGATTGACTCAGTCTGGATGCATCACAGCACGATGGGCAAGTTTATAAATATATTACAGTAGGCCTATAGATGAAGCAGGGCAGTCAATGATATAGCATGTCTTCTGCAGCACTGCTGTGTAACTCAGCAGCAAGTTACTTCCTGTGTCCTCCGTATACAAGGTGAGCTAACGTCAGCTCCACAAAGTATTGCCAGTAAAATACTCATGGCTCATTTGTAGCGACACATAGACCTGTATGACCTTATGACCTCATGCGGCTTAAGTAATTATTCTAAAAAAAAAAAATTGTAATTAGTGCATTGCGGATACTTTATTCTACTGCATTCAATTAAAGACTACAGTGTACACATACTTATATGTTCCATCTTCATAAGGCGCTTTGCAAGATCACTCTCTCTCTCTCTCTGGATTTCCGACCGCCCTGATTCTACAAGTCATGTACCTATAGTAAAAAGCATGTTCTTTTTGTGATATAAAATAAACTTTTTTTTTCTTTTCCGAGTGAATAAAGAATCATTACAGCTCAGGGCCAACTCTGCGAAGATCCGTCTCCCTTTATGCCTGTATTATGCCAGCAAAAACACATCAGTTCTGGGCCAAGAAAAGAAAATTTTGATTTTATATCTTGTTAAAACTCAACAAGCGCCCCCTCAGCTCTCCCGCTCTGCCTGCCTATTTCTTGACTTTTAGACACAAATCTGATGGCTTTGCAGATTGTGTGATTAACCCTTAGAAATTCTGTTTATTCTTTCTCTCCTCCAATACAGCATAATGTATAAAGGAGATTATAAAAGCACATGTGAACGGCTTTTTATATCTGCCTACATCCTATATTAATTTAAATCCTCATCCTCTATACAGTCCTTGACCTCTCTCTATGCACAGATTAATTATCCTAATTCATAAACAGATAAATAATTTACTTACTGAAATATGCATTGACATCTGACATTAGCATGGACTACTTGTAGTGTGCCAGACACATTTCATTTCTAGATATTTAGCATTCAGACGACCCCCAAACTTTCAATTAAATTAAGATGTGTGGCCTCTAATTGTTGCTAAATTAAATTCACAGCTTAATCTGGTTTGCGACCATTACTTTCAGAGTAAACATTTGTCACCTAATGCCTTCCAGTGACACGTATTATACTGGTGTACTGTATGTATTCCTTTTATATTACCGTTGCTGTTTGCATACTCCCCAACAGTCCTGATTTGTGAGGGACAGTCCTGATTTTTGGGCACTGTCCCACACGTGTGCAACAGTGTCCCACCGCAAAGTGAGGGAGTAAGGAGGCCTCCTCTCACCTTCTGATCTATCTTCAGAGAATGTTGGAAGGTAGGGTTTAGCGCAGTGGTTCCCAAACTCGGTCCTCAAGGCACCCTAACGGTCCAGGTCATACTTACCTACTCTCCTGAATATTAAGGGAGACTTACGATTATTCAGGGGGACCCTGCCCCCTACCTAATCCGGGTTGGGCTCATTTGGTCTACAGCATGATGGTCGACAGTCATTAGGTCGACACTATTTGGTCGACATGGTAAAAGGTCGACATGGTAAAAGGTCGACAGGGTTCTAGGTCAAAAAGGTAATTAGTTTGACAGGTCATAAGTTCGACTGGTCATTAGTTCGACAGTGTCTAGGTCGACAGTCAAAAGGTCAACATGGGGTTTTTCACTGTTTTTTTTTTTACCCGAATGTCAACACAGTCGACATGCAAACAGTTTAAAGTGCACCCCATCCCCTTGCATCACTCGCTGCACCCGCGATGCTTCGGGCACACTATTTTATTCTCCCACAACGCCCTAGTGGATGGTAGGGCATGAAATACCGCCTGTCGACACATGTCGGCTCAAAAAAACATTGAAAAACCCAATGTTGACCTTTTGACTGTCCACCTAGACACTGTTGAACTAATGACCTATCAATCTAATGACCTTTTGACCTTTTCCCATGTCGACCTAATGGTGTTGACCTAATGACTGTCAACTATCATGCTGTAACCCAAATGACCGCATCCCCTAATCCTGCATCCTGTCCGCTTCCAGTAAACCCAGATCATGCATGGAATCATGGATCAATATTAAAATGACCCAAATCACCAACATTTTAGCCCTGCCCCTTTACCATGATACGGCTGGGCTTAATGATTCCGATGTCTGGCCCCACCCTGAAATCCCCAGATCTTCTCCTTTCTAAGCTTCTCCAGGAGATGAGTGTTACAAAGTTGGCTAGTACTGTATGGTTCAGGTTTTACATGTTTCCAGGCTTGAGCCGTGGTGACTTAATGTCAGTCAATTGAATTTAACAATCTGTGCTCAAACATGCGTATCCTGAAAACTAGGACTGTTAGGTGCTTTGAGGACCATGTTTGGCATCCACTGCTTTAGTGTGTATTAGTAAAGTCTATATGTCTGTATGTTGTACTATAATAGCTTATTCAGCCATTACCGTACAGTACATGAGGGTTATATATTTTTTTATTGAAAAATGTTTTTATTGAATAATTGAATCAATATTGATGCTAAGCATCTTTTGACCTTCAAAATGCATCACATTGTTGAATACCTTTTCATTTGCCATTAGTCAAAGAACGTGTTTTTTCCCATGAACCCATGCACCAGTATAACCTAAACAGAACCTACAGTAGATTAGTTGATGAAAAAGACACTTTGTGCTGCAGGATTCACACTGGAACTGGCGGCTCTAATGCGCCCTGTGTGCCACGATTCATTACATTTGGTACAGAGGCTACTTGAGAAAAGACACATCTCCATAAGCAAATAGTGTATATGGTATTTATATAGAAAGAGCAGTGATGTTGTACAGGGTGTGAGCATTCAGCATATTTGTAGGCATCAGTGCTCAGACATGTCATCATACAGCATTGTATGTTTCTCAGTGTCAGCACTCAGTATTGTGTGTACCTAAGGGTCAGCACTCAGTGTTCCTAGGGGGTCAGTAGTCAGCACTCAGCATTGTGTGTACCTAAGGGTCAGCAGTCAGCACTCAGCATTGTGTGTCCCTAGGGGGTCAGCAGGCAGCATTGTGTGTACCTAGGGATCAGCTTTCAACATTGTGTGTTCCTTGGAGTTCAGCACTCAGCAATGTGTGTTCCTAGTGGTGAGCACTTAGCATTGTGTGTACCTGGGGGTCAGCACTTAGCATTGTGTGTACCTGGGGGTCAGCTTTCAACATTGTGTGTACCTGGGGGTCAGCACTCAGCACTGTGTGTTCCTAGTGGTGAGCACTTAGCATTGTGTGTACCTGGGGGTCAGCACTCAGCAATGTGTGTTCCTAGTGGTGAGAACTTAGCATTGTGTGTATTGCATACCTCCCAACATTTGGCTTGAAGAAATAGGGACACTCGCGCGGCGAAGCCGCGCGAGCGCCCGAAAAGAGGGTGGGGCGTATGCAAATGAGGGCGCGGCTTATGCTAATTAGCCGCGACCTCATTTTCATACGAGAATAGACGCTGTGCGCATGCGCACAGCGTCTATTCTACTAGATTGGGGGGTCTCCCAACTGCCACCCCCCCGCAGCGGGACAATGCCTGCCGCGGGTGGGACAGAGGGACAGGACCCGAAAATCGGGACTGTCCCTCTAAAATCGTGACAGTTGGGAGGTATGGTATTGGGGGGTCAGCACTCAGCATTTTGTGTACCTAGGGGACAACACTCATTGTGTGTGCCTAAGGATCAGTACTCAGCATTGTGTGTAACTATGGGGTCAGCACTCAGTATTGTGTGTACCTCAGGGTTGCCGACCCTCCCGAAATTACTGGGAGTCTCCCGAAAATCGGGTCCCCCTCCCGGCCCCCCCGGAAGGGTGGGCAACCCTCCTGGAATCAGGGGGACCCCCACTGAGCCCCCACGCAATCCGCGGGTCTCAGAGGACTGGGCGGAGCTAAAATGACACACTGGTGTCATTTTACCCCCGCCCCCTCCATGGAGATCAGTGATGTCTACTATTTCCCGTAATGGGGGCGGGGCTTAATGACGTCACAGTCAAGCCCCACCCGACGAACGGGTAATGAAAGTCTCCTCTCCGGGCTTCTCCCGGAGAGGAGCATTTGAAAGGCGGCGACCCTGGTGTACCTAGGGGACAGCACTCATTGGGCGGTATTCAATGAGCCTGATTCGCCATGTTTTTATGGCGAATTTGTGCTGTTTGGCGAATTTCTGACTAAAACGGTGAATTACCCTATTCAATGACCACATGGCGAATACATTTCAAGGTTTTTTTCACCATGATTCACCGAGTAGCAATCGCTATCTTTTTATGGTGAAGTGGAATGTGAACTTTTAAAATAAAGTGTTTTGCTTTTTACATTTGGTGACAAAAAATCAGGAATTTTATTCTGAGGAGGGGCATGCTATTTTTATTCATGTGCTGTAAGCACATGAATATATATTTAATTGAAAAAAAAAATATATTTTTTTTTTTTACACAGCAGCCAGCAGGGGGCGCCGGAGCCGAGCCGCTCATTACATATTCATATATTCACTGCACCCGATCGTTACGATCGGGTATAGCCTGTGCTGCCTGGCACCCGGGGAGCCCACCTACCCCCCACAAAGTTCTGGGGCAGGCAGAGAGACTTCCATCTCTCTGCCTGCCACCGTCCTCAGGCTCCCTGCGGCAATCGCCGCAGGAGCTCATATTCGCCAGTCAGGGGCAGCGAGCCCCTGACACGTTGAATACCGGAGCCTGCCGGCTCCGGAACGTGGCGAATGTGCAGCGAATCCTAAAAAGGATTCGCTGCACCTCGCAGGTATTCTCATTGAATACCGCCCATTGTGTGTAACTAAGGGTTCATCACTCAGTATTATAGGGGTTAATCTGATTCACTTGGAAAGTCACAATCACTCTCTAATGGACAAAACCATGTGCACTGCAGGTGGGGCTGATGTAACATGTGCAGAGTTAGATTTGGGTGTTTTATTGTTTCTGTGCAGGGTAAATACTGGCTGCTTTGTTTTTACACTGCAATTTAGATATCAGTTTGAAGTACAAACCCCACCCAAATCTAACTCTCTCTGCACGTTACATCAGCCCCAACTGCAGTGCATATGGTTTTGTCCATTAGAGAGTGATTGTGCCTTTCCAAGTGAATCAGAATAACCCCCTATGTGTTCCTATGGGTTCAGCACTCAGTAATGTGTGTTCCCAGTGGTTAGCACTTGGTATTATGGGCCTTATTCTAGTTCACCCTTTCTGACAAAATCCTTCTTAGATGGACAAGACCATGTGCACTGCGGGGGGGGCAGATGTAACTTGTGCAGAGAGAATTAGATTTGGGTGGGGTTTTACTTCAAAGTGAGATCTATATTGCAGTGTAAAAATAAAGCAGCCAGTATTTACCCTGCACAGAAACAAAATAACTCACCCAAATCTAATTCTCTCTGCACATTTTACATCTGCCACCCTGCAGTGCACATGGTTTTGTCCATCTAAGAAGGATTTTGTCAGAAAGAGTGAACTAGAATAAGGCCCTAAGTGTACATAGGGAATCAGCTCTCAACATTTTATGTTCCTAGGGGGTCAGCACTGAATATTGGCCCTTATTCAGATCTGATCGCAGTACAGATTTGTTTGGAAAATGGGCAAAACCATGGGCACTGCAGGTGGGGCAGATGTACTGTAACATGTTGAAACTGAAATCTAAATTGCAGTGTAAGAATAAAGCAGTCAGTATTTACCCTGCACAGAAACAATATAACTCACCCAAATCTAACTCTCTCTGCGCATGTTACATCTGCCCCACCAGCAGTGCACATGGTTTTGCCCATTTTCCAAACAAATTTGTACTGCTATCAGATCTGAATAAAGGCCTTTGTGTGTACCGAAGGGTCAGCACTCAATTGAATTGGTCAAAATAGGTGTGAAAATTGCCAAGCAAACATTTTTATTCATCATAATGACCTGTAATGTTTACCTTATATATAGGAAATATAATCTTTTTTTGCACAGCATTTTTTTTATTTTCATTTATATAACAAATGTGAGCGAGGCCGGCATTTTTAGCCAATATGTTGTATACAGTATCCCTAACAGAGATGTTGGCACTCAGAGGGTTAAGGTAACATTGTGCATTCTTATGGGTCAGAGCTCAGCATTGTGTGTTATTCTTATGCCCCTTTCAGACCGCACTTTGTAAACGGTATATTGCCGTTTTTTTACCGTTTTAAAACGGTAATCTGTGCGGTCTGAAAGGTGCAGGACCACTTAACCGGTTAGAAAAGACAGTTTTTTCTAACCGGTTAAAATGCAGGGTCCTACACGTTTCAGAACCGGTATTTTAGGCTCAAAATCGGGTCTGAAATGGTATTTAGGACCCAGCCAATGAGCTGGGTCCTAAATTCAGCGCAGTGAATATTTAATGAGCGCTCATTAAATATTCACAGCACTGGAGCCGCCCCGCGCGCGTGTCGACACCCCTCCCCCCGCGTGTGTCGACGCCCCCCCCCCGTGTCGACCTACCGCCCGTGCAGCCGGTACCTCCGTTGTGGATCCCGGCACTGCAGTTCAGTATGGTCGGAAGCACTTATGAAAAAAAGTGTCTTTCAGAAAATGGCTGCCCCATAGGAAAACCTGTTTAAAAAAACTGTCTTTCGTATGGGGGCAGCCATTTTCCAAAAGTCACTTTTCTTATAAGAAGACACTTTTTTTCATAAGTGCTTCCGACCATACTGAACTGCAGTGCCGGGATCCACAACGGAGGTACCGGCTGCACGGGGGGTAGGTCGACACGGGGGGGGGGGCGTCGACACGCGCCAGGGGAGGGGTGTCGACACGCGCGGGGTCGACACGCACGCGGGGGGCGCGGGGGGGAGCTGCACGGAGGGGAGGGCTGAAGCCTGCACTGGCTTTGACCCTGTATTTGGAAAGTTTCCAAAAACGGGTCTGCCAGTGTCAAAAAATCGGCACTTAAACGGTAATGTACCGTTTAAGAGCTGCGGTGTGAAAGGGGTTTTATCTGGCAGACCCGTTTTTGGAAACGTTTTCAAATACAGGGTCAAAGCCAGTTATGCGGTCTGAAAGCAGCATTAGTGTCATTACTCATATTAGGCCAGATGTTGCAATCTTCAAAAAGTGATAAAGTAGAGAGTGGTAAACAACCAGCCAATCAGCTCCTTTCTGTCATTTTTTAAACCCTGCCTGTAACATGACAGGTGTAAGCTGATTGGCAGGTTGTTTATCCCTTCTATTTTATCATTTTTTGAAGCTTGATACATTTGGTCCCATTGTGTGTTCCTACAGTAAGGTGTAGGTCATGGCACTGTGTTTCTGTGTGTGTGTACAGGAGCAATTTGTGTTGCTGCATATCAACCCAAGGTTGGTGATACCCTGGCCAGCGAAATCAGTGCGGCCGGGTAATAGTACATAGGAAAACGGGGGTTTTACCGCATTTTCCTCTTAGTACATCCTGCCCTTAGTATCAGAGCCGATCTAATGCACTGGCATTGCTCTCTGAAATGTGCTACCTGTCTCTACGCAAAACAACCCCTAATATCATTTGACATTCCAATCATGTTCCTCATCTCCCTTTTGCTTGTGAGTATATTTGGGTGAGCAGACAGACCTTCAGCCACAAAATTGTCATATCATTTTGTAAATTGAACAGCATGGGGAACAGCTGTATCTACATCAGGCATTCCCAACCTCGGTCCTCAAGGCACACTAACAGTCCAGGTTTTTGTGATAGCCATGCTTGAGCACAGGTGTCTTAATCAGTAGAGTGCCTCAGTTATTTTGATTTAACTATCTGTGCCGAAGCCTGGCTATCACCAAACCCTGCACTGTAACTGTGCCTCTAGGACCAAGGTTGGGAATGCCTGATCCACATATTGATAAAGAAGCTTGAAGATGCGCCATCTAGTGGCCAACTGCAGAATTCCAGCATCACACAACCCAGCTGCAATCATAAAACATTGGGAAAATTGCAATACAATTATTACTATATTCAAGTTGCTGCTAACTTACGTTTTTAAACATTAATATATAAAACAGCAACTGGACTCTAGTTTATCCATTCCTTCCTATATTTTTACAAATCGATTACTCATTTTATGAATATGACTCACAGTACTACAAGTCTGTTCATTTTCTGTCATACTCGCTGCACATTGTTTTATCTCTGCAGGTATTTCCCAATATATTGTATTTTCTAAGGCTGATGCATACACAGGACTCAGCCAGAAAGGGTTTGTTCAGAATTCAGGTATATATTACTGGAGTGTTTGTGTGCATGTGAGACTCTGTCTCCTGCAGAGACTGCATATTCCAAATGGTCCTGTACCAGAGTGATTTATATTTTCTGCTGCAATACCAATTAAAAGGAAAATCAAATTTCAAATGAATGAAGACATCTGTCGTCCATCGCAGCGTCCTTCTCTACTTATGGGGAAATTGGATATTGATCCTACCAACCAGGAGCAACTGTTACTGAAAATCACACAAACCTGTAAGTTCCTGTTTATTATAACATGTAGAGCACTGGTTCTCAAACTCGGTCCACAGTGCGTGTTTTCCAGGTCCCCCCACAGGATCTCAAGTGAAGTAATTAGCTCCACCTGTGGCTCTTTAAAATGTGTCAGTGAGTAATGAGTGCAACTGTGCACCTGCCGGGTGACCTGGAAACCATGAACTGTGTGGGATCCTGAGGACCGACTTTGAGAACCACTGATGTAGAACCACTGATGTAGAGGACCACTGATGTAGAGCCTTTAAAACAACAGATGCTGATTGGTGGGTATTTTATCTCTAACCACTTTATCCCTCTCCAAAGATTTGATAAATCTCCACCCTAAAGTGCAGGTAAGGAAGATCATTTCTGATTCAAGTATGGTTGAAGTTGTTAGGTCAACAGTGTCTAGGTCAGTGGTCCTCAACCTCAGTCCTCAGGACCCCGCACAGTGCACGCTTTCCATGTCTACACAAAGAAGAATCACAAGTGAAATAACTAGCTCCACCTGTGGATCTTTTAAAATGTGTCAGTGAGTAATGAGTGCACATGTTGGGTGACCTAGAAAACGTGAGACTGAGTGGGGTCCTGAGGACCGAGTTTGAGAACCACTGGTCTAGGCGAACAGTCACCCCAGGCATGCTCAACGCATCCCAGCCCTACAATGTTCTATACATTCCATCACACAACGTTCAACCAGCTCGTAAATCAGAAAGCCGGTGTATGTAACAATGTATAGTATAGGAGAAGAATTCCCAGCATGTTTTGTAAAGAGACACAGCAGCTGGGGAGCAACAGGTAGCAGAGCAGAGTCACTCATAATGGCAAAAATAGGGTTAATATAGAGGAAATATTTTAAGGTCTGATTCATTTACTTTAGGGTTAAAATAAAAAGGAGCGCGGCCTATTGCTTGAGCCAAGCATGAGCGATCAGCCTCTTACATTTCACGCAGGCAAAGGCTAGAAAAATGAGAGGAATAATGCAGAGACTGTATAATGTTTATTACATGTTAGTGTGAAGAGGAATGAAGACCAATGGGGCATGGAACATGTAATAAATATTACACCAGACTCTCAATGAAATTTTAATGCCTTCCCCGCTGAGCTTCTGCTTAAATTCCTACATGATCTGATTGTCCTACTGAAGGCTCTTTGCTTTTATATTCTTTTTGTTTGTTTTATTTCACCATAGCTGCCGCCGCTCCCTTCGTCTTCCAAGCAGATCAATTGCTTGGGGCCGTGTTTATACGGTCTCCTTCCAAGCATTAAGCGCTTCAGTTCAGTAAAAGGACTTGTAAACACTGGTCCATCTAAAGCAGATCCAGCAAAAGTCTTCTAAGTAAAAGGGGTCACTCCAAACCGGGGTAGTTTAATAAAGGCATTACCGTCTCCAGGTCACCCTTGCAAAATGGTTGGTTCTAGATCCACTTCTGTTCTTTGAGGAGGATGTGACATTAGGTGAGGGCGGAAGTTGTTAGATGCCCCCACATATTTTTTTATTTTATATATCATTTACATAGGTGTAGGTTATTTTATTGCATCTGGATTGTGCCCTAATGGGCTTGCTTTGCTCCCGTAGCTTGAGGTACAGTGGCTCGCTTCGCTCGCCACACTTTTATATTCCCACTCAAGGTATACAGTACATGGACCCAGTGCAGGATGGGAAATGTCAAAAGACAGAAGTGGTTCTAGCCACAACCCTTGCAAATATGCTCACACACATCCACCTCCTCAAATGATAGACCATTATTGCACTTGTTATGTTCACATACAGGGCCGGTGCAAGGCACCGGAGCGCCCCAGGCGAGTCGGGGTGGGGGCGCCCCGGTGCCGGGGGGAGGAAGGGGGGGGTGGTACCTGTGTAAAAAAATTGCTGCCCCGGCGTCCCTGCAGTGCTGGGGCGGTCAGGGGTGTCCGTGCGACAGTGGTACCTGCGGCACCGTCATGTGTATAAAGCTGGCTGCGGCCGGCGGGGTCCCTGTAGTGAATAGCAAATAACTAGCGCTTCCCGCGCCGCCGCGCGCATAGCGCTAGTTATTTGCTATTCACTACAGGGACCCCGCCGGCCGCAGCCAGCTTTATACACATGACGGCGCCGCAGGTACCACTGTCGCACGGACACCCCTGACCGCCCCAGCACTGCAGGGATGCCGGGGCAGCAATTTTTTTACACAGTTCGCTGGGGGTGAGGGGCGAACTGCCGCCCTCCAGGTGCCGGCGCCCTAGGCAAATGCCTAGAGCTGCCTAGTGGTGGCGCCGGCCCTGCTCACATACTGTATGCTATATCCACAAATCACAGGTATAATCATCGATGAGTGCTTTAGCCATTGCTGGGAGGCCAAAGGTGGTAAACATTGGTTGCTGATGCCCAATGGTGAGTGCCGGCCCTGCTATGTGCATACATGGGTTCTGTCCATGCATGCACATAGGTAAACCAATAATAGTTTGTTACTGATGATTGGGTGGTCACAGCAGAATAAGCACACATCTGGGGATAAATCAGTCTCCTCCCCAAATTAGGCTCCTCCCCAATGACAGATTAGTGGTTGGAAAATGTTTTTCTATTATGGAATGCAAAACCCAGTTGCCCCAAGATGCCACTCTTACACTTGTGGTGGGAGCTGTGAAAATAATACAGGTTGAGTATCGCATATCCAAATATCTATTATCCAATTTATTCTGAAAATCATGGTTTCCAAAATTAACTTTTTTTTGTTGCTAAAAACCTACTGGGTACATCTGTAACTGGCACTACTGGGGGCATGATATGTAACTGGCACTACTGGTGACATGATACTATATGTAACTGGGCCTACTGGGGACATCTGTAACTGGCACTACTGGGGACATGATGTATAACTGGAACTACTGGGGACATGATACGGTATGTAACTGCAGGGCCGTTTTAACAGCAGTGTGGGCCCCTGGGCAAAGCAATGCACTGGGGCCCTTACCCATTCTCCCCTCCTAGGGGTGGAGGGTGCTATCAGCAGCAGCTTTGATGTCCCACGGGTGGCAGGGGGGTGCTCTATCTTCCATTCAACATGTAGGACCTGGAGCAGTAACTTCTGCTAATTACTCCTTTACTGCACAGGTGGTGGGAGGGAGAACACTAACGTGTGGAAGGGGCTTAATATTCGTCATTTTCCAGTGGAAGGGCAGCTTGTTTGACTGCAGATATCGCCATTATCTGGAAATAGATTCCTTAGCCTTCAATAGTATAAAAACCTAGGGTGAGATTTAATAGGATGAGAGTTTCAGAAAGTGAGAGATCTGGTCAGAAATCTCCATTTTTTTTAAAGGGGCAATCATTAACACTGCAAAACCAGTTTGATTTTGCAGTGTAAATGATTGCCGCTTTAAAAAAAACTGGAGATTTCTCACCAGATCTCTCACTTTCTGAAACTCTCATCCTATTAAATCTCACCCCTAGAGTCCCAACTTTTAGGAGGTGCTGGGAACTTGGGATATGTAACTGGGCCTACTGGGGGCATGATATGTAATTGGCACTACTGGTGACATAATACAGTTTGTAACTGGCACTACTGGGGACATCTGTAACTGGCACTACTGGGGACATGATATGTAACTGGCAATACTGGTGACATGATACAGTATGTAACTGGCACTACTGGGGACATCTGTAACTGGCACTACTGAGAAAATTATATGTAACTGGCACTACTGTGGACATGATTTGTAACTGGCACTACTGGTGAAATGATACAGTATGTAACTGGCACTACTGGGGACATCTGTAACTGGCACTACTGAGGAAATTATATGTAACTGGCACTATATATGTGCAAGACATTGATTGCTTGCCATTCAAATTCAGAGTCTGAGATATTACATAGACTTTGTTTCATGTTTTAAAACCTTGCTTCATGCACAAATAAAATATATTTGTGTGTATTTCATGTGTTTGATGTAATTATACAATATAAAATGCAAGATACCTCAAGACAGGCAAGATACCTCAAGATACATCATTGTAATATAAAAATATTCCAAAAATCCAGAATAATCCGTTATACAAAAGGCTTCTGGTCCCGAGCATTTTGGAAAAGGGATACTCAACCTGTACACGCTTATGTATTCCAGTTTTTGCCTTCTTATAATACCATTACATATTCCCGGGGAGGGATTCTCTAACATCCTCTGCCACACATCGCCGGCATTTGCATTGTTAATAATCGCATATGCACTAACATAAGCGATTATTAACCTGTGTTAAGAGCTGTCCTTTGCGTTGTGGCCGGCGATGTGCAGCGGGTCCCCACCCCCTCCCTGGTCCCTTACCACATACTCGTACTGTACCAATCAAATCCAGCCATTACTGAACGTTATTTTCATCTGGTCCATATTGTACAGGGAAGCGACTGGATATGGGTCGCACACTTTTATCAAGTGCTGTAAGTGTTTCCTCTATGTTTTTCCACAGCGCAATGCATTAGTACATAAAGCCTCTAAGTGCCTAGTAAAATGCAGGTCAAACACATTATATTGGGCAAGTAATGGAAAACATTTTAACAATCAGATATCTACTGGATTTTGAATGGTTTTCTGTAAACAAGATTAAAATCCCCCCCGCTGTCTGTACACAGTGGGACGGCCATTTTGTGTGTTGAATTATGTGCCACCACGGATGCTTTAGTAACATACACTGCATTTTGGAAGTTTGTTATAAAAAATGTATAGGATTACTAGAGTACACAAAGACATATCCGCTGGATTGGTAGACTGGTCATTTTCCAAGGAAGTCAATCATGAGCCTTTTTTGTAAGAAAACAGGCTCTTGTCCTCTCTTATAACTGCATCATACAGGTATTGACCCCGTACCAGCCAAACAGTTCCTAACTGTCATTTTTCAAACCCAACTTGCAACATGACCGGAACCAACTGATTGGCTGGTACTATATCTTTCTCCACTTTATCACTCTTCAAGGCTTAGTACGTCTCACCCCTCATGTGTGTTTCTGGAAAAGAAGTAAGGAAATACTTAGGGCCAGATGCACTAAGCTTGAAAAGTGTTAAAATGGAGAGTGATAAACCACCAACCAATCATTTCCTACCTAGCTGATTGGTTGTTGGTTTATCACTCTCCATGTTATCACTTTTCAAATACTTGGGGTGTTAGTGAAGACTGGGTGTGGGCGCTGCTTGGGGTGTTGTTCGTGAAGGATGGGTGTGGGTGCTGCTTGGGGTGTTGTTCGTGAAGGATGGGTGTGGGTGCTGCTTGGGGTATGGTCTGTGAAGGATGGGTGTTGGTGCTGCTTGGGGTGTTGTTCGTGAAGGATGGGTGTGGGTGCTGCTTGGGGTGTTGTTAGTGAAGGATGGGTGTGGGTGCTGCTTGGGGTGTTGTTCGTGAAGGATGGGTGTGGGTGCTGCTTGGGCTTGGGGTGTTAGTGAAGGATGGGTGTGGGTGCTGCTTAGGGTGTTGTTCATAAAGGATGGGTGTTGGTGCTGCTTGGGGTGTAGTTCGTGAAGGATGGGTGTGGGTGCTGCTTGGGGTGTTGTTAGTAAAGTAGGACTGCAATATTATTAATTTTATTAAAAAACTAAAAATTATAATAGCGGAATAAAAAGGAAGGGATGGCGCTGGAGAGACAGAGAGAAAGAGGAATCTTGCTAAAGAGATACAGGGAAAGTGTGTGTGTATGGTAGGGACACACCCGGTGGAAGTGGGCTCAATGGCATGTCTCCAGGACCACTTTCCGCATTGCCATATACTGTATATCATTTTCTTTTTAAAGTTAAGAATTATTTTCTTTAATAAATACCATATACTGTAACATTGACTTACAGTACTGTATCTCCTCTTGCAGGGAAAAGTCCCCTGCTGCAGTATTACAGCCCTTAGGTAGGGAAGCGACCGGATCCTTCCACCGTTGCTGCTGTTTCAGGGTAATAGAAAATGAAAGCACAACACCTCAGAATGGATTGAATATGTTAAATGTACATTACTGTGCTATTACTATGCATGGCATGAGGGTGTTCTTGTGGACCGTTTAACGCAGTCGTTTCCAAACTTGGTCCTTTAGGCACCTTAGGGTTTCAGGTTTTATGAATATCCCTGCTTCTGCGCACATATATAATCAAACTGACTGAGGTATTAATTAAATAACCTGTGCCTAAACATAGAAGTTGCAGTTTTAAAAATCTGGATTTTATATTCAATGACCCCAAAATAGAGTCTAGTGTTCCCAACCATTCATTTACTGTACATATTGGAGTCATTGCCATTACGCAGGAAATGCTAGCAAAGGGGAACAAATAGCAATGAAAATATAAGATGTACAGTATAATGAAATCAATATACTGCTTACAGTATTAGAAAAATTATTATTTATATCAGCAGGTGCATTACAAGGATTCATGGAGGAGGTGTCCCATTGAGATATTGATAGAGATTAAAATCTCTGTGGGCCCCTCTTTGAAAGAATTAAAGGGAAAGTGTTGATGAGTTCTTGATTTATGAGCCTATAAGATCAGCGGGCACGGAATGTATCAGCAGAATCAAAATAACAAAGGGTAATATCAGCATTCTGCGTATACTGTAGGCCAGGCATGGTCAAACTCTGGCCCTCCAGCTGTTGTGAAACTACACATCCCAGCATGCCTTGCCATAGTTTTAGCATTCCCTAATACTAAAAGTGTGGCAAGGCTTGATGGGACTTGTAGTTTCACAACAGCTGGAGGGCCATAGTTTGGACATGCCTGCTGTAGGCCAAGTACTTTACTCATCCCAATGAAACATTGATGATATGTTCACGCATGGTGATGAAAAAGCACACGTACCTTACCCCACAGCATCTCTCTATGGCACCGGAACAGATACCCACCCACCCAGACTACTGTTCTAAGTCTTGTTCACATTTCCGTCAATGATTTAAATGTGTCCTCTGCGAATCAGTTCCTATATCTTTGTACAGCGGTTTCATGCTCCAACGACTGTTGCGTTAGCTCGCTAATCTATTAGTTTAGACTTTTCTCCCTGCTGGAGCTGCGGAGCATAGATTTTAAGGATGCTGCTTCATTTCTGGGCACTTTTTTTCCTTGTTCGCTGAGTTCTGACAATATATCTTATAAGGGTTGCAGTCTTGAATATATATATATGTGTGTCTGGGCCAGTGAGACAATTATTTATTTCCCAGTCAATAAGTTGCAGCCGCTGCTGGTTTTATATCCCTGCCTGGAGTTTTGCAGCTCAGGAGTCTGAATATCCGCCCCTGACCTTTTGTAAGGAACGCTCCAGACATTTGGCAGAACACTAAAAAGAGTCTTTCAGCTGTTGCTGATTTATGATGCAGCAGAAGTTCCGACCCAAATCTAAGCAATATAGCCGCTTTCTCCCCCATTCTCAAGACCTGCTCACATATGTCCCATTACTTTGTATTAGATTATCTTCCTCCCACTTCTTTGCCTCTCGCTCACTGTATCCTTGCAGACACATTGATTTTTTTGCTGCCTAGCCAAAATGACTTTGATTGAAAGCATATAAAGGTATCTTTAGTAACAAGGATCCCATTCACAGATTAAACAGCAAAGAGGGTACTTCGTACCATACTCACGAAAAGTACTGGTACCATAAACACATAAAGGTATCTTGTGGGGGGACTGCTGAACAGCAAATTTCCACTGGTGAATCCCCACGTAGCGGCCGATGTACCCAAAAATAAAGGGATGACCGGTCTCAGTACAAGAAATATTTATTAAAAAAACTGTATACGTGGCCCATTGGCCAAGGGCACGGTACAGGTTAAAAGGTAAATAAAAAGCAAAATGAACATGAAAATATTACAAGAACTCACTTGACATCCGACATGTTTCGGCGGGCTCTGCCGCCTTTCTCAAGGATAGTCAGTGAGTGATACATACAGAGTTCTTATAGCACCATGGAGGAACCGTTTCCGGGTCAAAGTGCAAATAATCTAAAGTGGTATATATAACCTTTAGAGTGTACTGACCAGCCTGTAACATATGTACGCTGGCCAGACTAAAAAATTAATACATAGTAAATAACTTCCAGACGCGTGTAAGCGGTGGAAGAATGATAAATCTAACCTCAGGCGATGGTTTCCGGTTGGTGGAACGCATAGCCGGGAGTTGTGGAGCGCATATCCGGCTAGTACGCCGGGTTGCGCGTCCATGCGTGGATGACGTTGGAATTAGTCCCTCGTCATATGGAACGCAGATAGGGGGCGTGAGCAGTGAACGTCCGGTAGTTGGAACGCATATCCTTGTGCTGGATATCCTAACACCGGCGCGCAACAAGATAAACAGTGAAAGAGACTTCCTGGAACGCAAGTGGTGACGTGTGCGTTCCATACTATAGGAAGTAAAGTGACGGGTATATTATACCATCAGTGAAACAATCAGCTGATACATGCATTTCACTAATAATGCAATAAACGTGATGGATAATAATAAAGTGCAATGTGCATAAATTATGTAAGTGAACCAATTCCTCCATTTACAACAAAATATAAATATATATATATGACAATAAATTACAGTGTTGTAAAAACAGCGTTTCACAATATTAAAACATCATAAAAACCATTTTAATTCAAATTCATGATTCAAACCTAATGGAGATAGGGTGGATAAATTAAAAATCCACCTCATCTCCGTTTGTGCCAGTCTAACATCTCTGTTATTGTTCCTCCAATCACCCTTAACAGCCTCCAACCCCCAAAAACCTGTGATATATTTCACAGAGCTGTCATGAGTTTCTGAGAAGTGTAGGGAGAAGGGGTGATCTTTGAAACTTTTTTTAATATTTCGCACATGTTCGGCGAGTCGGACTTTTAAGTTTCTTTTCGTTTTGCCGACATAAAGCTTATCACACGAACATCGGATCACGTAAACTACGTAATTCGTGTTGCATGTGATAAACTGTTTAGGCTTCACAGTGATGTTGTTTAGTTTGATCTCTGTGAATTTCCTAACCGTGGATGGGTAGGATTTGCACATTGAACAATCACCACATCTGTGGAACCCGTTGTTTCGTGTAGACATGGTCCCTCTTTCCATGAATGCACTGCTGACCAATTGGTCCTTAAGGCTAGCCGCCCTTCTGTAAATAAATTTCGGGTTCTGTGGTAAAATGCTGCTCAGGGCCGGATCTTCTAACAACACTCTCCAATTCTTCTTAATAATATGCTCAATGGATCTATGATAAGCATTAAACTGTGTGCTGAAAGCTATGGTGTATTCATTGGTATTGGTTGTAGTCAAAGGTTTGTTCTTCAGAAGATCTTCTCTAGGGAGCAATCTAGTCTCCTCCAGAGCCCCCTCAACCAGAGTTATACTGTACCCTTTATTAATGAATTTCTCTTTCATTCTAGCAGCACTCTCCTCAAAATCAATAGTGTTGGAGCAGTTACGTTTCAAACGTACGAATTGCCCCTTAGGGATATTTGAGATCCATTTTTTGTGGTGGTTACTAGAGGGGTTGATGTATGAATTGGAATCTGAAGGTTTGTAGTAGACTGATGTCTCAATCTTACTGTTATTTATAAAGATCCTAAGATCCAGGAAGTTTACCTCATTTTTGCTGATATTGAAGGTCAGATGGATATTGAATGGATTAGAATTCAAATATTTACAAAACTTATCAAGTTCAGTCTCCGGACCTTTCCATATAAACAATACATCGTCTATATATCTCCACCACTGGACCAGGTTCGCACCCCAGTCATGCCCATGCCACACCATTAGGTTCTCCCACCTGGCCATGAACATGTTGGCATAACTGGGGGCAAACCTGGTCCCCATGGCTGTACCGACCTCCTGATTATAAAAGGTACCGTTGAAATTGAAGTAATTATTCATGAGAATAAACTCTATACCTTGTATAAGTAAATTTTGTAAGTCAGGGTTGATATTGGTTTCCTGTAGAGATAGTTTAACCGCTTGTATACCATCGACATGCCTAATTATAGTGTATAGAGATGTTACATCTGCGGTAATTAAAAAACACTCTTCATCCCATTTAACCGTTTCAATCTTATTAAGTACGTCCTTGGTATCCTTTAAATGAGACCTATTAGTAAGGACAACTGGTTGAAGATGGTGATCTATAAAATATGATAGATTTGCCGTGATACTATTAGTACCCGCGACGATTGGTCGCCCTGGGGGATTATGGGCATTCTTATGAATCTTTGGCAAAAGATATAAAACAGGAATAGAGTATTCTTCCTTTACCAAAAATTCCGCTGTTTCTTTATTCAGGGTTCCAGAGTCGACAAAACCATCAATAAGACTTTTCAGACTAGTAAGAATTTTATGAGAGGGGTCTGTCTTAAGTTTTTTATAAGTGTTCCCGTCATTTAGTTGGCGGGCTACTTCCGCTGTATACATAGACTTATTGAGAACAACTACAGCCCCGCCTTTGTCGGCGGGCTTAATAATTATATTCAAATTCCCTTTAAGGCTGTCTACGGCATCTCTTTCTTCCTTAGTTAAATTATGTTTAAGTGACGGGAGATTATCTTTTAGTATTTTCAACTCGTTGTTAACCATTTTTTGAAATGCCTCAATAAAGCAACCTCTGACATGCTGAGGGTTAAACGTAGAAGGTTTCTTGAAGGGATTGATGGTCCGATCAGTGGTTTCAAGATTTTTATCCAAAAAGAATTTTTTAAGAGTAATTTTCCTAATAAACTTATTCACATCCAAATATAAATCAAAAAAATTAATTGAATTACTGGGTGCGTATTTTAAACCTTTTTGCAATATTTTGGTCTCGCCCTCAGATAGACCAAAATATTGCAAAAAGGTTTAAAATACGCACCCAGTAATTCAATTAATTTTTTTGATTTATATTTGGATGTGAATAAGTTTATTAGGAAAATTACTCTTAAAAAATTATTTTTGGATAAAAATCTTGAAACCACTGATCGGACCATCAATCCCTTCAAGAAACCTTCTACGTTTAACCCTCAGCATGTCAGAGGTTGCTTTATTGAGGCATTTCAAAAAATGGTTAACAACGAGTTGAAAATACTAAAAGATAATCTCCCGTCACTTAAACATAATTTAACTAAGGAAGAAAGAGATGCCGTAGACAGCCTTAAAGGGAATTTGAATATAATTATTAAGCCCGCCGACAAAGGCGGGGCTGTAGTTGTTCTCAATAAGTCTATGTATACAGCGGAAGTAGCCCGCCAACTAAATGACGGGAACACTTATAAAAAACTTAAGACAGACCCCTCTCATAAAATTCTTACTAGTCTGAAAAGTCTTATTGATGGTTTTGTCGACTCTGGAACCCTGAATAAAGAAACAGCGGAATTTTTGGTAAAGGAAGAATACTCTATTCCTGTTTTATATCTTTTGCCAAAGATTCATAAGAATGCCCATAATCCCCCAGGGCGACCAATCGTCGCGGGTACTAATAGTATCACGGCAAATCTATCATATTTTATAGATCACCATCTTCAACCAGTTGTCCTTACTAATAGGTCTCATTTAAAGGATACCAAGGACGTACTTAATAAGATTGAAACGGTTAAATGGGATGAAGAGTGTTTTTTAATTACCGCAGATGTAACATCTCTATACACTATAATTAGGCATGTCGATGGTATACAAGCGGTTAAACTATCTCTACAGGAAACCAATATCAACCCTGACTTACAAAATTTACTTATACAAGGTATAGAGTTTATTCTCATGAATAATTACTTCAATTTCAACGGTACCTTTTATAATCAGGAGGTCGGTACAGCCATGGGGACCAGGTTTGCCCCCAGTTATGCCAACATGTTCATGGCCAGGTGGGAGAACCTAATGGTGTGGCATGGGCATGACTGGGGTGCGAACCTGGTCCAGTGGTGGAGATATATAGACGATGTATTGTTTATATGGAAAGGTCCGGAGACTGAACTTGATAAGTTTTGTAAATATTTGAATTCTAATCCATTCAATATCCATCTGACCTTCAATATCAGCAAAAATGAGGTAAACTTCCTGGATCTTAGGATCTTTATAAATAACAGTAAGATTGAGACATCAGTCTACTACAAACCTTCAGATTCCAATTCATACATCAACCCCTCTAGTAACCACCACAAAAAATGGATCTCAAATATCCCTAAGGGGCAATTCGTACGTTTGAAACGTAACTGCTCCAACACTATTGATTTTGAGGAGAGTGCTGCTAGAATGAAAGAGAAATTCATTAATAAAGGGTACAGTATAACTCTGGTTGAGGGGGCTCTGGAGGAGACTAGATTGCTCCCTAGAGAAGATCTTCTGAAGAACAAACCTTTGACTACAACCAATACCAATGAATACACCATAGCTTTCAGCACACAGTTTAATGCTTATCATAGATCCATTGAGCATATTATTAAGAAGAATTGGAGAGTGTTGTTAGAAGATCCGGCCCTGAGCAGCATTTTACCACAGAACCCGAAATTTATTTACAGAAGGGCGGCTAGCCTTAAGGACCAATTGGTCAGCAGTGCATTCATGGAAAGAGGGACCATGTCTACACGAAACAACGGGTTCCACAGATGTGGTGATTGTTCAATGTGCAAATCCTACCCATCCACGGTTAGGAAATTCACAGAGATCAAACTAAACAACATCACTGTGAAGCCTAAACAGTTTATCACATGCAACACGAATTACGTAGTTTACGTGATCCGATGTTCGTGTGATAAGCTTTATGTCGGCAAAACGAAAAGAAACTTAAAAGTCCGACTCGCCGAACATGTGCGAAATATTAAAAAAAGTTTCAAAGATCACCCCTTCTCCCTACACTTCTCAGAAACTCATGACAGCTCTGTGAAATATATCACAGGTTTTTGGGGGTTGGAGGCTGTTAAGGGTGATTGGAGGAACAATAACAGAGATGTTAGACTGGCACAAACGGAGATGAGGTGGATTTTTAATTTATCCACCCTATCTCCATTAGGTTTGAATCATGAATTTGAATTAAAATGGTTTTTATGATGTTTTAATATTGTGAAACGCTGTTTTTACAACACTGTAATTTATTGTCATATATATATATTTATATTTTGTTGTAAATGGAGGAATTGGTTCACTTACATAATTTATGCACATTGCACTTTATTATTATCCATCACGTTTATTGCATTATTAGTGAAATGCATGTATCAGCTGATTGTTTCACTGATGGTATAATATACCCGTCACTTTACTTCCTATAGTATGGAACGCACACGTCACCACTTGCGTTCCAGGAAGTCTCTTTCACTGTTTATCTTGTTGCGCGCCGGTGTTAGGATATCCAGCACAAGGATATGCGTTCCAACTACCGGACGTTCACTGCTCACGCCCCCTATCTGCGTTCCATATGACGAGGGACTAATTCCAACGTCATCCACGCATGGACGCGCAACCCGGCGTACTAGCCGGATATGCGCTCCACAACTCCCGGCTATGCGTTCCACCAACCGGAAACCATCGCCTGAGGTTAGATTTATCATTCTTCCACCGCTTACACGCGTCTGGAAGTTATTTACTATGTATTAATTTTTTAGTCTGGCCAGCGTACATATGTTACAGGCTGGTCAGTACACTCTAAAGGTTATATATACCACTTTAGATTATTTGCACTTTGACCCGGAAACGGTTCCTCCATGGTGCTATAAGAACTCTGTATGTATCACTCACTGACTATCCTTGAGAAAGGCGGCAGAGCCCGCCGAAACATGTCGGATGTCAAGTGAGTTCTTGTAATATTTTCATGTTCATTTTGCTTTTTATTTACCTTTTAACCTGTACCGTGCCCTTGGCCAATGGGCCACGTATACAGTTTTTTTAATAAATATTTCTTGTACTGAGACCGGTCATCCCTTTATTTTTGGGTACATCGGCCGCTACGTGGGGATTCACCAGTGGAAATTTGCTGTTCAGCAGTCCCCCCACAAGATACCTTTATGTGTTTATGGTACCAGTACTTTTCGTGAGTATGGTACGAAGTACCCTCTTTGCTGTTTAATCTGTGAATGGGATCCTTGTTACTAAAGATACCTTTATATGCTTTCAAACTCCTGTCATTCAGTTGAGTACGGTATGCACCAGTGATTTCATCTTGTCGTTTGGGACTTTCCTTTCTGTTTCACACGTTGGTGGACCTTAAAAGAAACCGTTACATAATTGTAACTGCACACTTAGTGTGAGTCGCGGTACGACTTCATTATTTGGGTCAACCTATCCCCCACATTGTTGTACCCCTACATATTACTTATACACATGTTTTCTCTTGTCTCCACATTTGCATGAGAAAATCATTGGGATTTTGAACGTACAAGTCTAGCGCCAGGAATTCCCATTTGTTTTGGAAGATTTGCACAGGAGGATTACCCAGTGGTCCTCTATTTGGAATTTCGGCTGCAAGGACTGGTAGCGCCTTGGGACTTTTCAGTTTTTTTGTTTTTAAAATGACTTTGATTAATTGAAAACCTGCATGATCTTGAAACATAGCTGCAAAAGCAAATCTGGCAGTATCACTCCAAACTTAGAAAAGAAAAATAATAATAAGTCAATAGCTTCATAAACAGTTAACATTTTATATGATATTGTATGTAATGGTTCCTGCTAGAAGATTATTAAAAATCAATGCTGTGATTACTGTTTTACTATTCATGATATTATAGTGTAAAAGATTGATTCAGATTAAAGTTATGAATTGATGGTTTTATCCACTCTGTAGCCTTTATTAAATATAAACAGCATAATGGGACTGATGCAATTTATGGACAAGGACTAGGTCAATGTGAATAAATGAACCTCGTTAAGGAATTATTTATCAGTGAGTATTACCGCTTTGTATGCTTTTGCAATGAAAAAAAAAACATTCACACGGTGCGGCAGTTTACAGAGCAGCGCAGAACCATGTTCTATCTTTTACTGCGAAAGACTGGTATAGAAATGTAACACCCACCTTCAGTGCATGGTGGTCTCTGGATAGGGTCAAGCCGTTCTTACTGTACCTACTTTGTATGTAATTCCCTGAAGTGCCCTTTAGGGTCCCGGAGAGAAGAAACTATTTCAGGGGGCTGGACCAAATTGTGTCATCATTAGGTGGAGCAGGGCCGTTGCAAGGGTGTTGGGCGCGTCCCCTGCAAACTATTAATTTGAACCCTCTCTTTAAAGGAGACAGCCTTCGCTCCACAAAAAAGGGGTGTATTCTCACAAGGATTGTGTTCTCAAATTATGCCTCACAGTAGCACAATGTTATTTACATTACACCATTTGGTGCTTCATATTCACACACTAGTGTCCCTTATTCAAGTTACATTCATGGTGGCCAAGTCCCCTGCTTCTCCTGGAGGTCCTCTGCACCCACAACAGAGTACAAGGAGAAGGGGCAGCAATGTAGGAAGTATGACTCAAGGGAAAGTATAGAGGTGAGATCTTAGACGTTCCACAGCCGCCGCCTGCATTAAATACTACAAGGATCCTCATAGACATCCTTGATTTTTTGATTTGCAGACTTGGTGGCGCCCCCCAGATCCTGGCGCCCTAGGCAGATGCCTAAAGCTGCCTAGTGGTAGAGCCGGCCCTGGACATTGCTGATTGGTGGTACTGGTCTGTTTTGCATGCATCAGCAATGTTCTATTTATTAAAGTTATGCAAATTCC
Source organism: Crinia signifera (assembly GCF_055691185.1). NCBI lineage: Eukaryota > Metazoa > Chordata > Amphibia > Anura > Myobatrachidae > Crinia > Crinia signifera. Next base: position 274,039,964 of record NC_139220.1, read on the forward strand.
AAAAACTTTTCTATAATCACTGTTTGCTGTGGCTGCAGATTACACAGTTGGGTTCTGCAGTGTTTGTGTGCCTGCACCTCCTTGGGTCATGCGTGCGCACAGACAGGAGCAGATAAGGAACACAGGGGGTGATTCAGGACCTCTCACTAAGCAGGCATTGGCCCAGCTGCATTCCCAGAGGACGCCCATAAGACGCTTGGCGTGCCCCTGCTCCAGCATGATGTCTGCCCCTACCTGCCCCCTCTGGAGCAATAGGTCGACAGGGTCAAAAAGTCAACAGGGTCAAAAGTTTGATATGCAATAGGTCGACATGGTGAAAATGTCAACGTGAAAATGGTAGACACATGACCGGCTTATTCTTCCTTCACCATCCATGTTGGCACAGAGGGAGAATATAATAGTGTGCCAAGCATAGTGAGGCACCGAGCCCGAAGCATGGTGATGATAGGTAACATGTCAACAGTTGTCGACATTGACACCAAATAAATGTGAAAAACTCATGTTGACCTTTTCACATGTCTACCTTTTTTCATGTTGACATTTTGACCCTGTCAACATATTGACCCCTGTTGCTTGTCGACCTTTGGGGGTAGACCTATTGGCTGTCTACAGATGTAGCGCCTCTCAGCCAGTGCCGGGGCTCGCCAGAATGCCCCTGCTGGTGATCGCCGGTGGAGAGGCGCTCCATCTGACTGGGACACACGAGCGGCCCACATGCACGTACATCCGTTTTCGGGAGTCGGGGGAAGTGAACCCTGCCCATCTCCGCTTCAGGGAGATGAGTAGGGTTAGGAGGTGTGCGGGGAGGCGGCGGGGACCGGCAGAAAGTGACAGGGAGGTGTGGGGGGGGGACCGACGGGGAGCTCCGTTGGAAGTGGACACACTAGCATCTTGTGCTCGCGTGTCCCCTTCCGGCGGCTGATGGGGACCACCATACCCCCGCTGAATGAGAGTGGCTCCATCTGTATCTAGATACTGTCTATCTAATTATTCACACCATAGAACATGTGGGAACTGCAGTTTGTACATGAGCTTATAATAAGTAGTAGGTGCACTAGAGTATTATAGGCCTTTTACTAGTGGCTTAGTTAACAGAATGAAACGTTACTCTTTGGTAATAAAGCTGCAGTTTTAAGTCAGTTCACGATGAACGATGGGACATAGAATGAACAATATATTTTCCTTTCATGCTTCATATACGTTATGATCATTTAAATTCGGGGGTTTAGCTGTTCTTTAAGTATTTGTGGTTGCTAGATAAGGCAAATTAATTACCGCTAACAGCATTGATTATATTTGAATTACTGTCGTTTTTCTCTTTTAAACTAAATGCTTTTGAGAAAACCAAAGATGTAATAATTCTTCACCATATGTTAGAGGAATATGAATAGGGGTATAAGAGAAGATATGCATACTTAGGATAAGCTTCCTTTAATGGGCATCATTAATGCATTGCACTGGAAAGCCTCTAATAAATGTAACAGAGAGGGGGGAATAGCACTACAGGTGCTTTGTGCTTAGGTGTGTACGTCCCATCAGTGCCTAGGCTACTGCAGTACCAGCCGTTTCTTAGCATAAACTTTTACATTCATTCTCCTAAATGCAGCAGCAAAAATAGGGGTAAGGCAGGCTGGTCCCGAGCAGTGCAGCATATCGATAGTCCTGCATACCCCCGGTGCCTACACTTAAATCAGCGCCTCCTCGCGACCACGAGTCTGCGGGGCTATTGTTACACCACTGTTCATACAGCATCTATTCATTTAACCCAGAACACTCATAACTTAAACATGGTCTGTGGCAAGCCTGCACTTCACTTGGTTTTAATCAGCATGTCATCATGGTACCGGTATAAAAGGATAGTACGGTAAGCCTACACGGGACATACCTCCCAACTTTGTACATCCTCATAGCAGGACTCAAGCAGGCTACAAAGCGTTGTGCTCCCAATAAGGGGGTGTGGCCTATCCAAAAGGGGCATGGCTTTACAGGGGTATGTTATCCATAAGCCACGACTCCCAATTACATCATTCGGGTTTCAGACGGGGTCCCGACAGTCATTTACCCAACGTCGGGATCCCGACTGTTAAAACACCAACAGACGGGATCCCGCCGGCCACTGGCTATTCGCCCTCGTGGGGGTGGTCCACGAACCCCATAGAGGGAGAATAGAATGCCGCAACGTGGCGTGCACAGCGAGACCGCAAGGGGCTTTGTTGCGCTAGCCATGCTTTCTGAGTCCGGCCAATCGGGATCCAGACGTCAGGCTAATGACTGTCGGGATCCCGACTGTCGGAACCCTATACCACACCTCATCATTCTTGGGGCATGACCAGTGCTCTGTGAGCTTCTGGCCATGCCCAAGCCCCTCTGACTCACTAAGTAGACTGCTGAGCAGAGAAGGGACAGTTGGAAGGTATGCATAGAGGTCTATGCCTATGAAAGAGATGAAGTGGAGAGGGATAAAGTACCAGCCAACCAGCTCTTAACTGCAATTTTTCAAACATACCATGTAACACACCAGTTAGAAGCTCATTGATACTTTATCTCTCTCTGCTGCATCTCTATACAAAGGCTTAGTAAATAGACTGCATAGTCTCCTGAAGCCATCTGTTTTTCTTTATCACAATCCTCAGACCCTACAGCCATATAGTGGACAATAACTTCCCAAATGAAGTCCTCGAATTCTCATTTCAAAAATGCCGTAGTTTTTCCTACCAATTCTTCTGGTTTATTTCTGCTTTATGGAGGCAGATGGAGAAGTAAGGTATAAAATCAATGCTAAGGTCATGTCTTGTGAAGTGGGAATATCTTCTATGAGACTTCTGGCAGTAATATCTCACCCTGACTGTGGCTCAGGATCTAAAAATAGGTTCTGTGTCTCTAAAATGTCTCGTGCGTGCCGGGTGTCATGAGATGGCCACTCTAAGCAGAAAGACAGAGTTATCAAACACTATGATTCCATCTCTCGGGAAAATAGCAATACTGGTAAATCTGTCATCTGTCAAAAAAATTAAGTAATTTTTTTTTTAGAGTCTTCAAAAAGTATCCAGCAGAAATGGAATAACAGGGCAGGATGCTGAGTGTCCGCAGTGCATTTAATGTCAGTTATTACAGTATATACAGTACTGAAGTTTAAAGATTGGGTATATGTTAGTCCCCTGTTACAGGTGAATTTAAAATCCCATCATGCATTGTACTTGACCGACATCTAGAGAGCAACAGCTTTTCAATCCATGCAATGCACACACAAGGGGAAATTCAGTACGGTGCTGTATATAAAGAAGGATGCGGCTTGTGAACTATTAAACCGGGCATGATGCCCTAATGCCTCTTATCTGCCTCCTATAAGGCACAGTTTCCCGAACTGAGGGGCAGATTTATTAAGCACGGTAAAGTGATAAAGTGGCTGGTACTTTATCACTGGCCAAACAGCTCATAACTGTCAAATTAAAGGCTGTGCTTGAAAATGACAGTAATGAGCTGATTGGTCAGTGATAAAGTACCAGCCACATTAATGACTACACCAGGCTGAATAAATCTGCCCCTCAGTCCTCAGGAGTTTGCACAGGATATGGTTTCCAGGCACTAGCAGCTCGGCCATTACATTTGGGGCACGAGCATATATATACTTTTAGCAAAAGAGTGAGGATCCCACTTTGGTCGGCCATTTTCTCTAAAGGCAGAACCAGCTAACATCGTTTGAAGATGATGTAGGCTATCAGCAGGCAGCTGCCTAGGGCACCAGGATCTGGGGATGCCACAAGATCAAAAAATTAAGGATGTCTATGAGGAACAAATCCTTGTTGTACTTAATGCAGATGGCTACTGTGGGACTTGTCAGATGCCATCTCCACTCTTTCAATTGATGGGCTGGAAAGTGGGTATTCGTGGTAGTATGGGGTTGGAGAGGGGCAATAGGTTGAAATTTAGCCCCGGGTGCAGAGAAGCCCAACATCCTGGCTAACAGTGAGAAGCTTCTTTAGTTGTCCATACTGAAATCTCAGTTCCCATAGAGAACTTTGTGGTACGCAGTTCATTCATAAACTCGGTGATGCCTGAATGCCAGGAGAATAATAAATAGCAATTTAACTTCACCCTGCTATAAACTCAGGAAAAGTAACGTCTCTTTCCCACATTCTATAGAAACACCTTTCTTTGTATTCCCGGGGCAGGTAGTTGTCAAAGCTTGGACAGAGGTTAAGTCAAAAGAGAGCAGTACGAACCAATCTGCTTCTTTCTGTCATTTTGCAGGCTGTAAAAAATGACAGTTAAGAGCTGATGGGATTGTACTTTATCTCTCAGCTTTATCTCTCTCTGATGCCCCTTTCCCACTGCAGCCTTATATACGGTATATTGCCGATTTTTGAGGGCAAAATACCGTTTCAGGCTGCAGTGGGAAAGCGCCAGAGTTGAAATACAGTTTAAAGTTAAACGGTGTTTCAACCCGTTTTCAAAGCAGTGTTTTAACGGTAATCTACCGTTTAAGAGGCAATGGGAATGCATCTTAAACGGTATTCTTAATGTAAGCAGGGTACAATTCAAGCGATTGGTTGTTGCCTCGTTCTGCCGAGAACGGCAGGGAAGTGACAAGCTGCCGGCTGCAGCTCGCCTCTTCCTGGCCGCAACTCGCGGCCACGCCGCCTTCACGTCCCGCTGCAGGCGGGGCATTGAATCCCGCCTGCGTGTTCTCGGTCGAACAGACCGAGAACGGGACAGGGTCACGGCTGTCGAGCAAGCTTGACAGCCGTGACCCCCAGATTGAATACCCCCCTTAGACAGTGCCCATGTCGACAGTGTCGACATCTGGGACAAAAACATGAAACCTCATGTGGTCATTTTGACTGTCAACCTTCTCATTGTCGACGGAATGCTTGAGTTGACATTTAGACCCATGTTGACCTGTTTTAAGTGTCAACCCAATGCATGTCGACCTAAAGTTTGTCGACCCAGTGACCAGTGATATTCTCACCCTGTATTTCTTATGAAACACACATTTGCCTAATGAGCACCGAAGTGATGACATCAGAGCTGAACGGTTATAAGCACTGACATGGAGGCTCAGTTAGTACACGAGTTTATAAATATTTCAGCATCATGTAACTTACATATATTATATACAAGAGTTTATCGATATGTTGATGTCATTTGTATTTTATGTCCAATTCACATAATGAAATGGGCACTCAGCCGTGGCCTGGAGCCAGGATTGCCTTCTTACAGTACAAGACAGGAAGGAGAACGGGTTAATCTATCAGCAGACTTTGCAGAATTTCATGGCCACCTCCTCCCACTGTCCCCAGTTACATCTAATGCACAATATTGTTAATAAGATGAATGCAGAGCCAGTTACTGTAGATTATTCTGGTTGAAATGTTTGCTTTTGTGTTGCTCAGCGTAACAATGCATTATTTATACAGTTATTAAAATAAAAAAAGAGAAGTGTTATGAGCGTTCGTCGTTGTACTCGTATCTACCCTGTGGGTAGGTTACTCATAGACCTGCGTCCATCAATCTGCATGAATATACATAAATCCGAGATTGAGCCGGTGGGAAGAAGCCATTATTTGTCCTGGAGCTAAGAAAATTCTCTGCATAATTTTGTAACTCGGATGTTGTTGAACACAAGCTAATCCGGGCAGGGGGCTATATTAAGGCTTGTGGGGGTGGGGGAGCCCTTAAGGCAGGCATCCTGGGGAGGGGGAGTGTTTATATTAAAATGGTGCATTAGTTTTCCAGTAGAGACAACTTAAACAACATCAAAATATACATCTAAAGATAAAATGCACTGTATCATTTATCTTGAAGCCTCTCTACTACAGATGGAGTGCCAGAATGCCCCTGCTCAGTGGCGGAACTTGTGAGTGGTGGGCCCAGGTGCAAAAGTACAATTTGGGCCCTACAACAGTGGGTGAGAGAGGTACAAGCTGCTGGTCTAGGCAGTAGTGGGCCCCTTAGTTCTCAGGGGCCCCGGTGCAATGCACCTGCTGCACCAATGGTAGTTCCGCCTCTGCCCCTGCTGGCCTTTGCGGACGGAGAGGCGCTCGCATTTCCTAGTTACTCGACGGCAGGAAGCGGAAACCATTCCCATCTCCACTTCAGGGAGATGAGCAGGGTTGGGGGGGGGGGGGGGGGGGGTGCGGGGAGGTGAGGGGTTCCAGCGGGGAGGCAACAGAGAGCTCTGTCGGAACAGGGCGCGGGAGCGTCTCATGCGTGCACACCCCCGTACGGGGGTTGGTGGCTGGCAATTCTATCGCCAGCCGTTGGCTAAACAAGAGGTGCTCCATCTGTACCTACAGCAGGCATGTCCAAACTGTGGCCCTCCAGCTGTTGTGAAACTACACAACCCAGCATGCCTTGCCATAAGTTTAGCATTCCTTAATAGAAAAACTATGGCAAGGCATGATGGGGCTTGTAGTTTCACATCTGATCGTTTGGACATGCCTGACTAACATGCTCTGACAGGACTCAGGAGGGCTATTGAAGTCATAATGCTCTGGCTGGGGGCCCCTGACAGAGGGGGGCTCAGGTTACAGTGTCCTTATTTGGGCTATGTATTTGGCACTATCTGAAAAACAGAGGGCCCTTGCTTTGAAACTTCATGCGGTGATATATACGGTACTGGCAGTCTGATATTACCGGCGGCTTTGCTGAGCCAGGCATAAGCGAAAACTGTGAAGGTTTCTCCTCCTACTCAACTTTAAACCAAAAAATGATTTGCGTATAACGTAGAGACCGGAATTACATATGGCAATGGATTTATCATATTATAGGATTAGTGGCTTTTGTTTATATTTTCCTGAACAGTAATTCCAACCAGTAGTGTGCACAGTCTTGGATACTATATTTTTCAACCCATTTATTTCCAGTCTTACAATAACCATAGCACTCTAATTCATTTTTTGTGAATGCTCGTGCATCAAATGGCATTTGATTTTTAGATCTGGCCTGCGCGCACTGCCCTGGATTACATTCAATTGATTGAATCGAAGAACAAACATTAACTGATTAAAAATGTTGCATACTGCACTGGGAAAAGTGCACAGTGGAGCACTATGCCATATAAAATAAATCAGTGTAAGTACAATGTCCCTCCAAGGCAGACAACCTGCAGTTGTTGTGAAACTACAAGTCCCAGGATGCCGCTGGTAATGATGTCGCAGAACATTACTGAGCACCACAGCGAGCATGTTTCTGCTGAAACATGGCATTCTAATTAATACTGATGAATATTTCATACCTGCCTTGTATTTGCTCTTAATGTAGACATGTACTAAACTAGGGTATAGGACAATATACTGTGCAGCAGCAGCAGCACACATATTAGTTATTATAATATGTTTTTATGTTGTTTATATGGGCAGGGAATGTCACTGAGAGGCCTATATGTCACAAATCACAATTTCATCCCGTTAAGTGTCTAGGGGAAACAAGAGGTGGGAGGGAACAAAGCATAGCCACGCCCTCTACTTAACAACCATGGGGCATCATCACACCCCACACACAGGAGCCAGGCTGCTTTTTGCAGATTACTCGTTATGATTGATACTTAGGTCCATTACTGGCATGTTTTGTAGCCACTTTCTGTATACATTGGCGCATGCTGACTTTCTGGTTATGGGAAGCGTCTCTGTGGGAATTACGTCTATTTGCCGGATTGCGTGTCCTGATGGAAATTCACAATGGGGTGAAATGTATACAAGTCAATACAGAGTCATAGCCACCTGTCAATTTAGCATCACTCAACTCATACATTTTTTCCTCCTACAGCATTGCTTGTTCCTGCCCTATTCATGTAGGAGCCGGACTGGAGGCAAAGCCTGGGGGTAGGCTCCCCTGACAGGGTTTGTAGGGAGCTGACTAGCTGGACAGTCATAGAAGGGGTGTCTAAGGAGAGGGTCATAGGGGGAGGGGCTTAACGGGGTGTAGTAAGGGTATATAAGCAGGGTGCAGGCAGGAAATAGGGGTCACTGGGAGATTTTTCTGAACAGCTAAGCAGCACTGCATCTCCCATGGCTTCCCCAAACGCTGATGCTGAGGTATCTGCAGCGCTGGCTGCCCTCAGGGAGGCAGCAGGCACCAGAGGGACAGAGTGGCTGCAGCAGCAGATGTCAGGTCTGCTGGGGGGACTGGGAGCAGCAACGCAGGAGGCTGCTCCAGCGGGCGCACGGCCTCGGAGGTCCAGGCCTCCGGAGCGCTTCAGCCCATCCGTGTCCCCCAGGGTTCAGCGCCGTTCTAGGAGCCCCGTCAGGGACCCTCCAGGCCAGGCTGCGGGCCGGGCACCTTCCGCCCGCAGGACCAGGTCTGGGAGGAATCCAACATGCAGGCGGAACCCTCCGCGCGGGGGGAACCCCCCCACGTGCAAGAAGATCCGGCGTTGCGTGGGTCTGGACCTGGAGCGGCGGGGCATGCGGGGCATGCTGCTGCCCAGCGTGGGGTGAGTCGTGCCAGGGGGGCAGAAGTACAGGCTGCGGACCGCAGGCCTGGTACACGGAGCGAGAGACGCACAGCTGGCTCCGCCTCCAATGCGGTCACGCCGGCTGGTGCTATACCTGAAGGTCGGGATGACAGGAGAAGAGAGATGGCAGCGTCAGCAGACGATGGAGAGATACCTGGTCCTTCTTCATCTGGGACCCGTCAGGACACTGGACCTGCGGCTGCTGGGTTCACAGCCCCCAGGCAGCCTGGTGAGTCTGTCTCTATGTCTATTAATGCTTTAGCACAAAGTCAGGGGGGGGGAGGGTTAGCCCCCCAGGGGGAAATGAGTAGGGGCTTTACCGAATTATTGAGTGGTTTTGCAGATTGGCTGGTGGGTTTGCGGCAGGGGGCGGGGCCGTCCCCGGCGGCAGCATGGGCACCGCAGAATTCGGGCACACCAGCTAGCATTAGTGTGCCGGTCAGTAATAGTGTGCCTGTTAGCAGTGGGGTGCCGGTTAGCAGTGGGGTGACGGTTAGCAGTGGAGTGCCGGTTAGCAGTGGGGTGCCGGTTAGCAGTGGGGTGCCGGGGAGCAGCGTGGTGCTGGTATCCGGCGGGGAGCAAAGCAGGGCTGAAGGGGGCAGTGTGGTGACGCAGGATGAGAGTGGGAGGCTTAGTGACACTGCGAAGGGGGAGGTGTATGTATGTTTTGAGGGGCCATTGGGGGCCCACCTGAAGCAGGAGGTGAGGGAGAAGATTTGGAAAGGGGAATATGTGGATATATTTTCATTACTACCCTTAGAGCGTTTTAACCTGGATAGGCCCCGCAAGGAGGAGAAAAAGGAGGAGGAGGAACGGCGGCGGTATCGGCTGATACCGCGGTCATTCACAAATTGGTTACAAGCATTTGCTATTTTAGCTAGTGTGATTGGGGAGAAGGCACCTGACAATTGTTCAGGCTTATTCTGTTACATGGATGCGATAGGAGAGGCATACCGTGTGTACGGGGGCATGGCCTGGCTCAGGTATGATGAGCAGTTTAGGCAGAGGAAGGCGGTTCGCCCCAACATTCGTTGGGATCATAAGGATATTGCTTTATGGTTAAAGGTAACGGCCCCCATAAAAAGTGGGCAGCCCTTTCGTGGGGATGGGGGGGGGCCGAGAGAAGCCACAAGCGGGACGGCCATGCAGAAGGGACTCTGCTTTGCCTTCAACGACGGGTCATGCCGGTTTGGAGCAAAATGCAAATTCAAGCATGAATGTTCATCATGTGGAGGGAACCATGGGGCAAATAAATGCTTCAGAGGGAAGTCCCGAGACAGTAGTTCAAAAGGGGGCGACACCAGTTCGGCTGGAAAGGATGCTGGGTTATCTGCGTAGGTATCCTGACCAGCAGACAGCCGCCTTGTTGGAGGAGGGGTTTAGGGAAGGTTTTAAGATACCTTCTGACGTGCAGGTGTCAGGAAGTTTTAGGAGGAATTTGAAGTCTGCTAGGGAGCATCCTGAAGTGGTGCAGGAAAAACTGTTTAAGGAGGTGCAGCTGGGTCGTATGGCTGGACCGTTTAGGGCGGCACCGTGGCCAGATTTGATAGTCTCTCCGTTGGGGGTGGTGCCAAAAAAGGAGGCGAACAAGTTTCGTCTGATACACCATTTATCCTTCCCAAAAGGGGCGTCGGTCAATGATGGCATTGACCCCGACATCTGCTCGGTGGTTTATACATCCTTTGATGCGGCTGTTAAGTGGGTGAAGCGGTTTGGGAAAGGGGCCATGTTGGCAAAGACTGATATTGAATCGGCATTCCGGTTGCTGCCTGTTCATCCAACCAGTTTGCGCTTGTTGGGATGTTGTTGGGATGGGGAGTTTTTTGTTGATCGTTGTTTACCGATGGGGTGCTCCTTGTCGTGTGCTTATTTTGAGGCCTTTAGTTCCTTTTTGGAGTGGGTGGTTAAGGATGTCTCTGGGTGCAGTTCAGTTATTCATTACCTAGATGATTTTTTATGTATTGGTCCCGGGGGGACCGGTGTATGTGATTTATTGTTGAGGACTGTTGAAAGGGTGTCGGCAGACTTTGGGGTCCCGCTTGCTCCGGGAAAGACGGAGGGCCCTGCGACTGTGATCAGTTTTTTGGGTATTGTCATTGATACTGTGAATATGGAGTGTCGCTTGCCTGAAGAAAAGTTACTGGGTTTGAAGGCCGAGGTAGGGAGGGCGTTGCTGTTGAAGAAAATCAGATTGAGGGAATTACAGTCCTTGCTGGGTAAGTTGAATTTTGCGTGTCGCATTATGCCGATGGGCCGCATTTTCAGCAGGAGGCTGGCAGCAGCGACAGCAGGGGTGGTTCTTCCTCATCATTTTGTCAGATTAGGTAGTGAGTTGAAAGGGGACTTGCGGGTGTGGGCATCTTTTCTGGAAACCTTTAATGGCAGGGCGTTGTGGATGTCAGACACGTGCGTGGCTACAGAGCTAGACCTTTTCACAGACGCCGCTGGGAGTGGCGGTTTTGGGGCTTATTGCCAGGGACATTGGTGTGTGGGCCGGTGGCCGGAGTCTTGGGTGCAGAGAGGCTTGGTTAAAAATTTAGCATTGTTGGAATTGTTTCCTATTTTGGTTGCAGTTGTTGTTTGGGGTGAGCTGTTCCGCGATAGGAAGATTTGTTTTTACTGCGATAATTTGGGGGTGGTCATGGCTATTAATCAATTGTCGGCATCTTCACCGCCGGTGGTTACTATTTTGCAGCAGTTGGTATTGGAATGTCTGGCTTTGAATTTGTGGGTTGTGGCTAGGCACGTTCCCGGTGTCTCTAACGGCATTGCGGATTCTTTATCTCGTTCACAGTGGGAACGATTCCGGGAGTTGGCGCCAGAGGCGGACAGGGAGGGGACCGGGTTCCCGAGTCGGCTCTGGGCTCTGCTGGACGGGTAGTCGATCAGCTCATCAGGGAATCCTTGGCCCCAAATACATGGTCGGCATACAATCAGGAATGGCGGAGCTGGTTAGAATGGCGTGAGGTAGTAGGTTTGAAAGAGGATGATGACGAGTTGGCTGTCTTGCTATACATAGGCCATTGTAAGGAGATTGGTTGGTCAGTGGCTAAGATCACGCGCTGTATGGCGGGCTTAGCTTTTGGGTTTCGTGCAGGTGGGAGGCCTGATGTCACAAAGAATTTCCTGATTGCTCAGGCTTTAAAAGGCTGGAGAAAAGGACATGTAGTACAGGATCAGAGAAGGCCGGTGTCCTTCCAGTTGTTGCAGAATATGGGCAGGAAGTTGGGTGAGGTCTGTAGTTCCAATTTCGAGGAAAGGTTGTTCGGGGTAGCCTTTTCGCTTGCCTTCTTCGGGGCACTGCGGATTGGTGAACTCGTGAGTCCAAGCGTCTCCAGGCCGGGAGGTTTGTTAGGGGAGGATGTGGATTTATACTCGGATAGGGTGGAGCTAGTGGTGAGAAGGTCTAAGACGGATCAATTAGGGAGGGGGAAGAAGGTGGTTCTTTTCTCTGTACTAGGCTCGGATATGTGCCCGGTGGCACAGCTAAGGTTATTTAAGGAAGTCAGAGTGGGCAGAGAAAGGGATCCTTTGCTGATGCATGCGAATGGGTCCTTTTTATCACGGTTCCAGTTCACAAGCGTGTTTAGAGCAGTCCTGCGGACGTTGGGCCTCAAGGGGGAGGAATACGCGGGTCACTCTTTCCGCATCGGGGCCGCAACTGAGGCTGCTAGGATGGGTTTGGGAGATGAGCTGATTAAGCGCATTGGGCGATGGGAATCGTCTCGTTTTCGTTCATATGTTCGTTTAGGGGATTGTTGAGGCTGCTTGTGTTCTTTCTAATTTTAGGGCATCCCCCATGCCTGATTTGGATTTTAGGACATTCATATGTCTTTTGGGGAGCTTTGCGGGCTGATGTCAGACCGAACGGCCGCCAGCTAGGTTTGGATAGAGAGGAGGCAGTGGTTCGATGGCTGGGGAAGCGCGGTATGGTATGGAGTGGAATGTTACAGGAATTTCACCGTTTTGTTCGGCTCGATAGGGCTCCCGACATATTAGTGTTGCACGTGGGAGGGAATGACCTTGGGAGCAGACCATTTAGGGAGTTGATACGGGATATCAAGTTTGATCTCCTACGTTTATGGGCAATGTTTCCAGAGGTGATCACAGTTTGGTCGGATATGGTGCCGCGCCGTTATTGGAGGGATGCAAGGTCGGCTGACAAGATCAATAAGGCACGGATAAAAGTCAACAGGGCAATTGGGCGTTTTATGGCTAGAAACGGCGCGGTAGTGGTGAGGCACAGGGAACTTGAGTCTGGTGCCGGTGCTTTTTGGAGAGGAGACGGTGTGCATTTGAACGCTGTAGGGATCGATGTTTGGTCCTTGGGACTACAGGAAGGAATAGAAACAGCGTTCCGGATGTGGGGGGGTCGCCCGGGGTCAAGGGCTTAACCCCGTGCTTGGTGGCGGAGGGGGGTCCTCGAGGTTAGTGGCATTGAGGCTTAATTATGCGGCGGGGAGGGCCCCATGAGGGGGCTGGACTCCCCTGGGTGAGGCTAATTAATGAGCACTGGGTGTTGACAATTGGTGCCCTCGAGCCAATCGCTATCGGCTGGGGGTAACAACTCCTGGAAGTGCTTAGAGGTGTGGATTGATTTATTGAGGGCCTCGGGGACCACCTTCCGTGGGGAATGTTTTTGATTATTGTTAATTTTGTATTGTTTCAATAAAGATGGCTGCTGTGGCCAATTTTATCCAACAAGAGAGTTATGTCATTTGTGGGGGGATAATTGGGCACAGCGATTAGACAATACCCTGTCATGTAGGAGCCGGACTGGAGGCAAAGCCTGGGGGTAGGCTCCCCTGACAGGGTTTGTAGGGAGCTGACTAGCTGGACAGTCATAGAAGGGGTGTCTAAGGAGAGGGTCATAGGGGGAGGGGCTTAACGGGGTGTAGTAAGGGTATATAAGCAGGGTGCAGGCAGGAAATAGGGGTCACTGGGAGATTTTTCTGAACAGCTCCCACCCACCCTCCCTAATTTTATAATTTTTAGGAAGAATTATTGATAGGTTGTCTTTTGTCACAGTGGCCTGTGCGGAGGGGGGTCCTCGAGGTTAGTGGCATTGAGGCTTAATTATGCGGCGGGGAGGGCCCCATGAGGGGGCTGGACTCCCCTGGGTGAGGCTAATTAATGAGCACTGGGTGTTGACAATTGGTGCCCTCGAGCCAATCGCTATCGGCTGGGGGTAACAACTCCTGGAAGTGCTTAGAGGTGTGGATTGATTTATTGAGGGCCTCGGGGACCACCTTCCGTGGGGAATGTTTTTGATTATTGTTAATTTTGTATTGTTTCAATAAAGATGGCTGCTGTGGCCAATTTTATCCAACAAGAGAGTTATGTCATTTGTGGGGGGATAATTGGGCACAGCGATTAGACAATACCCTGTCATGCCTTTATAAAGACCAGAGAGGAATACATCAAACAGCAGGACAGTGTCACATACTGTATATACATTTTTAATGCATGATTAAAGTTACACCATGAAATGAACTGGCCAGCAAATCTCAATAGAAAATGAAATACGTCTGTAATTGACTCTAAATCAGCATTTTTCCATCACTGTGCACGCTACGCTAGTGTGCTTTGAGCTGTTCTCAAGTATGCCATCATAGCTAGAGATGGGAAACGGTCATCTGTCAGACCAGACTTAGGTCGACAGTCATTAGGTCGACCCCGGAAGGTCGACTGTCCCCAAGGTTGACAGGGTTAAAGGTCGACATGGCTCAAGGTCGACATGACTTAAGGTCGACATGGGCCAAGGTCGACATGGTTTTAGGTCGACAGTCATTAGGTCGACATGAGTTTTTCACTGTTTTTTGAGCCGACAGGCGGTATTTCATGCCCTACCATCCACTAGGGCGTGGTGGGAGAATAAAATAGTGTGCTGAGCGCAGCGAGGCACCGTGCCCGAAGCATTGTGAGCGAAGCGAGCAATGCGAGGGGCTGCGGTTCAACTCCAACTGTGTCCATGTCGACTGTGTCGACATTCGGGTAAAAAAAAACAGTGAAAAACTTATGTCGACCTAATGACTGTTGACCTAAAACCATGTCGACCTTGTCACATGTCGACCTTAAGTCATGTTGACCTTGAGACAGGTCGACCTTTAACCCTGTCGACCTTGGGGACAGTCGACCTTCCGGGGTCGACCTAATGACTGTAGACCTAAGTCTGTTCTGACAGATGTACCGCTTCCCTAGAGATGCCCACACCAAGGGGGTTATTCTAGTCCATTCTTTCTGACAAAATCCTTCTTAGATGGACAAAACCATGTGCACTGCGGGTGGGGCAGATGTAACTTGTGCAGAGAGGTTTTGTCTGACTGTCGTCCTAAATACTGTAGATCTTTTAGCTTAGAGGTAATTTTAGGCTCCACAGTAACACGCAAGGGGCCAGATGTACTACGTTTAAAAAGTGATAAAAATGCAGAGTGAAAAACCACCAGCCAATCAGATCCTAACTGCCATGTTCCAGTCTGTGTTGGAAAAATTAATGTTGGCGGTTTACAGATGTAGCACCTCTCAGCCAGCCCAGGGAATCGCCAGATTCCCTGAGTGTGCGATCGCTGGCGGAGCGGCACTGCATCTGTCGGGGAGGCGTGAGCATCTCACACGCACGCGCGTCCACTTTACTTGGCAGCAGATGGTGTAAACCCTGCCCGTCTCCACTTCAGGGAGACGGGCAGGGTTAGGGGGGGATGCGGGGTGCGGCGGGCTCCATTTGAACGAAGGCTGGCGAGTGGCGGCAGATGGCAATAGAATCACCAGGAGCTGCTCCATCTGTATCACTCTCAATCTTATCACTTTTCAAGGTTAGTACATCCCGCCCAAGATCTGTTCATAAAACAAAACTTTTGAGAAACATCAAGAAACTGCCAGTCCATAAACAGCCTGCTCAGCTCTCACCTTCTCCATCGTGGTTCAACAATTATCTCGACGACTGACAACGTGTCCAACCATCCAGTCATAAAGAAATAATTAAATTAGTTTAAATGAGCGTAATACCCCCAATTCCGCTAAATCCCATGTAATTCAGTTATCTGCACGGCCCCTGAGGTTACCATTCCCACCCAATTGTCCAAGGAGGACGAGATATGCTAATGTTTACTGCTGTGATGAAATCCTGTTTCAATCACTTCTCAATTCGCAGGCAATCTGCCGCACAGACCCTACCGTGTAAACAGCTTAGCAAGCTTTCTCTCTTTTAAGTAAGCCTGCTAAAATGGTCCCATTAACCAGTGCTCTTATCTGGCCTCATTAAACTCATCCCTTCTATTTGCAAAGATTAAAATACACTAATGCACTGTCTTGAACGGGAGTTGTGCTGATCCGTCGAAACGGAAAAGATTAGACTTTGGTATTTATTCCAGCGTTGCTTACATCTTCCTGACTGAACAATGGCGATCCTGGTACTGAACCTTACTAGAGGTTAAAGGAATCTAATGTATGCATGGCATTAAATGGCACAATTATATATGAAAGAAACAGAGGATTCTTTTTAATTAGCTAGCTCATACCGAATGTCATTTTCTCAATCTTGAAGAGAAACTGGGGACTTATAAACTTTACGGCTTCATCGCCATGTTTCAGCTGTTTCTTACTTTATGGAAAAGTAACATTATAAGAAGGTAAGGGTGAGGCGGTAATTATTATACGTCGGCAGATGTTCTGGGCTGAGATAGCTTAGAATAGAATTTTACAACATATTACATGACTTGATGTGTATGCAGTGGCGCCGGAACGGGGGGGGGGGGCGAGGGGGCAGCTTGCCCCCCCCCAAAATTACTGAGGCGCCAGTATGTCCGGCCCACCCGCCTATATTACAGCCGCCCGCCTATATTAAAGAAGTATCATCCGCCCGGCCGCCTATATTTCATACCAGCCGCCGGGGATGGCTGCTGCTGCTGCCGCCGGGGAGATGTGCATAAGACGCGCCAGCCAATCACTGCCGGCGTATCCCCTCCACATACACTGTGATTGGCGGGCGCGTCTTCTACACATCTCCCTGGCGGCAGCAGCAGCAGCCATCCCTGGCGCCTGGTATGTAATATAGGAGGGCGGGCGGGCGGATGATAATACATAAGTAATATAGGGGCGGGCGGCCGGCTGATAATAAATCAGTTATATAGCCTGGCGGGCGGGTGGGCAGCTGATTAATCAGTAATATAGCCGGGCGGGTGGCAGGGAAGATGTGCGCCCGCCAATGCTGCTTCTCTCACCCTCCCTTCCCCAGTGACTGACACATCCAGGGGTTGTCATTTACCCCTGGATTCACACCCAAACAGGTTTATGTAATTATGTCTGATTATCATAATCAGACATAATCACATAAATCTGTTTGGGGGTGACACTGCCACTTTTTCCACTTTTTACGAGTAAATGACAACCCCTGGATTAATGTCAGTCCTGGTGTCTGTCATGTTCTAGAACGCAATAAAGAAATTGTAGCTTGAATTTGATTGGTTGCTATGAGAAACACTGCCACTTGTCTTAGACACTGTTGTGGTATAATTGTTTAGAACTCCAGCTGCATGCATTGCCATCTTGTAGGCCCATTATAAACTCATGCGACTTCTGTGAGGTAGAATTCACATAAGATTTCCCTAAAACTCCCCGGCAGCTTCTCAGTCGACAGAATTGCCTACGATATGCCATGTGCAGTCCATTTACATACGTTGCATTGTATGCAATCACAGCGAGGGCTGCCGGATCCGATAAATCTTGTATGCATTCTTTGCGATTTCAGGCTCCGATCCATTGTGCATGGGACCACGCATCGGATCCAAATCAGAGCCAAAATACGGTTTGCCACTTTTCACCCGATATCTCTGGCCGATGCATCGAAATCAGGTAAACAAGGCCCAAATCGCACCAGTACATGGCCACCTTTATAGAGACTTTCCTTGCTTCAGAAATGTCAGTGTTTGCAGGAGATGCATCCAAAGTTGCATGGAAAATATTGTAATCCTGACATGCAGCTGATATACAGAGGCTAAAATATCAACATTTCACACAATAAATGATGACCTTGGGTGGATAGTGTGAGAAATACCTGAATTCATATATAAAGTACATATGTAAGGAGATAAATTCAGACAAGAACATTTATAGCCTTGGGAACGATCTGAATAGCTTATAGATAAAATGAAAATCTTAGATGATATTAAACAAAGCAAGGTCAAGATTTGGGTTGTTGAATTAAAGCCTTCTCAATGTCATTGTCATAGGCCCTTATTCTGGTTCACCCGCAAAGGCAAATTTCTTGTCAAATGGACAAAACCATCTGCACTGCAGGTGGAGTAGATGTAACATGTGCAGAGAGAATTAGATTTGGGTAGGATTTAACTTCAAAGCGAGATCTATATTGCAGTGTAAAAAAAAAGCAGACAGTATTTTCCCTGCACAGAAACAAACTAACTCACCCAAATCTAATTATCTCTGCACAAGTTACATCAGCCCCACCTGCAGTGCACATGGTTTTGTCCATTTGAGAAGGAATTTGTCTTTGCGAATGACCCGGAATAAGGGCCATAGGGGGTTATTTTGGTTCACTCTTTCTGCCAAATTCCTTCTTAGATGGACAAAACCATGTGCACTGCAGGGGAGCAGATGTAAAATGTGCAGAGATAATTAGATTTGGGTGAGTTATTTTGTTTCTGTGCAGGGAAAATACTGACTGCTTTATTTCTACACTGCAATATAGATCTCACTTTGAAGAAAAACCCCACCCAAATCTGACTCTCTCTGCACAAGTTACATCTGCCCCACCTGCAGTGCACATGGTTTTGTCCATCTAAGAAGGAATTTGTCAGAAAGAGTGAACCAAAATAACCCCCATAGTGTCAGAGGATTGTACGATGATTACAAGATATTGGGGCTTTCGTATTGGCCTGCATTATTTAGGGGGTGCTTTCCACATGGTATGTAATACACAACTCATTACATGTAATTTACAATGTCTTGAGATGAGCCTGTGTTTGAACAAACAAGTCCATTTTTATGGGAAATGCTATTCAGGATGGCGTTGCTGACAGGTTTGCATCTCCTGGCGGAGGAACTGGCTGAAACCGACTGGATTGGAACGTCTTTCAGAATGCAGTCTAGGCTCATATTAAGTCAAGATGCAAAATCAAGATTTTGTTTTGCAGAGCAGGTGGTATTTATAGCAGCTGTTAACACGGTTCTGGCATTTATTATCTGGAAGGCTTGAGATTTAAGGTTTTCCAGATAACGGATTTTTCTGCAATTTGGAGCACGCTGCCTAAAACCTACTAAATTACATTTAAAAATCACCTATCTTTCCCTTCAGTGCCCTGAAGGAGGAAACATTGTGACAATGTCTATTTATGATGTTATCAGGAAACAGCAGCAATTATATACTTTTTATTTTCTTGTTTTCAGAACTCTCTTTGAAAATGGTTTCTGGATGTAAAAACCTTTACCTTTACACATAAAACTCTGTTACATATAGAAGACATGTTGGTAATACAGTTTTCCTGACCCAGAGGGTTAGTAAAGGACCTGGGCATGGGTTCCAACCCAATCACACTTTGGCAAAAAAATTACTTAATATCCACTTAAAACACCATACATCTCATAAGCTGAATTACAGTATTGCAATAAACACTCCAATTCTTTTCGTATAGAGTATAGTAGAATTGCCACACTTATATATGCTTGTACTTGTACCCCTTGATCTGGAAAGAACTTGGGATCTTTCAATGAACAAAAGCCCCTGTTGCATTTCACACCTGGCAGGACCTGAGAGGGGGAGGGCAGATTCTGATATCCTAGGCTCAGACTTGTGTGGGAAACCTGGGAAATCCTTTCAGATAGGACCCCTAGGTCAGGGCCATCTTAACACTAGAATGGACCTCTGGGCAAAATAATTTGAGCCCCCCCCCCCACACACCTATAATATGTGCAGCAGCGGTGGCGATCCGGGCAGCAGGGTCTGGGAACTTGTTCTATCGCTATTTGCTGGGCAGAGGACGGAAAGCGCTGCTGATTTTGAAAAGACAGGCCACACGCTGATTTGCTGGACACTCAGCCAATCAGTGTCTGGCCAGTCTTTTCAAAATCAGCAGCGCTTTATGCCTGGCAAATAGAGCTACAAAATCCCAGCCACCGCTGCCTGGATCCCCACCGCCTGCCGCCACAGCAGTTCCCCAGGCAGTGCCACCTTCCCCATTGGGGTGGGCCCCTAGAATCCTTGGGCCCCTGGGAAAGTGCCCATTAAGCCCAATGGAAAAGACGGCACTGCCTTGGTGCTTTTCCGCCTCATATAGTATTCATAGTAAAACTTTATTCATGTAGGTGTAGCCATGCCCCCTTCTACTGTAGCTCCCGGCCTTGTAATGCTGCTTTCACACCGCATAAATGGCATTGACCCGGTAATTTAAAATGTTTTAAAAAATGGGTCAGACAGCCTTAACACCTGCTTTTTAACCATTTTGAATTACCGGTTTTCTTGAACCGGTAAATTCAAAATGGACCTTTCACACCGCACATACAGTATTACCGTTTTGAAACAAACAGCATTTTACCCGGTAATAAGTGCGGTCTGAAAGGGGTATTATATGCCTCAATAGCCCTGACAGGAAGTGCACTAAAGGTGTAGCTGCTGCAGGTAGATATAAACTTGAATAGACATGAATAGACAGGAGGGGTAATATGTAATAGCTTGCGAGGTGCAGGCTGTTTGGGAATTCCTCAGAGGAGGAGGGCGGAGACGCGATAGAGGCAAATCAGACACCTTAGCCTACAGGGTGCAGGAGGTTTGGGAATGTCTGTAAGTCTGTCCGTATTTTTAAAGCGGCAATCATTTAAAAGGTGAAAATCAACCTGGGTTAGCACTGTAAATGATTGTCGCTTTACAAATACAGTAATTCCAAAACATCCTGCACCCCGCAGGGCGAGGTATCTGATTTTTAATAGTTTCTACTTCCATTTTATTCTACTGCTCTGATTTTCTACAGGTTACTCTCGGCTGGCCCACTTGCTCATCTGAGCATCCTAATTTTGAACTAATAATTGCAATACATTACCCTATGCAATACATGAGGTAATGTATTGGGTCATGCAATACATGATCCTATGCATATGTAGCAATACAGCATTGTCTTTGTTTATTTTCTAAGCAGGCTGAATGCTGAGCACGTACATTTCCGTAGTTTGGAGTCACATCATTTTTTAAACAGTTGGATAGATAACACCTGAGCCTTAGCGAAGATCAGATACAGAACACAACACAACAACCTCTGTTCTTTATCTATACTGTTTTACTTGCTGAGTTCAGCACTCATATTTTCCCATTGCCTGAACTGGCATGACCTGGTCCGCTCCCCATCTGTGCTGGCTTTAGCTTTGTCCTAAATGAAGTGGAAATCTCTGCACTGTGCAGGGAGGGGTCATTAGCAGCAGAGTGTTAAAGGCTAATACTGAGAGGGAATTCCACAATGAGGGAGATTATGAATCGATGTTACAGGTTACAAAGGGTCTAAGAAAGTTCAGCAGGTAGACAAAGAAGGGAAACTGTAGGACAAGCTGCATTTATTGAAGGAATCATCCAGGCAGCCAACGCTGAGTCACAAACACTCAGCTAAACGAAGAATCCAGCTGAGTGTTTTGTCAGCAAGTAACAGAGTTCCACACTTGCCTATTTTAGGCCTTGTGAAAGGTTTCAATATACCTGCATTGAACCAAAAGCGTAAGCAGCAGTTTTGTGCAGTGATTGATTAGCCGAAGTACAGTCCAAGGAGCCAAGTGCCCATGGGGGCTTTCACATTTTCTGCCGGAGTCAAACTTTTCCATGTATTTCCTATAGGTCTCAATGACTCTGCAACTTTTCATCTCCTTAAAGGTCAACGTAAAGTTGTCTGGCGCGTTCTACATTGATTTCTACACTACATATTATTGTTGTGCTGCAATGAAGAGGCTACGTTTTAGTTACATTTCAGTCGCTACAGTAGACTGACATAAAGTGGTTACAAGTATAATTACCCAGCAACTAAACATACACTGGCTGCAAGATCAGGCAGCTCAGAATATATACAAAGGAACTTGTTTTGCTGCAAGGAGGTAAATGACCATTAAACTAATACAGTATACTGTATTGATAATTGTTAAATTGCACATAACATAACTATAAATGTTTATCATTGAATAGATCCCAAATGTTCCAATTTCCAATGTTTGAATACTTTGTTATATATAAGGGGTGCTCACAATTTATTTAGAAATGGAAGGTTTTCCGTTTCATTGTCATCTGTACTAAGGGGAGGGTGCCGGCAGGTGCGTATAGGCCATAAGGCTGATGAGGCTGAAAAAAGGGGCCCCGTAGGGATGGGATACGGTCATAAGGTGGAGCCTATTAAGGTCAACATGGATTGCGTCGACCACTGAAGGTCAACAGGCCTTGGGTTGACACCTGAAATAAGTTGACATGGCTAAGGTCAACAGCAAGACATGCGAGGGGTCGCGGTACACTTAGATGGTGTCCATGTCGACATATGGGACAAAAACAAGTGAAAAAAACTCACGTCGACCTTTTGACTGTCAACCTTCCCATTGTCGACATAATGCTTGTGTCAACCTTAGCAATGTCCACCCAGTGGTCAACCCAATGCATATCGAACTTAATAGTGTTGACCTAATGACCGTAGACCATTTCTAGGATGATTATTTAATCATTATTAGTTAGCTCTGTTTCCGTGGCCCCCGCAGCGCCGGCGTAGACCTCCCTGCTGCATTCTGCTAGCCCCATTCCTGAACACATGATGTCACACAAGTGGACGGGACGCTGGCAGAAGACCATAGAGTGCTGTCCTTTGGACACTCCATGCAGCGCTGAATGCGTGCTACTGGCCGCAAGGTGCTCGCTAGATGCATTACCCATGAGACACACCTCCCTACAGCCCCAGCTCCTGTCTGTGTGGTCCATGCATACAGAACAGAGCTATCTTTAGATTTAAACTGTTTCATATCTTTAATATGAACCAAATAGTAATATACATAGTAACATAGTAACATAGGCTAAAAAAAGACAATAGTCCTTCGAGTTCAACCTATCTGACTTGTAACTACTGACTTGAGTAAGTCATGGATGGTGTAATGGTTAGCATTACTGCCTCACAGCACTGAGGTCACAGGTTCAATTCCTACCATGGCTCTAACTGTGCAGAGTTTGTATATTCTCCCCGTACTTGCGTGGGTTTACTCCGGTTACTACGGTTTCCTCCCACAATCCAAAAATATACTACCACTTTGTTTGCAGAGTCACTCATGGGGCTTGCATTAGAAACATACTTCGGTACTTGTTTCCTATCTGGGCGCCCGCTAAGTTAATTGCGCACCATGCTATTCTCCGTAGAGAAATCTGATCGCATCGTACACATACACGATATTGAACGATGCGATGCGATGCGATCCGATTCGATTTCCCATAGGAAACAATGTGAAATGGCTCAATTTAGCCAAATTATCATAGGAACAATAGTAAATGGGCCAAAAACACCCCTGAACATTGAAATGTCCCCCCAAAAGTAGTTGACGCCACCCCGCCATCAACGTGAACCCGAAGCGTGGCGAGCGCAGCGAGCCCGCGAGGGGCGGCGGTACGCGTCCTCCGACCTTTTCATGCCCTACTATCCACTAGGGCGTGGAGTGAGAATAGAATAGTGTGGCGAGCGCAGCGAGCCACCGAGCCCGAAGCGTGGCGAGCGCAGCGAGCCCCGCGAGGGGACGCGGATACCTTCACAGGTAAACGCGTCCCTTTGCGGGCTTCCCAGGTGTCCGCGTCGCCATGGACACCTGGGAAGCCCGCGAGGGGACGCGTATAACTGTGAAGGTATCCGCGGGGCTCGCTGCGCTCGCCACGCTTCGGGCTCGCTGCGCTCGCCACACTATTCTATTCTCACTCCACGCCCTAGTGGATAGTAGGGCATGAAAAGGTCGGAGGACGCGTACCACCGCCCCTCGCGGGCTCGCTGCGCTCGCCACGCTTCGGGTTCACGTTGATGGCGGGGTGGCGTCAACTACTTTTGGGGGGACATTTCAATGTTCAGGGGTGTTTTTAGCCCATTTACTATTGTTCCTATGATAATTTGGCTAAATTGAGCCATTTCACATTGTTTCCTATGGGAAATCGGATCGCATCGCATCGTTCAATATCGTGTATGTGTACGATGTGATGCGATCCGATTTCATTACGGTGCCGTACGTAGAAAACCTGGGCGCCCAGATAGGAAACAAGTACCCATACTTCACTTCTTACCTGTAATGTCTTTGAGACTCCCAAATATCTGTAGCGCTTACTTCTGGATCCCACTATCTTGCCAGTGAAGCGGATGGAACATTGCTTCATGATACAGTTGTTGGTAATTTGTGCCATTCTGTAGCCCAAGGTATAGTCTAGTGGTTGGCAAGACCACGATGGGGCAAATTGCATCTCCATGCCCGCTATATTTAACCGTGGACATAGTAAATACTGCTAGTGCATGCGTGAGACTGTAGCAAATAAAAAACAGCAATGTACTGTGCAGTATAATGTAACAAATGTATAATATATGCTTGATTCGGACAGGATTGTAATTAGCAAAATTGACGATGATTTACAGACAGAAAGAAAACCCGCCCCGTGTAGTTTTGCGAGTGAATTGCAAATGGATGGCTAACCGATATCCACTTTCAAATCCATGTGCAATTCCTGAACCAACTAATGTATGGAACATTGCCAGAAAGTGTCCACTCCCAAATTCCGGCTCCCTGTCAGTTAACCTCCAAATGCTTTGTGTTTAAGATCCATATGCATTTTCTTATGCTAATCGGCCTCACGCATGAGAGACACATACAGTACACAAGCGCAGTAATTCGATTATCGGTCAATTTGCAAATTTGCAATCCCTCTAGAGGAGGGGGTGGGGCCTCAGGCAGTTGAGACCGTCTTGGTCATGCCCATCTTCCCCTTGATTATACAATTATAAAAGGTCAGCATTACTCAGGATTGACTACCCTCTTGGCCTCCCGGAAAGGGTGGCAAACCTCTCACATTTCCCTCCATCTCCCGCGAACCCCCTCCCCCCCTTCATCATTTGATCGCGGGTTAAATGGCGCGATCGCTGCATTTTAGCCCCGCCCTTGCAGTGCAATGCCTGAAATACCGGCATTGCACTGCGTGGGTCGGGGCTAAAATAAAATGACGCATTCACTCTAGACATGCCACCAATAGGGAAGCACTTCTGCGGCTCTGCCCCCGAACTGCCTATTTTTCCCTCCCGGCAATGGCTCCGCCCCCCAGCTTCAGTTCGCTGGCTGCCTTCTCCTGGAGAAGACAGCAAAATAGTCGGCAACTATGGTATTACTTTTGGACATAGTTTGCCATACAGTGTCTGTACTGTTCTGTATATCTCTGAAAATTACAAGTTGTCATTACACATTACTTCAACTTGTGCTGCAGGTGTCTTGGCCCTTTGACTGTGAAAAAACTGGAAAACGGCGCTTTAGGTCCAAAGCTAAGAAATGGCTGGTTAGATTGTGTCGCTCTCATAAGAAACCCTATGAATTATTTATAAAGACCTGCCAAGAACACTATAAACTGTTCGTGTGTGTTAAACTTAAAACTGTAAAGCAGAGCTGTCTATTTCTCATGCACCTGTGAGTTTCGGAGTGTGAAATGTGAGGAAAGAAAGTGTTAAACCGACTGCTGTCTGCTAAATCAACACTTCCTGGGGCATGCTGATGGGGATGATGCTCAAATAAACTGGCATTAATTAGGATTTTTATTATTTAAAAAAAAAAAAGGTGAGGTGACCTTGTACTCGTAAGGAAAGTTTCACCAGTTTGACGCAAGTGATGGAGCTGGGGGTTGGCTGCCTTATGTGACAGCGGAGGGTTCACTGCATTTGCTTCAGTAAACAGCGTCAATGAATGTGCTGTCTGTCCCAGATGAGCTGTTATGCAGATGCGGTGGTGAGGTCAGCGAGATAGATTCTATACAAAACAGAAACGCTAAATGAATAGCACTAAATTAGAGTGACAAAACAAGTTGCTCATCGCTGGCATTCACTACAGAAAGCATTCTGTATCTCTATACAAATGAAGGACCTTGATCCATAAGCTATTTAACTTGAAAAGAAAAAGAGAACTTCAGTCACATAAACAGAACACAAAAACTTTAAAACATCGGTTTGCAACTCAAAGTTCACCATACAATTTCCATGCTCTCATAATATTTCAGCTGAAATCTGCCTATTAAAAACCTTGTACAATGCCCCTTCGCAGGGAGAATTTGCCCGCACGGCGGCGAATGGATGTTTTGTGTCAACATCCATTCACAGCCTACTGGCCCAAACCCACATCATTCGATGGTAGCCGACCATCGAATGATGTGGAAGGTACACGCAAAACTACAGTAAGACACTCTCAGGTATAAGATCGTTTATTCAAAATGCTCTACTGGGCTTGAAAATGTAGCAGAGTTTCTGTGCTTACCAGCAAATGCCTTTCATCTACCAACATTCCAGTTACTTGAACAGTGAAGTGGTTTTATTGAAAATAAGACAGGTACAGCTGTACTCACTGTTATACCCACTGGCAGATGGAGAAGAGCTAGATCTCTGTACTGGGTAGAGGCCCAGGAAGCTTCAATAGCATCTGAACAGCAAGCAAATCCAGGTCTAACTGGAGCTAAATGGAAGACCACCATCTTTCATTGTGATACTCCCAAACAATATCAAGATGGCTCTGCACATGCTCAGAATTAGAGTTGGTGACCATCTTAGTACTGGGAATGGGGCTTCACTGGATATACAGTATATATTCAGTCTGCCAAGTAATGCTCTCCACTTACAACACTATCCGTCCCATTATTACAGTAATTTGACTCTGCTTCTAATATAACCTCACCTCGCTGATTTCTAAAATACAAAAAACTCACATAAAAGTCCAGGAAATGCAAAGAGCTCCCACCTAAAGCTAATACACCACTTTCTATCAGCTAAGAGGCAGAACACTGACGTGCCTCAAATACACAGAACTCCCTCTTCCACATTAATGCACAAAATGTACCTACAAAGAATACACAGAACTCGTAACTTTCAGCTGAGATCTTTCTTTTCGTAACCCTTTGCAGTCCAAATTTGTTTTTGCAATTCAAACAGTCTGGTTTAAATGTTTGGTACTTATGTATTATCTGGACTCCCATGTTAAATGCACCCCATTTTTTCATACCCCTACTATCCAACTACGCATGGAGTTGATTTTATATAGTGTGGCGAGCGCAGCGAGCCACCGTGCCCGAAGCGTGGCGAGCGCAGCGAGTCCCGCTAGGGGACACGGTCTCATAAGAAAACCGGGAGCCCAGATATTACATAAGTACCAAATGTTTAAATTAATTGTCATTTTTTTTTTTTTATTCAACAATGGTCTACATTGAATGTTGAACCATGTTAATGTTCTTTTTTTAAAGTGGCTCATCAGTGGATCTGCTACTAGCGCTAGGGCTGTTGAGCCTGATTAGATGTTGGACCTGAAAGGGTTCATACGCTACTTGCCTATTTCTAATACTAATACATAGTCCTTTCTCCTCTTTCAAGCAATGTAGCCTAGGCTTGCCATAATATCCCTTAAATCAGGGACAGCTATGATTTACACAGCTTCTGTGGAGGATTAAAACTAGGTGAAATACAGGCTTGAATATAGCCAACCCCAGAACCTGTGCAAATCATAGGTGTCCCAAACAAAAGATATGGTATTATGGCAAGTTGACTCTTAGACCTTTCTCCTCCCTCTAAGCATGGTCCTCACACTTGCTGCTACCGATGGAGAGCCTGTCAGCCAGCCTGTCAGCCAGCCAGCCTGAAGAATCGCCAGATCCTCTGAGCAGGCGCAGGCTGGCGGACAGGAGCTCCATGCGCGAGCGTCTCACACGCTCACGCGTCCCTGTCAGCACAGTGGCGGGGAGCGGATTCCCTGACTGCCTCCGCTTCAGGAGATGTGCAGGGTGAGTCAGGGCTGCAGGGGGCTACAGGGGAGATGAGGGAGACAATGGAGCAGTGGGGAGATGGCAGAGGGCAGCGGCAGGTTCCGACAGTCTTGTGTGCGTGTGCCCCCTTCTGTCGGATGGCGCATAGCGACGATTGGTGATTCTATTGCCAGGAGCAGCTCCGTTGATAACCAGTGATACTATAAGGTCATGGGCCAAACTAGTGTATGCCTCCACCTTCCAATGCATTAATTGCATCAAATCAAATGCAGCCATTGTGTTGTATTACGGCAGGTTGGTCATATCTACATCCTTCAACTCTTTAGCCAATGCACCAATGGTTATAATTGTAGATTTGGTTAGTATATTTTTCCAGTATAACATATGATTCTTTTTTTCCCCTAATACACAGAAACAGCAGGCATTCATCTTACTGCTAGCACACAGCCACTTCTCTCTTCTATCCTCCTACTCATTCAGCCTCCACCATCCACCTCCTCCACCTACAGAACAATCACCAAGGACACAACAATCCAGTAAAGTGATTTAATAATAACGTATGTCTTTGGTGCAGACTAAGGAAGCTTCCCAGTTACTCCATTACGTAATCATTACAGATTAAGAAAAGACAGAGCTGACAGTGAACTTTCATACAGAAGCAGACACCGGCCTCTGGGCCTGATTCAGACCTGCTGCCTTGGCTGTGTGATTTTGACCACGGTACAAAACCCTGTGCAGGCATGCGAATGGATGTGTACGCATACACATCCATGCGCTCACTTCCGCACAGAGGAGAAATCATTCGATGGTTACTTACCATCAAATGATTTTTCTTACTGTGCCCAGCGCTGGCAGCTGCTGCATGACCCAGGAGTTGCTTGGCGGCTGAACATATCCACATGATTTCGAGGCGGGCGCCGTCGTCAAGTGCCTGCCACGAACAGGCATGGCGGTGGCGTAACAATAGCCCCGCAGACCCCACGGTGGCAGGGAGGTGGTGTGTAAGTGTGGGCGGTGGGGGTCTGCGGGGCTATTGTTACACCATTGCCACCTGCCAGGACCTGCCGCGTCTGTTACCGGGACCCACAAATTTACTTGTCTGCAGTCCCGGCTCCCCTCCTGGCTGCTGCTGCTAATGAAAATGGACCATCACAAAATGTCCGCCTCTATACAGCAGACAGTTTTTGAGGCTGCTAGAGGAGGCATCAGCCTCCTCTAGCATCCTTAAAAATGGTCTGCTATTAGGGGAAGCCATTTTGTGAGGGTCCATTTTCATTAGCAGCTGGAGTCAGGAGGGGAGCCAGGACCACAGACAAAATCAGCGGTGGCGTGGGTGGTGTTAATTTTACTGGGGGGGGCACTGTCTAAATTTTCAGCGGGGGGCGCAAATCAAGTAGTTACGCTACTAAGGCAGGGGTTTGCCTGCATTTGCTGGGGGCCACCCAATGTTTATAGGGCATGCCCATCATTTTTGTGTGCACTCCCATGAAACGCCAGGGGTCCACCCCAGCATGCCCACTGCCCTCAGTAACCCAGGGTATGGTCAGCGAATGATTAGTCTACTAGGAAACACGTGTATAGTTCCCTGCCAGTGTAAAGACACTGTGTCTTTATGTGCTCTGAGGCCCGTTGCTCAGTTGTGCAGACAGTTGACTGGCCTTCTTAATGAAGTTGAACAAGGAAAGGGAGCAGGGAATTGATAGGACGGCAGCAGCGGAGAGATGCTATCTGTCAGCAGTGACAGGCAATAAAGTGTCCTTCTCCAGGGTCTAAAATACAGTTAGGTATCTTCATCAATACATATCATTCTTAAAGCACCTCCCTTGTGCCTCCTTTCCATACTCGCTTCATATAGCCCAGGTTTTCTGATGAATTCAAGTACTATAAACTGTAACACGAATGGAGATTACTATTAGTAGCTGGGAAAGAAAATATACAAACCCTGATGATATTATAATGGATTCAGATTTCTGTACCTGGGGGATTTTACAGGATCCCCTCTGACGCTACTTTGCCGAAACAACTAATCCATTACCAGACTAAAGCATGTCTGCAGTTTCAGCGGCGCTATCGTCTGAATTGAATAAGTAAGGCAAGATATAGGCATGTTTATCGGCTGTAGCATGTGAACAGATTCACTGGATGAATGGGAACAAATACTGTAAAGGAAGAGCCAATAGTACATGGCAAATGGGTGTGGTATGGCGGTCCGGCACTCGGGATCCCGACGGTCAGTATCCAGACATTGGTATCCTGACTGCTGGTGCTCCAACAGGGGGCGAGCACAAAGATGCCCCTTGAGGGCTAGCTGTGCTCGCCACGCTGTGGGCTGGGTGATCGCTTCGCTAACCATAGGTTCTATTCTCCCTCTATCGGGGTTGAAGGATCCCAACTGTAGGGCATTTAAACAGTCAGAATTCCGATGTCGGAGTACTGATCATCGGAATCCTGACTGTTGGGCAGTCATTCCGGAGCCCGTGGTAAAATTAGGATGAGTTGGCTCCATAAAGTCTGGTTCAGCAAATGCCTGGTGATGTAGTTACCAGATGACCAGAATTTTAGATGTAAGACAGCAGTTTCCCTTATTCCACGATACAAACTAAGACATAAATCAGATGCACCAATCAGAAACGTTCAAATATATCAAGGGCTTTAACAAGGTACAGGTGGGAGACATTCTTCACAGGAAGAGGAGCAACAGAACACGAGGACATGCACTAAAACTAGAGGGAGGAAGATTCAGGGGAAATGCGAGGAAGAATTACTTCACAGAAAGAGTAGTAGATAAGTGGAATAGCCTCCCATCACAGGTGGTAGACGCAAATACAGTAGTACAATTTAAACATGCTTGGGATAGGCATATTGATATCCTTACAAAAAAATAAGGATCAAATATGGTTTGAGGTAACATGTTTAAAAAAGGGGCAGACTAGATGGGCCAAGTGGTTCTTCCATCAAATTCTATGTTTCTATGTTTCTATCAGCGGCCATCAAAGATCATTGATCTTCTGTAAAAATAGGAAACTCATTAGGTAAAAAAAAAATCACAGATTTGCCAATCTGGATCACTTTCAGGTTGGGATAGGGGAATAGAGGTTTTTCAATATACAGTATTGCAGATCCCCGAATCCTCAGCCTAGTGGCTAGTGGCTAGTGATAAAAGTAAATCACTGGAACCACAAGGGAAAAAATAATTATCTGTTTTGAGGGCACACAACCTACAGTACATATTAAAACATAACCTTTATTATTTTGATTTATTATTATTATGATTTTTTTATTTTATTTAATATACTGTATATGGTCAGACAATGAATCCAAAACACCATGCATGCAGAGAAACATAAAAACACTTTAAAAACAACAACGTAAAAGGCCATGAATACAAACCAACGGATAATCATAACGTAATTACATAGCATAAGTACACAACTTTTCATTAGCATTACAGATAAGATGGGAAAAATAACACTGATATTAGTAAGGCAATTATAGAGCTTGATGAAGCATGCAATGGTGAACTTGGAGGTGACTAAATGCACAGTGTACATGTATCCAGGGCCATCTTAACAGCATTGTAGGCCCTGGGAATAGCCATGCATTTGGGGCCCCTCCACACCCATCCATGGGAAGAAATGTAAACAGAAAATCATAACATGCCCCTGCTGTGGCTCTGTGCCCCATCTCTCCACTTGCTTCCATACAGTGAATGGTTTTCAGCACTCTGATTGGCCCTGCACAGTAATTCTCACAGAAAAGCATTCTAGTTTTCAAGGGGATGCCAAAAACCCTACAACAGGCCCTGTATCTGCCTAATGAGGGGAGGGGAGAGGTGGGCAAATAGGTGGCATAGAGAAATGAGTTCCCCCACCTCTGCATGACCACTTTAAGCCCTGGTTCCAGTCATCAATCAATCAGCATTCTGATAGCCATTCACTGTCTGGCTGCAGGTAGGGAGGCAACTAGAGAATGCTGGACTCTGATTGATGTATAGCACAGGCTGCATTCTCTACTGCCTATTACGATGTTCAGGAGGTAGATGCCCACTATCCAATCTGGATTAAAGGCCCCAAAAATTGGGGGACCCTTGAGCAGCTGCCCTTTGAGCCCATACATTAAAATGGCCTTGCATGTAATAAACAAATATGTGAGCAAGGTGAGCGAGAGGAGCACTGAAGACATGATAGGAGAGAATGAAAGGGATGTTTGCCCGATGTTTGTGTTCAAAAATGGGTCCTGCAATTAGAGCACAAATCAGTCAGAGGAAGAGGCACTAGCGAGGAGGGCAGGTGGCAGACAGCATTTTCTGGGAGTGACGGTAAAAAGGAATGCGCCATGAAGCACAGTTTCCTGCAACAGGCAGCCTGATAAGGTTAGACTTACTCAGGCTGCTGTCGCAGGGGGACACAGTGACTGATGGTCGCAATGTTCCTCTAAACTGCGATCTGCTCGGTGATATCAGTATTTTTAACAATCGCAAGAAAATTGGTTCAAGCCACACTCCATGACAGCAGGCAGTATTTATCTAACACATCTAATGAAAGGTTACAGCATGTTTTCAATTAGATTAGATTTTGCCATCTGTTTAAAGCCCTTTTATGGAAATCACAAACAAATACACAGCCGTGAATATGCATTGGACATGTCCAGACCTTATTCAATACAGATATTGGGCCTGACTCAGCAAGGCTTGCTAAGCAACAAACAACGGCTGCGTAGCGAGCCTTGCCTGCCGCCCGGCCAGACACACCCCTCCCACCGCCAAATCCACTCGGTAACATGCGAAGGGATGTACGCGAACATATTCCCTTGCATGCGGCCAAGGGGAGAGAAATCATAAAACTCAGTCTAAAGTGAATTTTGTTTCCGGTGGAGCCTGCCAAAGAGGGGGTTGGCGCTGATGTCATGTGATGTCAGCCGCCCGCCACCGGCAGGGGAACGCCGCCCGTTGTCATGAGAATGCCCATAAAACACTGAGCGTTCCCCTGCTCCGACCCCGTGTCCACTCCGTCTGCCACCAGCCCTCCCTCCCCGCAGTGAATGACCTTGTGAGTTTGTAACTTGCCGAAGCCTTTCACTGGCGGGTTTCGCACATGCGCAGAAATGAACTTGCGCAATACCAACCACTGGGGCTGGGGCCGCATTCGGATAACACCCTGGCGATCCTGAATCGGCCTTATTGTTCACTGCATATGCTGTGCTCCCTATTTTGTATAGTCACCCCCCACCACCTATAAGATACTAATGACACCTGTATGAGTTACTGAAGCCTATGGCAAAATGATTGCGAAATGGCTACAAGAAAACTATTGTCTTGGGAGCTTCCCGTTATGTCAATCAGCTCTGGGAAGCCCCTTGGCATGATTTGGAGATGAAAATTTGAATCCGTAAAAATAGGTTCTAAGATGTCCCAGTAGGTTACTGTGTGAGTCAGGGGACTCGCATCGCCTGTCGCACACTGTACGTGCTGCAGAGCTGATTTAGACTGGAAATATTTAGGGATCTTTTCAAATGATTTTCAATTAATTACAAAAGTACAAGTAATTAGCCATAAAATGCTATTTTATAATAGAATAGCTGTGACGAGAAAGACGAGTTGGCGTCCCATTCTATCTGACAGCGAGTCTCTAAAAGATACATTATTATGTTCATTTAAATTGCAAACTCATCTGTTTTTAGCTAAATGCTGTTTATATGTAGATAATTCAGCAGCCATCTAACAAAAGGATAGGAAGGGGGTTTAGTGTCTTCTCTTGCACATTCCTAAGGTGTAACAAGCATTTAAAGCTTTGGAAGCATTTTTTGTCACTCCCACGCATATGCAAATGACAGAAACCGAAGTACTTGTGTGTTATTCATTAATAGACACCTACGCTGAAATTACCTTGACCCCTCCAAATTCAGAGTGTAGGAGCTTTAGGAAAACGGTAAAAAAGAGACAGCTCGGGTTATTTGCTGCACAAATACAGTACATTTCAACTGTTCCTGATTGACATCATTTTATATATACTGTATCATTGTCACCGTAGTCATTTCAGATGGTGTTTTGTATTGTGTACTGACTGTACACTCACAGGCTATTTATCACGATCACGAGGCCATGTCATACAGAATGTTATATGACGGGAATGGTATTTTCTTTCTCTTGCCTCATTCATATACCATTTATCTGGAAAAATGGTATTCCTGTCTTGCCATCACTTGACTACACTTTGGTAGACTTTTGCATTTGAGGAAGACCGAGGGGTAGATTGCATACGCTCCAACATTTGAAGGGCAGAAATCGGTACACATATAAAAAGGGGCATGACCATGGGTAAAGTGGGTGTGGCCATGTCCCCAGGCACCCGGCCCAGCACCTGATGCAGCTCATGTCACATAGTGGCTTGGTGGGCTGCTGGCATATTAAATAAGTATATTTAATATACTTATTTAATAAATAAGTATATTAAATATACTTATTTATTATGCCAGCAGCCCACCAAGCCACTATGTGACATGCGCTGCAGAAGGTGCACATGTCACACGATTTATTATTCAAAGTGCAGCCTGAGCCCAGCCACCTACTTGCTGCATGGATGTGCTGGGAAGATGATCCCCCAATCACGTGCGCCGGGGCTGGCAGGCCACCGCACCCCACTTAGCCCTTTGCGCCCACAAGTGTCTGGGCATGCGGAAACTGAGGGCAGAGAATTTGTGCTTTCCCCTGATGCGCAGGGTGCGCGGTCCCAGTGCGTGATGTCGCATGGGAACGGCCGCAATGCACTCTTGGGAACGGGGGAGAGGGGAGAGATGGCACACCAAGCAGCAAACATGGAGCTGAGCCTGGGGAGCCAGGAGTGAAGTTTTGCGCACAATGAGTGTCTGACCGCCGCAATCTGGAAAAAAAACAGTACATTCGGTACAATCTATATTTTCCGGTACAGACTGTTAAAAACCGGTACTGTACTGGCAAATTCGGTACAGTTGGAGGGTATGGGATTGGTGCATTATGTAAGGCAGCCTCTTTAATAAGTATCATAGCAAAACATTTCAGAATAGTACTGGCTCCAAAAATGACCAATACCGAAATAGCCAGAGTTCCACCTACAGTGACACCATTAAGGGTGGAGGCAGTGACGGTTATGGCAAGGGTGCTAGCTGCTTCCCAGCGCACTTCTTTGGCTAAACAGCTCAGAACTCACAGGATTGCAACACCATTGTGTAGTAACAGAGGAGGAGTGTTTTTTAGGGCCCCAAGTGTTGGCTTGGGGGTGAGCAGCATGACCTTTCTAGGACGTAGTAGAGATTTTACAGGACAGTAACAAGTGGACGAAATAGGGGAAGTAAATTGCAAAGAACTGAATACAGTAAATACAGAAGACAGAACGGAAATTGTAAGTTAGGGGAGGGAGACAAAGTTATCATCTATATATATGTCTAGTGTCCGTTTGTGTGTCTCCAAAACACTGCCATCTGTTGGCAGCGAGTGAAAATACGTTTCTTTCTCTCTCACACATGCACAAACACAGAGGCAATCACAAGGTAGAAGACTAGTTTTCGAAGCATTTACTTCGAGCGGGCTTACTAGTAATAATAATAATTGTTGTGGGTGCTCTACACCATTGCAATGGAAACTCATCCCCTTTGCCCACAATTTATTAAAGTCTGCCCTTACTGGCAGACTCCCAAATGTTCGGTAGCTGTCCTGAATTAGGAGACTCGCCTCCTGGATCCATGGGTGTGATGAAGTGATTTGCAGTAAATTGTGTAATTGCGCCTCTCAATGCCATTACTACAAACGGGCTAATATGGGAGGGGGGGCTACAATGATGTGATTGCAATCCTGCTTCTCTTACCTTGTTGTCACCCCCCTAGGATCTCATGGAGGAAATGTAAAAAACAGTTGGCAGATATAACACCCTGGACACCCTTTTAGCTCCATGTCTCCAGCTTTTGTTAATTGCCTTCAAAACATTATTGTCAATAAAAGGGTTATCTGCTGGCTGTAAGTATCCTGCCTCCCAGACAATGTATCGCTGGCATATTACCATAATAAGTCAGATGTATTTGCAAGGCCAGAACACAGCTGCTCCTGGAATAAATCTTAGATGAGGAATCCAGACAAATAATGAAATGAATTTATTTATTTTTCTGTTGGTTATATTGAATTTTAATTTGATCTGCAGTTTACTCTTAAACTGCCATGTGTTTTTTATATTATTCATCCCCGGAGGCAAACGGAATTATCAATGGCAGCTGGATATGTTTTATCTGGATGACGGCGCTATTATTCTTCTCACATGCCGGAGTCTTACATTATGGGATACAACAGTAACAGAGAAGTCTAGTGTGTGGACTGTGCGGAGAATATGTACAGCACGAAAGTTCTCCAAAGACGCAAAAAGATGCAATACAATACGTATGTGATATCACTGCTTCTCTTTTCCCGTCAATGTTTTAATGTTTCAAATAGTACTTTCAAATAGGGGGTGCATGGAGCATGCCTGTTACAACATTAGGGATGACTATGAGGAAGACCTTCTTGATGTAATTAATGCAGGTGGTGGTTTCGGAACTCCGAAGACAACTCCTCCACACTTTCACCTGAGTGGCAGGAAAGCGGGTATTGGTAGTGTGGAGTTGAAACGGTGATGGCAGTAGGTTGAAGTTTTGTCTAGGGTGCTTAGAAGTCTTAAGCTGGCACAATAGTGCGATTTGGCTACTTTTCACACAATTCCAAAGGATCGGGCCGAGAAATCAGGTGAAAAGTTGCCAAATTACATGTCTTTGACAATAGGTCTGATCCAATGCATGGTCTTGATCCGGACAGCCTCCCCGCAGTGGTGAATTGGTATGCATGCAATATAGTGTTCATTCTAGCATCTGCCAACTTTGAAAACCCATGCAGTTCCTCTTCCCTGCCTGGGGTGTCACTGTCTGCTGTAGTGCTTCGAGCACAGTGTGGTCTGAATATCAGCACTGATATGCAAACCAGACCTGTGCTAGAAACACCACAGCAGACAGCGACACCCTAGGCAGGGAAGAGTAACTGCATGGGTTTTCAAAGTTGGTGGGTGCTAGAATGAACACTACAATATATATGCAAAAGGACCACATACAATATATTGTATGTGATTTTGCCACCCGGCCAGTTTAAGGGGCATCGCATTCTCTAAGAAGTGGCATAGTGAGTGAGGTGGGGATGGGGGGCTAAACACCAGCCCTTATATTTACTGTACAGGTAGAATCAAACCCAAACAGCATACTGTAGGGGGTATTCAATACCAAAATCTGACTGTCAAGATATCCCGACAATCGGAATCCCTGCTGTTTCCGATGGCTAACGACAGTATATTGATAGTCAGTATTCAATGCAACAACTGTCATGTGTCAGAAAGCCCATAAATTGTCAGAAACTGACGCAAATTGTCGGAAAACACCTGGGAATTCGAGAATCCGTGGTCGTTTGCAACAAAAAGTTGTATCTGATGGCCTTCAATTCTGTGATTAATGGCAGCATTGAATAGGTGTGGGAAATATATATAAGTTCCCAAATTGACTGCAAATAGTGGTGCTAAGGCACACATATTTTCTGGGCATGTCTGATGTTTTTAATAGCTTTTCTGTGAATTTAGGAATATTGGATGGCTGCTCTCATTTTCATTTTCCCATCATAACAGCACAGCGATTATAGTGGCTGTATTGTTGTCCAACAAATGATAGTCAATTTTGTTTGAAATTAAAATTTGCATAATCAGGTTTTTCGAAGTAATGGCACAATGACTGGAACACAGCACTTTACTTCCTACTACCAGGTCTCTTCTCCAATCCTCTATATCAAATCAAGTGCTATTCTGACATACAGGATGTGACTGCCTCGTGCGGAGATTGCATACTGTACACCTTGTGATGCTGTGGATAATAATGAAAATACAGTATGGACAGCTATATTGGGCTTTCCTGCACAAAGGCAGTCCTGCACCAAAATATCTTTAGCTAAACCACGGCCAGCGTTAGTTTATTTATTTACAGTTTCTATATAGCGCAGCATATTCCGTTGTGGTTTACAATTTGAAACAACTATGATAAAACAAACTGGGTAGTAACAGAACTGACATAAAGGTAGGAGGGCCCTGCTCGCAAGCTTACTATCTACAGTTAGTTTTGACTAATGTAAAAAATATATAATATATTGTAGAGCTGAAGTCTGGGGAATGTGATGTTCCTAACAGATGTATGTGTATGTAGTCAGCTACACCCAACTCACATCCCTGATCAACTGGCCAGGTAGGTATAGTGCAGCACTTGGTGTTAGTGTCTCAGTACAAATATACATCCAGTGTAAGATATTATATAAGGCAGGGGTTCTCAAACTCGGTCCTCAGGACCCCACACAGTTTGCGTTTTCCAGGTCACCCGGCAGGGGCACAGGTGCAGTCATTACTCATTGACACATTTCAAAAGATACACAGGTGGAGCTAATTATTTCACTTGTGATTCTGTGAGGAGACCTGCAAGACATGCAATGTGTGGGATCCTGGGGACCGAGTTTGAGAACCTGTGATATACAGTACAATAAGGCTATTAAAAGTCACAAAGAATCTGTTGACCTTGAGCATAAACAGTACTTACAAACATATGAAGGTCATGGATTCTTTACAAGTAAGGATACATTACCTTCATACTTGATTATGGTTATCATCAAACTTAAGCTGAATTCATATCAATCACACATTTATATATATATATATATATATATATATATATATATATATATATATATATATATATATACATATACATATACACACACACACACACACACACACACACACACAATAGTATACAAACACAGGCTAATTTATATATCTGTATACTAGTAAGCCCACTCAAAGCAAATGCTCTGAAAGCTAGTAAGGCATCATATGTTCCATTGCCTCTGTGAGAGCGATATGTACTAAGGGAAAATGCGGTAAACCCCCTGTTTTCGTGGGTTTTACAGCATTTTCAAATGTACTAAGACCCGGCCGCCGCGTCTTCACTGGGCAGGGTATCGCAATCCAAAGTGCTCCTTATCCTCATCCATCACAGACCGCAGACACCAACCCAGTCCAGTCCTCTCCATGAAACTCCTCCTCCCCCTAGCAACATGTCACAGCTGGAGGAGGGGGAGGAGGATGCCCGGGGACAGCCTTTGAAGCCCAGAGATGTAACGGAGACCCCCACACACCAAATCACAGGTATCACAGGGTGCCTCCGTCACCGCATTGCGATGCTTGTTGCACAAGTTCGTACATATGCGCTAACACTGCGGTGGCGTGGCGAGGGATGGCAATGTATTTTAATATAGATGGAGCTGGCCTTATTCATCGCCGGCGCCCACCAGATCCTCTCCTCTGGCGAGCGCCGGCAATAGGGACTGGAATGCGCGTGCGTCTCATGCGCACGCGCATCCCAGTATCACTAGCCCGTCTTCGCTTCAGGGTTTGAAGGGGGGGTCGGGGCAGCGAGGGGGACCGGCGACCACAGCGGGGGAGACTGCGGGGACCCAGGGCAAGCTCCGTTGCCACGGGGGGTGCGGGCATCTCGTGAGTGCTTGCCCCTGGCAGGAGCCGACCGCTGGCAGGAAGAGGGATGCTACATCTGTACATCACGCCCTGAGAGAGAGAAAGAGATGTAGTTTCACTTGCTGCCAACAGATGGCAGTGTTTCAGAGACTCCCAGACACAAGAAATATATATAGATGATAGGGACTGCAGCTGCTATGCTGGTTGAAGGTTTAAGGGTCAAAGCACCGGAGAGATGGGCAGATCCTGTTTTCCTGTCCGAGTGCTTTCATGCCGATGAGCTGCAAGCCACAAATGAAATATGGCATGTCCCATCCACTGCAGGGTTGGTAATCTAATAATGTGCATTCACTCCGAGGGTTAAGGATTCATATGCCATAGAGCAATTTCACTATCTTGCAAAAATCATTGTAACAATATATGGCATTTAGAGGCCCGGACCAGTGGGAATGTATTGGGTCACATCTTTCTCTATCATTACAAGTCAGAGAGAAGCAGAGCTGAAAGATTACTGCTCTGCGGAGAGGCCATGTGTCACAGTGATAGCTGAGCTCTATAAACACTGCAGGGTGGGAGAGGAAGTCCTGAGAGGATGGACCTTCATTGGACCTTTATTCTGACGGAGCTTGGTCTGTCATTCCTACGCCGTGTCATATCTGCGTTACATCTGAGCTCGGACACACAGGAAATAAAACGCTCCAATTTACAGAGTGTAATGTGACAGTCGCTGGAAGTTACATATTTATGGCTACTATTATGATTATCATTTAGAGCACGGAATTTGTAATTAAATACAATAAAATACAATTGATGACTGGGTTATAAGCTTATAACATAACATTTACTTTAACTCTTAAAAGGGAATACCTGACACTTTAATATCCCTCAAAGGATATTTGCAATCTGTTTTTAATTAGTATTCTCCTAAATAAACAACTTATGCGTAAATGGCAAGGATCCAGTTTTTATCATATGTGAATGGAAAGACAATCGTTGGGTATTCGTGACCTTCTCACTTCAACCACAAAACATTTAATCAGACAGGAAAGGAAAGGGTCAGATGAAAAAAAAAAAAACTTGAATCTGAGCCTGGAAGCTACCAGGGTAAAACCCAGCACCGAATCTGGTAACTAATACCCCTTTTCCACTAGCAACCTGGGTCGGACCCGGTAATTTGTACCCGGTTCGAACCCGGGTGGGACATGGGTAGGAGACACATTTCCACTACAGTGCTACCCGGTAAATTGCCTGATCATCCCCTTTTACACTTAACCCGGGTAAGGCCTTTTTTTCCCTATAGATAAACATAAGAAAAAGCCTTTTTAAAGGGCTTTACCATGGGAGGTCACAAAATATGGCCATCATTACACCAAAAGGACCACCATTAAAAATATTACCATATTAGAAGAAGAGACCCCTAGACTCCAGCATCTGGGCAATATTTCTGTACAAGATTGCGTCTTTTACGGTACCAGTCACCTGGCGCTTGATTTCCTCCTCTGCCCTAATGAGCAGCAGCTCCTTCACTTCAGCATCAGACCAATTGCTGGCAGCCATAATGAAGTTGTGCTGCGGGATTAGCAGTGTCCGCTGGGGCAGCCTGTGGTGCTGGCGGCAGAGAGGAAGGTGGCTGCTGGAGCAGCCTCTGATACAGCAGGGGAAAGTCAGCAGGACAGACATGCAGCACATGTGCACACAACGCTGTCCTCCGTGCTATGTGCGCAGTCTGCGGGGCTCTGAGTGATGACATCACTCACCAGCGCCCCAGCAGCACCAATCAGTGAAGATTTTTACATGCTCAGTCAAATAACCCGGTTAGGGAGCGTTTCCACTACCCTTGAAGCCGGGTGCGAACCGGGTGCTACCCTGATCATGACCTGGGTAGGATTGCCGGGGAATCCAAACCGGGTTATTTGAAAGGGAGCATTTCCACTAGCAGAAAAACCCGGGTAGAAGCGCGTCCCCGCGGAGATTACCGGGTTATTTCTTCTAGTGGAAAAGGGGTAATAGTGGTGTGAATGCGTGAGACCCAGGTCATTCAACGCAGGCCATGCTAAAAATATACAGCAATCCGGATTACCAGCGTTTGTTCAGTCTGAAATCTGTCTACCCACTGATATGGGGTCTGACCTGCCTGTAGCCTCACTTGGAACCGTGTTTGAGAACACAGGTAAAAAATTGTTGCTATGCCAACAGCTGTGCATGATGCATATTGTTTGTACCCCCCCCCCCGGGAAGGTTCTAGTGCAGCCTCTGCAGTTTTGCATATACCCCAATGCCAGCTATAAGTTATGCCATCTCCCCCAGCTGCTTAATAAATTGTTTAGTCACTGCAGTCCGCTGATGTGAATTGGTCATAAATTCTATTTAAAGTGCTGCGTTATATGTGTGTGCTATATAACTAACTGGTAACAAATAAATAAATACAGTATATATTTTACTGATAAATAGCTACTTACAACCATCTTGGCTCTAGTGTAAATATGTTTTGTATCACAGTTCGAGTGTCCCAAATCTTCATATCAATAGAAAAATGTTTTGGAATGTTGCTTAGAAACAGGACACACAAATATTTACCTGATTATACTGTACGGATTATGAAAACTGGGTTAATCTGAACAAACATGGTGATTATTTAATGTGATTAAAGGAGAGTTCCAGTCAGCAACAGTATATGGGAAACAAGTATTTCCCTATGTCAGTGATGGAGAACATTGGCACTCCAGCTGTTGTTGAACTACACATCCCACAACATGCCCTGCAACAGTTTTAGCATGGCCACAAAACAAAACTGTTATAGTGCATGCTGGGATGTGTAGTTCAAAAACAGCAGGAGTACCAAGGTTCTCCATCACTGCCCTTTGTCATAATAATGCCATCAATGGGAAATAGTTTTGATCCCACTGACTGCCCAACGCCATCCCGCCTACTGCCCGCCTCCTCCCCACCTCCTGCCGGTCTCCTTCCTGCCCCCTTTACACACCAGAAAATGCAGGGACTTTTCTGGTGTGAAAGGGTCCCAACCCGGGAATGTCCCTGTTTGTCCTGGGAATGTAATTCCCGGGTTTGTCTCTGCATTTCTGGTGTGAAAGGGGTATTAGCCAAATGCGGGGATTGTGGGACAGCAGTGGCGCCACCCCCAGATCCATGTGCTCTGTGCACTCACACATCTATAGTTATGTCACTGGCTAGTGTCTTCTGCCTGGGAAAGTGGCAGCAATAGCATACTTAATGGTAGTTAGGCAATGTCAAACAGAACATTCTGGGGCAGATGCAATAATCTTCAAAAATGATAAAATGGAGAGTGATAAACACCCAGCCAATCAGCTTCTACCTGCCATGACACAGGTTGGGTTTAAAAAAATGTCAGATAGGAGCTGATTGGCTGGCTGTTTATTACTCTCCATTTTATCACTTCAGAAGCTTAGTGCATCTGGCCCTATATCCCTCCTGGAATCATGATGGGAGGTATCAGTGACAATGACCATCATATTCAACATCATGATGTCTTGGCCTCTACCACTGCCCAACCCAACCCAACCCCCCCCCCCCCCCCCCCTAATTTATCTCCCAGGGCTTAAGTCGGACAACAATTCACAATCCCCTGGTTTCTGCACATTTTGTTTAACGGTAACATGCAAAAACCTGTTCTTGTTTTTTTTCCTCAAATAAATATATTATTACGTTTATTCTGAGCCTACAAAGTATCTTTAGAACATGACCCAATTATTTGGGAAATTGAAAAACCAATAAATAAACAATAATATATATGTACACACACAGCATACTGTTAAGTGCCGCTGGAGCCATTTGTGACACGGCTGTACGTATTCCAGGTCATGTGTGAGTAATTCCAGTGTAGGAGAACTCTGCAGTCAGTGACAATCTCAGAATCAACACCAGCTGCTCCCTATTAGTAAAATGAGGACAGGTTAGAACACTACTTTATTGCTATTAAATATTTATAACATGCTAACGTATTCTGCACTACTGTAACGAATAGACCATTGTTTTACTAACAAACAACTAATCATCAACTAATTAATTCAGCCAAAGCTAACAACAATAGGAAACGTGCTAATTAAACTCTGCCAGTGTTTTTCTGTTGTGCATGGCTACACTGAGAAGCCCAGCTTGGGTCCATTGTTAAGGTGCGTACACACGGGGGCGATTTTGTACACTATCGCGGGAAATATGGTCGCTAAGCGACCATATTGCCCATGATGGGAGTGTGCACCGGCGATATATCACCGGGTGCGCGCTCCCGTTTTTACCCCTGTAGTGATCGCTGGTCACAGGAACATGCTCCTGCGACCAGCTGATTTCCACTGCCGGGCTCCCCCGGCAGTTTCTTTTTCATCAGCGACCATCTCTGGTCGCTGATGAAAAGGAGAAACTGAGCAATATATTGCTCAGCCATATATTGCTCAGCCATATATGGCTGAGCAATATATCTCCCGCCAGAATTCTGCTGGCCTCTCTGGAGCAACTAGAAGTCCCACTGGAGATCTATTTTTTTACTACTGGATGAAGGATTGTCATCCGCATTTTAGGTTTAAATAAAAATTTTTATAACTTCAACAGAAGAGGCTGACAGAAATACTAAGACCTGTCACATTATAGGCCACATAAGACTGGCACACTTATAATCAACTAATTGATATTGGTATATTCCTAATAAGGGTCTAAGAATACCATGTCCCGATAATAAAAAATCCAGGAGACATTTTTATAAAGAAGAAAATGGTCCATTTATTTCACAGTCTTT
This sequence comes from Crinia signifera, assembly GCF_055691185.1. Taxonomy (NCBI): domain Eukaryota; kingdom Metazoa; phylum Chordata; class Amphibia; order Anura; family Myobatrachidae; genus Crinia; species Crinia signifera. Next base: position 274,083,718 of record NC_139220.1, read on the forward strand.
GACCAAAAGACCATTATATTCCCCTGATGAAGTCTCTATTTATCATGACATTCCTGTGAAGCCGAATAAAGAAATATTGGAAAAAACAACTCCTGCTCACTTCACTGGATGTGGATTTTGAATAAGTGTATTTGGAAATTTATAATTTCAATTTGGCGCCATACCACTATTGGGTAAAAACATTGGGCTTTGGTTGTTCCCTATCCCTCAGGGAACTTAGTGGTGAGGCTGCCTAATGCATAATTGTAAAATAGGCTATACTGAAAATATTCTATAAATAGGCATAGCGCGAATTGGAATATTGGGGATACATATATATATATATATATATATATATATATATATATATATATATAACAATTGGGGGTAGACTCTGTTGTGAGCTAAACTAAAGGCAAGCTGCCCCTCCGATAGAGCTCTCCTGTTAGTGAGGGCCCGCGTGTACAGAACAGAAAGATGGGGGGTTATTGGAGTGCGCTACAAATTATTACCACCTAGCCAATCAATATAAAAATACAATTAATCAATAAAGCCTGATCATCCGATCAGGTATGAAATTCTCTTGTCCTTATTTGAAATGAGACGTAGACTTTGTTCGGACATGTAATTCCTTTATTTAAAAACCAACGCGTTTTGTCAAAACAACTTCATCAGGGGTATGACGATATTAGACCTCACGATAGGGTCTGTACATCAGAGGGTATTCTTATGGTACTTAAAACGTTTATACAAACATTGATTATAGGTCAATAGAGGGAAGGTCTTTAAAAAGACAAGGTCCTATACCAATGATGTCCTTAGTCTGGACACAGATATTAAATATGCCAACATTTTGCTTGATTTACTTTCCATGTGGCCTATGATTGGGAATAGGCACAGACCTCCGTGCCTGAAGCGTGGCTAGCAAAGTGCGCCCGCGAGGGTGTATGCTAATACTGATGGTTGTCACATATTTGACCCCCAAGAAATGTAAAAAACTTCTGCCGACCATTGTCACATTGACCGTTTGCACATATCAACCTTAGCCATTGTCAGCCTTTTATCTGTCAAGCTTTTATACCTGCCGACTTAATGCATGTCAATCATTGGGTGCTGGCATGTTGACTGTCGACCTGAATACTGTATGAAATATACACTGCATCCATTTAGGGGACTCCAAAGAAAGATGCTCTGCTAGCTTATGCTTTTTTCAGATGGGATACGGTCATTAAGTTGACATGCATTGGGTCGATCACTGAAGGCCGACACCTGAATTAAGTCAACATGGCTAAAGTGGATAGGGTTGAAAGGTCGACACAAGCATTATGAGGACAATTGCAAGGTCAACAGTTAAAAGGTTGATGTGAGTTTTTCACATTTTGTTTTTAGCCGGCAGTATATCATGCCCTACCATCCACTAGGGCTCGGAGAGAGAATAGCATAGTGTGCCCAAAGCATGACGAGTGCAGCGAGCCATGCAAATGAATAGCGGGACACTTTGGCGGTGTACATTTCAACTATGTCGATATTTGGTGCAAAAACATGTGAAAAACTCATGTTGACCTTTTAAATGTCAACCCTGCCATTGTCGACCTAATACTTGTGTTGACCTTCCAACCCTGTCGATCCTTACCCGTGTCAACCTATTTCAGGTGTCGTCGTAAGGCCTGACGACCATCAGTTTTCGACTCAATGCATGTCAACCTAAACTGGGTTGACACAATGTCCGATTCCCCTTCAGATGGATGACACTAGTCTATCCTGAAAGCTGGAGGGAGAGAGAGATCTTCTAATGCAGGGATGGGGGACCTTTGGCACTCCAGCTGCTTTTAAACTACACATCCCAGCATGCCCTGCAACAGTTTTAAGCTGGAGCTCCTCTATTGTACATTTCAGCCATTTTTGGGTGGTAATTAGGCTAATAAATAGTCCTCCGTGTGAGTAAGCAGTCCTGCTGCCTCCGCGGTGTGTAGATACATATTGCCCTTATATACACAGACATCATTTCACAGCATCCTTCTAATGATTTGCTGTAAAATAAAGAGTCTTCACTACTAAAGCAATGAACCTTACAATTAATTTAAATGCATAAAAAACAAACTATTCTCTTAAAGTCTACTTTAATTACTTGGATATGCTATGGCATAGGCAGCATTGCTAGATGCTAAGCATTTCTGGAAATGATTGTGTAATTCATTTTCTAATGACTTATTGTCCACTTTGTATTATGCCTGGGAGGGAAGAAAATCTCCAGGAGCTTTACCTTCTAATTATGATCAATGATCTAAATCTTTTCTCCAAGTATGCTGGACTACAGAAAATTGAATAACAATAAACCACGAATCAGCAGTGTAAGCTACAAGGCAGCTGATCTATGCAGTAGCTCTTATACCAAGAAGCTCGCACTCTGCATTCAATCTTATATTACGGCAGCTCCGTCACCGCCACATGCAGTAGGCAGAGGTTTTGTGGACTGGACCAATAATTAGCCTAATTATTTAAGAAATAATGACTTTAATGAGGCGGAAGACTATTGATGAAAAGAAAAAAAAATCCCTGTTTGTATGTCAATGATCTAATCCCATGGGTGAAATAAGTTATTTGTCGATAGGGCTTATTTAGGGATGGCCATCGACCATCGATAATTTGAAATCATCGATGGTTTATGGCCGATGTCGAATACTTTTGCAATAGATGGTTTTCCTACATGAATGGCAAAGGAGAACGAGGTTTCCTTTTTTTTTTTCAAGGTGCCGGGACACGGAGCATACCTGAGTTCTGATTGGCCCACAGGCCATTCAGTCAAATATAATGGATGACCATCAATAGCTAAAACTATTGATGGTTATCCATCAAATAGTTTATGACTATTGATGGCTGGGTGCAGAATCACCATTAATGGCGTCTGCACCAATGGCCATCCCTAGGCTTATTTTCTCTATGCCTAATGCAAGAACGGGTTATGGATTCAAGACATACTTGCCTACCTGACCCTCTCCATACGGGAGAAAATGCTCTGTTCCAGGCCTTCCCTGGTAATGTAGGATTGCCATCACCTGTGGTGAAACACCTTTTTATTTATCAATTACCTAGCTCCCCACAGGTGATGGCAATCATCCATTACCAGGGAAGTCCAGGGACAGAGCATTTTCTCCCTCATGGAGAGGGTCAGGTAGATAGGCAAGCAGGCATTAGTCCATTTCAATCCACGACAGTTTTCAGCATTCGCAGGGTTTTCTGGGTGTAAATCGTGTTGGTAAGTGGTGACCAAAATAATTCCATTACAATTTGATTAAAAGCTAAGCTTGGCGAATCCATTTCTGGGTAATTTTCCTATGGTTATGTAATGTAATCTAACCATGAATCGCATAATGGCAAATTATTGTTATATATTTATTTATGTGGATGGTTTTCCTCAGCTACACATAGGCCCTTATTCAGATCTGATCGCAATACAAATTTGTTTGGAAAATGGGCAAAACCATGTGCACTGCAGGTGGGGCAGATGTAACATGTGCAGAGAGAGTTAAATTTGGGTGGGGTGTGTTGAAACTGAAATCTAAATTGCAGTGTAAAAATATTGCAGCCAGTATTTACCCTGCACAGAAACAAAATAACTCACACAAATCTAAATGTCTTTGCACATGTTACATCTGCCCCATCTGCAGTGCACATGGTTTTGCCCATTTTCCAAACAAATTTGTACTGCAATCATATCTGAATAGAGGCCATAAAGAGGCTGATTCTACGGTAGGTTGGGAGCAACAAAAAAAAAAAAATTGTACAGTATCTGGTTGCAATAAATAAGTATGTAAGTAAGTAAATACTGGCTGCTTTTTCATGTAGACCTTATTCTTATATTGCAATTTAGATTTGAGTTTGGAGAATCTAAATCTGCGCATTTAAAATTTGTCCCACCTGCACAGTTTTACAAAGAATTTTGCTTTACTTTGTAAAGCTGTGTACACACCTACAGATTTATCTGTTCAATCTGTCTGGTAGGAACAAAAATCTGGTAATGACAGTCTACCATTTTCTCCCAAATGCTGGAAAATGGACAAAAACAATTGTTTGGATAAATGTATTAAATCTAATTAATTTAATAATTTTTTTCTGAATGTCAGTTGTCTATTTTCCAGTGTTGTGGGAGGAAATGTTAAATTCTCACACATTACCAGATATTTCTACCCATCAGATAGATTGGTCAGATCAATCTTTAGGTGGGTATCTACTATCCAGTTTAACACAGAAGTAGGGATGCCATTTAAAAAAAAATGCTGAATCCTGGGATTGGGATGCCGGGATTGGCCTCCCTAATAAAAAGAAATACCCCGCCCCCCAAACTGCCCAGGCGGGGAGGCTGGGAGCGGGGTGGGTGGGAGTGCCAGAGCGTCTTGGAGCAGTTTTACATACAAGAGGGTCCAGGAATCCCCAGCAGTGAGGCCAGAACTGGAGAGTTGCAGATACTACAGCAGGGATTCAAAGTTTCAAATCCTGACAATTTGGGGGCAAATCCCAAGATTCAACTGATCCCGATCCTGGGATTGGTCAACCTACACAGAAGTAACCCCAAACAGTTAGAGAGTTATGCTATTAACCATTATATCACATAGTAAATGGTTATTGAGAGTAATGAGAGTCACTGACTCAAATTGACACCTGTTGCGGCCAAGTGCTGTAGCTTCAGTGCCGGATCCTTTAGTGACCAGCTCATGGATGACACACAGATGTGGTCCTCACCCACCTAGTGACACTAGTGGAGCTAGGTTCTATTTATGCTGAGAAAGAACACAGACCAGTGGAAGATTGCAGTTTTATTTTGCCTGTTAACTAGTGGCAGTTCTGTAAAAGCAAACCTTAAGGAAAAAAGTAACAAAAAAAAATGTGTATATTCAATTTATAATATTTGAATTTCAATAGTAAACCAAAGCACAGCTGTTTACCTGGTGACAAATCCTCTGTAATGATCCCCATTGACAAACGTTGCATTTATTTATTTTTTGTAGTTTATTTTTTTTTTTCTTTTGAACAGCAATACACTATAGTTAATATAAGTTTGTTCAGGCAGCTTGAGCTGAAAGCCCTCTCAGTCCTGCTTTAGAACCATCATAAGAAAGATTCTTTAAAGCTCTGAAATAAAACCTTTTGATTATGTAGCCATGAAATCACGGTGATTTTTAAGAGCAGCGGGCAATTACCAATGTTCCGTTGTTTGACCAATACTGATTTTTTCCATAGAAAAGAAAGAAAAAAAATATATGGGGGAGGGGGGGGGGGGAGGCAAAGAGACAACTTTTTGGCACATGAAAGGAAAACAGCTAAGGAAATAAGGATCTTGGGAAATAAAAGTTATTCGATTATACACGCAAATTGCTGTTCCACTGGTGGACAGGGCAGCCGAGAGGTATGCTGGACCCCGGTAAAATTGGGGGCGTGGTCTAATTGCGGGAGGCTTGGCCACCTCCCGCTATTAGGCCAAGCCCCAAAATTATTACAGGGAGAGTGAAAAATCCCTCTAAAGTCAAGGGGGGAGTGTTATTACCCCCCCCCCCCTTCAGAAGCAGCAGCAACAGCAGCACATGTATGTGCTGTGCTGCCAGTAGGCTGCTGCCCGGGAGGGACGGAGGGGGTCGAACCAGGGCCCCTGCCGGGCCCCTCCATTAATACCCACTCCCCCCCCTTCGGCGGCCCTGCTGGTGGATTGTGATAATTGCACTTTTTCTGTTTGACCTGAGTCTGAATTTTTTTTTTTTCACCAGGAAAGCTAAATTTAGAGAGGTTCCATATGTTAATGAGGTGGTGAAGTGATGAGAGGCAGGAGGTGTTAATGATTTCATCAGGTGTCTTATTCAGCTGCATGCTTCAAACCTGAGCTAATACAGCCCTCATTGAGTTCTGTCCTCATCATCTTGGCTATAAAAACTCATCGCCACATTCATAGACTCCACAGGCAATTCTACTACTGTTATAAACCGCTCTCACTGAAATGTTATTTGTTTAAAACCTTTTCAGCCCTGGAGATAAGGATAGAAAAAATAAATCATTGCCAGGTCCGTCTAATTAAGTGATAAAAATGGGATTAACGCAAAAGTAAATATGTACAAATTATTCCCTCATACCACAATGCATCATTTGTGGAAGGGAAATTTCCCTGGTGCAGCCTAGATCAAGCAAAATGTGCTATTCAGTTCAATCAATATCATTATTTGTACATCTGTAGAGTTTCGTGTGCAATAGAAAAGTACAGGAGGACTAATTCCCATTTATCTGATCTATTATTTATAAAGCATCAATAGATTCGGCAGCACTGTGCAACAAATTACATGTAAGTATACGGGTATTGCAACAATATAAAAAATAATTAGCTTTATAAATATATAAAATGCTGTGCTGCTCATAAAACCATTTAACAGAGAAGGTCGTACAGTAGTTTCTAAAGGAATAATAGAATTCTTTTTTACTAAGCTTGGACAATTTAGTGGCACAAGGGAGTTACTTTTTTATTTTTAGATGATGAACTGGTTTTTGTAGCAAGATTCTTATCCTTAAATCTCTTTGATAAATGTTTAAATTGCTTCGTTATAATTAGAGGTGTCACAAGGGCTGTACATATTGCACCCAGCTGCCACCATGGTCGTAGAAAGTGTGGCTAGGCCTAGTTAATAGGGGGGTGCCCCAAAGGAAGGTACATGACCATGCCTTCTTCCCCAAAAAAATGCAGTTATCATGAGTAAAGCTATGTGCTTTACAGGGGTGCACCCCAGCCAGGAGCAGATCAGAAGGGGTATGTGGTCAATTGGATTGCTAACACCCCCCCCCCCCCCCCCCACACACACACACACACACACACACACTTTCAAAACCACTGGTTGTCTCCATTTAAGGGGGTGATACCAGCACTGTAACTAACCAACCATGATTTATCCCATCCCACTTTTGTGGGTGATGCCTTGCACATGGGGCAAAGTCGCCGGCACCCTGAAACCACAGCGGTCTCCGGAGTCCTGACCATTGTGGGGGGGGGGGGGGTGTTGCACACTACTCTTGTGCTACTGCGTTGCAGTAAATGGATAAATAACACAAAAACTTATTTTTGTTTTAACTGATATATAACACCCCATTGCCTCTACTGATAATCATGTGTTCCACTCTATTTTTCTCCTGTCTCTAAGAGAGCAATCTATACTACATTACATTTGTATTTGATTCCTTGGCATATGTCAAGAAATTAGTACTCATGCAGTAGGTGTGATGTACCCACCTCTCGGAGTGAGTGAGTGAGCAGAGGAGTTGCCTGTGTGCAGATGTGCACTGCATAAAGTTGCAAACATCAAAAAGCAAGGATCAAGCGGGACTTGTCATGCAAGTAACACTAGATCACAATGTTTTCCATATTCAGAGCAGGATAGCGCTCCGAACACAGACGTCAGGCAGTGTCGTGATGGGAGAGAAACGGATAAAGGAAAGCAGCTTAAGTCAGGAGGGTGGCTCTTTTACATCATGGCAAACCTTCAAATCTGCAATGTGACATAAAATAGCATGGGTGGCATGCTTCCATCATTACACTAGTGAGGATTGCAGCCAGACTTAGAAAAAACCCTCACTGCTGCTTCTCAAATAATGACTTGCTTTGAAACCCATATATAAAAGTAAACAAGGCTCTTTCCCTCTGTACGCTGATGCGCTTTGTGCTGGCAGAATGACAGATAATCTTCTAGGGATGGCCACTTGAGCACAGTTCTGTGGAATTGCACAGGAACGCTGGCAGCGTGCGCACAATGCGCTGTGAATGGGAATCAAACAGCATATACTAATAAAGGTTCCCAGCGCTCACCGCAAAGAGCTGAGAAATGGGTTTGAGCGGAATACTTCAGCCACATCAAAGGGGGAACTTTCATGTAGAAACCTAAGAGAAACAGGCAGCAGGCGGTGAGATAGGAATATGGTATAAGACAGGGGGAGCGGTACTAGAGAGGCAGACCTGCATCACACACATAGGGGAATGGGGTGACAGGAGGACATAGCCACAATGAGACTTCTTTGAAGAGAGAAATACTGTATATCGTTCTATATTTTCTATAGATTGTAAACTCCTGGTGCCCGCACAATTTACAGAGTGCACTGCATTCCACCTGGGACGTGGCTGAAGGAAATTCTAATTCTCTTCATCTAAATGAGCCCTAAAAGTAGTTCTGTTTATTCTAATTGCATTTTTCAGCACCCACTTTATATGAAAAGTGACGGACACTTCTAAATTTCCCGTATTGCGGTTTACCTACATCTCCGAAGTTCATGGCACGGCACTGTGTGATCATATGCAGCGCCCTAAATCGTGCCTGGTAGACAGGCTGCGGCCATTAGGGGGAGAATGCTTGGAATGCTACATGGGTTGGTCAAATCCAGGGCCTGATTAAGGGTTCCAGCCAACCTAGGCTAACACCGCCTTAGTGACGCCAGAAATCCCGGCAGGAACCGCTGCTCCCACAGTTTTAGACAAGACCTTGCTTGGCCCCAACTCCAGCGACACCAGAAAGTGCTCACATCCCAGTGCAATCTATTGTGCTGATGGTGTGCCCCCCAACCCCCCCCCAGGACCCAGTGCTCCAGGCTGCTGCCTAATCAGTCTATTGGTTAATCCGTCCCTGGTGAAATCAAAGTATTCATAATAACATACAGTGATCCTAGTTGTTTACAGTAGGATCAGTCATGTCCAAACTATGGCCCTCCAGCTGTTGTGAAACTACAATTCCCATCATGCCTTGCCACAGTTTTGCCTTTAGGGGATGCTAACACTATGGCAAGGCATGCTGGGATGTGTAGTATCACAACAGCTGGAGGGCCATAGTTTGGACATGCCTGCTCTAGTAGTATGTAATCAGCCTGACTTAGTAGATACAAGTATAAAACTGGGCCCAGGACTCGCTGTTGTTCCCTTAAGTGCCCTCCTGCGGTACTCAGATAGAATCACTGGGGAAATAACTGTCTCCCAGCTGCTCCACCAACATTTTTGGCTAAAGAAGATCTTTGATTTTGAAATATAAAGCTATATAGGGAATCTTTTATATCTCTGTAAGTAGGCCTGTGATTCTGACATCCCAATTATAAACAAACACACACACACACACACACAAAAATGAGCTGGATGCATGTGCAAAGCTATAATGGGTGCAGCTGTGTCATTGCTTTAGGGCCCAGAAGCTTATGGGCCCAGTTCACTTCGACCCAGTCATACAGTTGTCTGCGATTTATCAATATAAACTGGCACACTAGTGTGGCATAAATATACTGGGGGCACTGTGTGGTATAAGGTGAACTGGGGCAATGTGTGGTATAATTTCAACTAGGGCACTACTGTGCGGCATAAAATTAACTAGGGCAGCACTATGGGGAATACAATTAACTAGGGCACTGCTGTGGGGTATAAAATGAAATAGGGCACTACTGTGGGGAATAAAGGGACCTAGGGCACTACTGTGAGGAATTAAATGAACAGGCACAACAGCTGCAGAAAGATGTGTCTGTCTATAAGCACTGTGGCGGGAAACCCTTCTTAATGCTGCTATAGGTCCCACAAAATGGTGGCTACAACGCCGGCTAGCAAAAAAGGAAATCTAAGGTAGGAATTTTAAGTGGAAAGATTTACTTTGCGCCCTCCACCAACGCTGATCACAGCAGTCGCATGACAAGTATCTCATCAAGTATTTCATCAAGTCCTTAAATGCTCTTTGATGCAAATTAAAACTTGTCATTCAATTTACTTCTGAACAATCCAGATACAGTCTTACTTTGGTTTACTCGAAGATGACAGTCTCCTGCACCTGTGCTGCTTGATGTGCCCTATTTCTCATAGCCTCTACCACATATGTTAATAATTCAATTGCAAAGGATATCTTTTGGGCGATATATTTGATTGCTAATGGAATTCACAGTCTCTGAGGTTAAAAAATAAAAGTAATCTCAAAGGGAAGCTTCAAATATAGCGAGATGAGAAATGTTTCATGAAAGGAAAATCTTTTGTAGTTAGTGTATTTTCCAAAGCAATGTTAGATGGAAACGGAGTAATCTGTGGTGAAAATATAAAACCGACTGATTATAAATAAATGACTGAAATAGTCGCAGATGTCCAATGCAGCTGATCAGCGCAAGCACAGTGAGCACAAGCTGAGCAATAAGTGCTCATTCCAATGACCATTTGTTACGTCTGAATCATGCCGCTTTCATGATGAAACAACATGAGAAAATAACACTTAGATTACTGCAGACGTACATTGGAGGGGCATCCGAGAGTGGGCAGAAAATTGTTCATTTACAGTCTTCCGGTATTTTATTGTGAACCGCTTTTTGACCACCACCACGGGATTGCTGGAGCTTAGAGGATCAATTATATATTGAGGGGCATGCGCTGCATGTTACATTCTGAGCACAGCGCAAGCAAAATTTAGTAGGCAGTGTGTGCTGCACTAAAGGCCGCTCTATCTGTATACCCATTTAACCGCTTGAGTGGGCAGCAAAACCCAACACAGAGGTGTGTGCCACCCCCCCCCCCCCCCCAGTCACTCCCCATCCCCTCATCTTTGCTCAGGCGCTCATACGGCCCTGCTGCTGCCGCAGCCGCCGCTCATAGAGGTGGCAGGCTCGGGATGTTAGGGGCGGTTCGGTAGGTCTGGGCGCCCAAAATCCCGAGTCCCCCTGAGCCGCACTGAACATCCCGAGCCTGCCGCCTGCTGATTACAACTAATGGTGGCTGGGGCAGGGGAGCTCCGGCATGGAGCTGGGAGGTGAGGGCAAGCGATGGGAGGGGAGAGGAGAGCGGCCAGTGGGGGATGCCTGGACAGGTGATGCGCCAGTGGTTCACAGCTGCAGGCACCACTGGCGCACACCTTCATCTTAGTGGCATGCACAGAAATTTTCCAGGACAGCCCTCTGCGGCAGTGCGGCTGAGCCTGGAAAATTTCTGGGCATGCCACGCAAGTGGTTAATAATACCACTTTTTCACCTAAAACATGGGTCCAGCCTTGGCTTTTGATCATGGGGGCTGATTCAGACCTGTTCACTAAGCAGCATATAGGTAAAAGCCTCCCACCGAACGCCCTCCCCCCCCCCGGCAATAGACTCCCCACACTAGCATGCAAGTGGATTTGTACGCTTACACACCCACTCTCATGTGGAAACGCGGAGGAGAAATCATTCATATGATCTATCCGGCCTTTGCTCTGAAAAGTACGTTTATACTTGCTTTTCAGATGCCCGCCGACCTTCGAACTGAGGGCAGGCGCTGACATCATGTGATTCGGCTCTCCCTATGCTTTGAAAGGAACATATTTTCCCCAGTGCCTCAACCGGGCTTAGCTCTTCAATAACCCAGTGGAAAATGGGTACAAGAAACATTAATTTCCTGTTGTATTGGCTATAAACAACACAAATAGCTTCTATTTCCAAAATACTCTAAACAGGAATAAAAAAAAATCAATCAACTAAATGATCAATCAATCAATCAGTCAATGCACTCCTTAAGCAAATGCTAATAAACAGGTCATAAACTGTATAAAACAACAATCTGTCACAGTAGCTTCAATGCAGCTTAATCAAATTACAACAATTGATGTGCTTCAAATGAAATATTTCGGCTACCTACCGTATATTTTGTAACCTTTTAGTAATGTCTTTATTATAAGTCAAAGGCTCTATTAAAATAAAAATCTCAGAATTATAAATGATTTGATACAAACTGACATCCATAATATTTAAATTACTTAATCAGAAACATACTGCAGTCCTGTCAAGTGTCAGTCATACTGTATGCAAAGGCGTGTGCAGGCAATCATATTAATTGCATAAAGACTCAATGGTAAATGAGTAGAGTGCACTCACAGATTTGAAGGTTATGGATTGTAGCTCCAACACTTTCCTGATCATTTGAAAAAGGAACAGAAATACCAAAACTTTTCCATCCATCTAAGACAGGCATGGGGAACCTTCGGCCATCCAGCTGTTGTTGAACTACGCATCCCAGCATGCTCTGCAACAGTTTTACTATTTGGCCATGCTAAAACTGTTGCAGGGCATGCTGGGATGTGTAGTTCAACAACAGCTGGAGGGCCGAAGGTTCCCCTTCCTTGATCTAAGGGGTTTATTTACCAAGATGGGAGTTCTATTGAAGATGGGATGTTGATAAGGACAACCATTCAGATTCCCAATTATTTAGCACATTCTAGAAGATCATAGGTAGAATCTGATTGTTTGCCTGTAGCAACATCCAATCTTCAATAGAACTCCCATTTTAGGAAATAAATCCTTAAGGACAAAAGCCTCATGGACTGCCAATTCAGATATTTCAGAAATTAAAGCACAGGGTTTAAAGTGGCAATTTATTTATAGGCAAAACCTAGAGAGGGGAAGCAGAGCAGGGAGAGCGCCTCTCCTGCCCAGAGCCTCCCTACACTACATCCTCTGCTGAGCGGCTAGTGCACCGCCGGCCCTGATCAGGACAATACCAGGGCCCTTTTTAGTATTTAAGGCAGCCCGTGGCACTATTCATCAAATTGGCTCGGGGGGGGAGTATGGAACTCTGCCCCCCGCCTCAGCCCGCCACTGCCTGGTATCATGACTCTCTTGCTTGCCATGTAAGCTGTGAGATACAGAAATCTGCTTTAAACTAAGAAGATGATAGTGATTAACCTTTCTTATACAGTAATTGTAGCACTTAACATAATGTTCATGAAAAAAAGTAGTTTTCAAACTTACTAGGAATCTGTGACATCACTGAGACATGAGGCAAGCTATAAAGTCTTATAGATTTGTAGATACAGCAATATAAAATAGTGGCTGCTCAATCAACGTAGGGTGGGCTTATTCTAGACAAGAAAAATAAAGAGAGACACATCGCCCAATACACTGAAATCAGCAACGAGATTTGAATGCTACGTGATTATAGAAATAAAGAGTTCTCTGTTGCATATATTTGCAAAGATATGATTACCCCTTTTGGCCAGAGGTGTAACTCTGGGAGGCAATGGAAGTAATTTGCCACGGGGCTCCTGCTCCCAAGGGGGCACCTCTCCTCTCTGTGAGTTTGAAACAGTTAATTGAAAGCCATCAATATCACTTCTGTGGCTGACTCCCCCTCCTAGCAGGACCATAGACACGAAATACACATACATGCATACATTTATTTACATAAGGTTGCTGCGTTTGTGTGTGGATGGGGCACCAATATTTATCTTGTCTCCGGGCAACTGGGACGAATTTATGCCACTGCTCCAGGCCTTATCCAAACATCTCAGTTCCAGGTGGACCCTAACACTAAGTAATAAGTTCACCCACTCTGGGCCATATAATTGCATCTTGTTAGCCAACATATTAACAGCACATGCATAAATACATCTAAATTGGGACCCAACTCCCCCGGAGCTATCCCACAATCCTCCAAAAGGCACTACGAAGACCTACATGCCCTCCAAATGCTGGTCCCATCCATCCATGCCTCTCAACAATCAACCTAATGCTTCTTCACAGGTGTATGAAAGGAAAGTATTATTTTAGACAAGAAAAAAATGATAGATACAGTATTCCCCCAGAACACAGAAAAGAATCAGCAGTGAGATCTAAATCATACATAATAGTAGAAATACAGATATCTCAATTGCATATATTTGCGAAGATACAGTATGATTAATCCACCAGGCTGAGTCAAGGCATCTCTGTTCTGGCAGTCTTTAACGCTACATAATAATAGCACCCACTCTACAGTAGGTCATATAACTGCATGTTGTTATGTTACATAATAGTATATTTTTACATCCAATTATTGATTGAATTGGTGTATATGCAATTGAGTATGATATAATAGATAATAAACACTTATATACAACATAAGGTATTCTGTCTCCATGCATACACTCACTGCCACACACACTGCAACATGTGGGCAAACAGGAGAAGAGAGGCCAGCAAATGAATGGTCCACAAAGTAGGCCAGATGCAAGCTACAAAAAGTGATAACAACTAGCCAATCAGCTCCTAATTGCCATGTTACCGACTGGGTTTGACATCTGATAGTTAGGAGCTGATTGGCTGGTTGTTATCACTTTTTGAAGCTTGGTGCATCTGGCCCACTGTGAGTAAGCTATTTTCTCATCTACCGCTCATTTGGAAAATAGTATCCTCTAAGAAGCTGATTCAGTTTCCACCTTTTTATGAGGTACCCTCAAAAGTGCCGGCTCTTCTCCAGTGACAGTTGCCGGGTGCTGCAGTGTGATACTCTCATGCAGCACTCGACTCCTATCACAGATAAATAGCTGGCACTACAGACAGGCCCACTCTGGACACACCCTCTGGGTGGCAAAAATGGGCCATAGTCCTTTAAGATGGGCGCACTTCCGGCTTGGTGGCTTTTTGGGGAGTTATCGCAGAGTGTGCACACCCGGCGCCTTGAAAGTGGATCAGAAAGTACCTATATTAAAGCAGGAATATAGTGGATATTATCTTGTGAACAACTTTTCAGAAGACACTAACAGCCACAGTCCAAGACAGTGTAAATAACTTTACTTGATAGACTTTAGTCACTTGGAGGCCAATATACCGTATTATTCCCATGTTAACTAATAATATCCACAACATTGTAGACCCATCACACCCTGCACCTGTACTATATATATATATATATATATATATATATATATATATATATATTTATATTTATAATGGCCTTTGCTGCATAATGAGTGTTGCATACATGCAGTACATTGGAAATACAAATGGAGGTAAGGGATCATCCTCTAGTAGACAGGATTAGGAATGTATTGCATACTTCATTTAGAAATAAGTATGCCAGTGAGCTGCAGTATAGAGTGCCAGGAGCAGTATTCTCTAAACCTGGGGTAGCCAACCCTAGTCCTCGAGAGCTACCAACAGTGCATGTTTTGCAGGTCTCCTCACAGAATCACAAGTGAGCTAATTAGCTCCATCTGTGTATCTTTTAAAATGTGTCAGTGATTAATGAGTGCAGCTGTGCAGCAGCTAGGTTGTCTGGAAAATGTGAACTGTTGGTAGCTCTCGAGGGCTAGGGTTGGCTACCACTGCTCTAAACCAATATAATGCTAGGATTGTATGGAGCGTTGGGTGAACAGGGGACTGACATCACAACTGTAACTCTATCTCACTTCCTGTTATGATGGAGCATTGGGTGAACAGGGGACTGACATCACAACTGTAGCTCTATCCCAGTTCCTGTTATGATGTCCCACACTCCTTCCCCATCTGGTCATCTCTTTCTTGAAAGCTTCTTTCATCAACATTTATTGTGTATGCCCACTACAATTTATTTTCCCCTTTCATAAAAGCTACTTTTAGCACTCATTCTGCTTATTCTTCTGCCTCTTTAGTCCGTGATACCTGCCATCTCCCTTGCATTTATTTGTACTGCATCGTTATTTTTCAAGAATGTCACAGAAAGCATTGAATACAGTATATTGCTAAGACTAGAGGGTTGGTAAATATAGGTATCTGGGAATGTAAAAGGGCAGAGAAGTGTAGGGGGAAAAGATGTGGGCACCTTATTAAGGTCCCACCCTCAGGCACTATACAGTACTTTCTTGTTACAGCAAAGTACACTGCTATCACAATTTTGGAAATGTATGTAATTGAATGTTTCTTCTGGGATTTTTTAGCCCACAACCTCTCATGTGCCATTAAGAGGGAAGTCTTCTACATAATCACACGTCTTTCTAATCCACAGTATTCCTTGTCTGTTTTTTCCTTAGAGAACTTCTCATTGTACTATAAAAAATGGGCTTATTGACTGTGGCTCCTGCAAACACACTGTTCGACCAGTTGATTTATATTACCTGGCACTGTAGAGGCAAACTGATTGGTGTGTATATTCTATTACCGTAATGAGATATATTTTTTTAACCTACAAAGCTTTATTCATAAAGCACAACAGCGTTGAGGGACTTTTCCTAGCAAGTGTACTTGGTTGCGTACTTATTGACTACTGCAGAAGTAGGCAACCGGTGTTACTCCAGCTGCTGTAAAACTATATAGTCTAGCACAGGGCTGGGCAATTGCGGCCCTCCAGATGTTGATGAACTACACATCCCAGGATCAGCGGCGTAACTACATTTTGGGCGCCCCCCCCCGCCGTTAAAGGGAGGGCGCCCAGCCACTCACTCGCCCCTCCGCCCGCCGCCCGCCGCACCAACCCCCGCAGTCTTACCTAGGTTCAGTCCCGGCTATGAGGACCACCACAAAATGTCCGCCCCCATACAGCAGACAATTTCAGAGAACTGTGTGCTATATGGGGGTGGCCATTTTGTGGTGGTCCTCATCAGAAGAAGGGAGCCGGGACCAGCGCATACTGAACACAGGTAAAGACTGGGGATGGGGGGGTTTGCGGGGGTTGGTGCGGCGGGCGGTGGGGTGTAACGTAACTATAGCACTGCAGCCCCCGGCGCCCGCACATGCGTAGCGCCCCCCCGCGGTCGCGGGGGCTGCGGTGCTATAGTTATGCCACTGCCCAAGATGCTTTGCATTAGTTTTGCTATGTGGCCATGCTAAAACTGATGCAAGGTATGCTGGGATGTGTAGTTCATCAACATCTGGAGGGCCACAATTGCCCAGCTCTGGTCTAGCATGTCCTGCCATAGTTTTAGTATGATCTAACATTAAGGTTTTGGCAAGGCATGCTGAGATGTGTAGTTCTACAGCACATGAACTATGCTCTCGACTGGTAATTGCTCACCGGTAGATTGTTTTCAGGGGTTTACTGTCCTCTAACCATTGTAAAAAGATCAAGAAAGGATAACTGACATTCTTGACCTTGGTAAATCCTGGAGCATAGCAGCCCACTATGGGGGCTGATGGTGCTGTAGTAAATAGAAAGACGCGACAGATATCAGAGATACTGTATCTGCTGGGGGCCCTCATTGTTACATCATGGTGATTGTAAAGGGCAAAACTTTAAACAGCAGAAATAGAATGGGAATGTTGCCTACAATAGAATAGGCATTGAGGGAGTACAGTAGCAGCTAAAGCTGTAGGGCAGAAGATATTCCTAGATCATGCAGTTTAGATATGGCCATTTACAGCAGAGGTCCATCTTGGAGTCAGCAACACCACATACTTCATAAGTATATTTCTGCAGAACACACAGGTTTATGGAGATAATAAAACCTTATTTTGAGAAGAACGGCAGCTGGAACTTGGAGCTGTAAGAAATTAAGTCTTTCCTTGCTAAGTCAAACCTCCCTATATTCTGGATTCCGGAATATAAATGGAAGGTGTGTGTGGCCATATACAATGGTCATGATTGCAGAACATTGTGTAACACCTCCTGATGAATGTCCTGATCGCAGCATAGTCCCCTGAAATCTGGACTGGACTGCGAAAATTAGAACAGTTTAGAGGTACCAAGCAGGTGTATGGGTTATTGGGTCAATATACATTGGGTCCAAACCCCATACCGCCCAACATGACCCATGCCAGGAAGGACAATCTACTCTACTTCTGGACTTTCCTCTTAATGTATGATTGCCATGTGTTGAACAGGGTTACTAATAAGAAAGGTGTTTCACCACAGGTGATGGCAATCATACATTAAGATGAAAGTCCAGGAACAGAGTAATGTGTCCCTCCTGGAGAGGGTCATGTTGGGAGGTATGACACTCTTAGGTCACCTGGCAAAGGTTGACACCTATAAAAGCATGGACTATAGGTCGACAGGGACATTAGGTCAACATGAAAAAGGTTGGTATGGTGTTTTTTGTGTCTATATCAACTTATGTGTATTCTGTCCCCTCGCATGGCTTGTTTTTTTTTTGCCATGCTAGGCACGGTGCCTCGCTACGCTCAACGTTGACCAAATGTATGTTGCCTGTATATAGGTCGACCCAACGATCATGTCCCCGAAGCAGTAAGAGGTTGGACTCTGGCATTTCTGTTCAATGTGCCTCGTTGAGACTCTCTGCAGGCTGCGGTACTCTCCTAGACTACAGAGGTCTTCTGAGAGCAGTCCGTGCCATTATACTGGATGTGCTGGACGACCATGTAGGCACGATGTGTTCTGCTAAATTTAGGTCATTTAAGGCACATTTCCTTTTCACATTGAACAAATGACTAGTGTGTGTAAATGTTGCTTGGTTGGTTGTCATTAAGTCAACCCCAAATGATCTAAATGCTTTAGGTCGACAGGGAAAAAAAGGTTGAAAGGGTCAAGATGTCTCTATGGTTCAATTTTCAACAAGAGTACATCTCATCATTCTGTTGTATAGTGCTGATATATATATATATATATATATATATGTATATATATATATATATATATGTAGGAAGGAAAAGACTGGCACTCAAGGGTCTTTGTAGAAAGCAGTGTATTCACACAAAAAACATCCAACGTTTCGGGGCTGCGCCCCTTTGTCAAGGTGTATGTGATAACCGTATCACCCTATATATATATATATATATATATATATATATATATATATATATATATATATATATATATATATATATATATATATGTGGATTCAGTATTGAATCCCGGCGGTCGGGATCCCGGCGTTCAGAATCCCGACGCCGGAATCCCGACAGCCGAAATGCCGACAAGGGGGGGACGTGGATCGCCCCCCCTTGCGGGCTCGCTGCGCTCGCCACGCAGCGGGCCCGGTGCCTCGCTACGCTCGGCACGCTATTTTATTCTCCCTCCAGGGGTGTCGTGGACACCCCAGGAGGGAGAAAGTGTCGGCATTTCGGCGGTCGGGATTCCGGCGTCGGGATTCTGAACGCCGGGATCCCGACCGCCGGGATCTTAACTGCATCCCATATATATATATATATATATATATATATATATATATATATATATATATATATATATATATATACTAGTAAGCCCGCTCAAAGCAAAAGCTTAGAAAGCTAGTCTGCTAGCTTCTATGTTTGCGCATGTGTGAGAAAGAGATGTACAAAGAAAGAGATATATATATATATATATATAAGGATGGTATCGGTGCTGGCGGCACTCAATGCAGGGAGACTTCGTGATGAATAAAGACAAGCTGACACCGCACAGCTTGGGTGCTAACAGTTTCGGAATTTAATTCCTTCGTCAGAGTACAACTGACGAACTTCGTACTCTGACGAAGGAATTAAATTCCGAAACTGTTAGCACCCAAGCTGTGCGGTGTCAGCTTGTCTTTATTCATCACGAAGTCTCCCTGCATTGAGTGCCGCCAGCACCGATACCATCCTTACATACTCTACCTTTGGAGGGCACCGGGAGCCAATGACCATAGTCTCTGTGGAGTGCCGGTCGCACACAACGATATATATATATATATATATAATTTGTTGACATTAATAATGGTCTTCACTATGTCAAAATATTTAGTCGACACTGATGCAACATTGTCATGACTTGAATGTCAACAAAACATCCATGGTGGACAAGTGGTGATTTCCTGGTCTGGGAGGTGCGGAGGCTCCAGTTGCCTTTCAGGGCCATCTGTGACACTAAGAGGCCTTCTGGTGGAGCCATTGTCACTTTTGTTGGTATTTATGGCTAACCCCGATCCTAACTCTGGGGGTTCTAGTCCATTCTTTCTGACAAAATCCTTCTTAGATGGACAAAACCATGTGCACTGCGGGTGGGGCAGATGTAACTTGTGCAGAGAGAATTAGATTTGGGTGGGGTTTTTCTTCAAAGTGAGATCTATATTGAAGTGTAAAATCATGCAGTCAGTATTTTCCCTGCACAGAAACAAAATAACTCACCCAAATCTAATTCTCTCTGCACATGTTACATCTGCCCCCCTGCAGTGCACATGGTTTTGTCCATCTAAGAAGGATTTTGTCAGAAAGAATGAACTAGAATAAACCCCTCTGTCCTCACTGCCTTGCCCTAACATCACCTCTCATAGCCTATCCCTAACCTTCCGCTCCTGTAGCCTAACCCTCCATTTGTTTGTGCAGTATTTCACATATCAACATAGTTGACAGAGGCCAGGAGATCCGAAAGGACATGCTCAAAGGGACAGGTGTGGGGATTGTGATGTTGAAATTATTTGCCCCCCACCCCACCCCCTTCAAAAACACACACTGCAAAATGCCACTGACCGTAGTGCCATAGTTATGTGCTTCGCAATGGTTCATGTCATAACTTTACAGATGAAATGAGACAGCTTTCATATGACAGTAAATATTATTTATAGATAATGCTTAAAGGAAAAGTCTAGGATAAATTTACACAGACATTTATGACATGGGCATGTGTATACTGATATAACAATTGATATCTTATGCCCAAAGGCTCCAAGTGGGTCTAGTTCTGCAGTAATCAATTTAATTGAGATTACAGATCAAGGAGCGATTGTGTCCCACCAACCCAAAAGCTCCCGCACGTTTTCCCACTTACTGTTTACTTGAAAACAGCTCATCCTCACCAGCCTTATTATACCAGGGATGAATAATCATTGACAGCAATATTTTGCATACCACAAACATCCTTATTGGTGGTTTAGAAGATATACGAATATATGTAAGCATGAAATGGAAATTCTATTGGGTTATCCTTGCAGTCACTACAGAGAGAGCTAGGGGATAGCTGAGTCAACAACCATTCTGCTCAAATAATGTGCGGTACATTTACTAAGATGGGAATTCTTGAAGATGGGATGTTGCCCTTAGCAACCAATCAGATTCTATCTATTATCTTCTAGAGCGCGCTAAATAAATAAGAAGTAGAATCTGATTGGTTGCTATGGGCAACATCCCATCTTCAATAGAACTCCCATCTTAGTAAATGTACCCCTGTGTGGAGAACAAGCCAAAGTTGATCACAGAGATAAAAAGTAAAATAATAATTGCACTTAAAACTATTACTTCAAAATGATATACTGAAAAGAGCTATTTTTGCAATTTATTTACATGAGGAACTTAATAGTCCCAGACATCATAAAGAGACTAGGGGCAGGATGTACTAGGCCGAAAATGCAGTAAAACCCCCATTTTACCGCATTTTTTATATGTACTAAAACCCCGCCGCCACGTCACCGCCGGGCAGGGTATCGCCACCCAAAGGGCTTCTATCGCCGTCTGCTGCAGCCTCCCTACCCTCCCTCGCCAGCTTCCGTGCTGTTCCTCGTCCCCCAGCAGCATGTCACAGCCAGCCGTGGATATCCTTCCGGCTGCAGGGGGGAGGAGGAGCCGCCGCATAGCCATGGAGGTGACGGAGACCCCCGCAAACCACATTACAGGTATCGCGGGGGGCCTCCGTCACCGCACCGTGATGCCAGCCGCATATGTTAGTACATATGCTCTGGCATTGTGGCGGCCGGGTGGCGAGGGGCGGCGATGTATATTAATACATCCTGCCCAATGAATTAACAACATATGATCTGAAAGACCTGAGTTGAACTCTCATAGGAGCGTTCCCGGCACTTCGTCCTTTAGCCCGTGTCAGCCGGCGATCGGGCTTGGGTACGTCAGAGATGCTCGCGCACCCCTTCTAGGCAAGGGAAGCGTGAGCATGTGAGAATCTTGCGTGTCCACGTTCACTGGCTCGCCCTCCGCAAGCAGCCTCCAGATACCGATACCTGGCGCTCTGGTGGCCCAATCTTACTACAAGAGCCCTTCCCATTGGCCCTATCATTTTACATGCTGGTTCTGAACCCTTTACGCAATTGTGTGCGCTATGGCGCTGACTCCTGCCAGTGCATTTGCTTGAATGATTTCCAATATCTCCTTCATATCCCCAGATATGTTACATAACGATTAAAACAGAAACTGACATTAAGACATACAGTACAGTTTATTACAGATAGAGTTTAAGTTTAATAGGACTTATACTCTGTACACTAAAGACTGTATGTCCACAGCAGTGACGAACTGGGCCACCGAATCGGCACTGGCATTTGTGCATACGCGCAACCTTTGTCACGCACGTGCACACGCCGGACACATGCATGCATGTGCACACATGCACCGTGCATGCGCGTTGCCTCTCCCGGCTTGTAGGAGAGAGGGGAATATTGGTGTGTGATGCCCCTTCTCTCCTGGACCTCAGCAGCACACAGAGAGAGCCGCCGGACCCGCCGCAAGTCCAGAGGCTCTCTGTGCACTGATTGGGAGGCGGAGCCTCCACCTTGCAAGAAGAAATCAGCCCACCTGGCCATTGGCCAGGCTGGCCCTGGTCCACAGTGACACAACTGACTCATTGCTCAGAATCAGTGACACTCATTACTCTCACAGTGATTGAGTGATGAGTTGATCTCGTGAATCTCTAGTACTCTGATGAACTTTTACCCATCACTGTTTGCTGCCAGTTACATGGAAACAAATAACTATAAATGTTCTAAAAAGAACACAGCGAAATTGTTAATAGTATACTTTCCAATCACGCAGTGACTGCAGCTAGGAGTAGTGGACTCAGCCACAGTGACAACTTACAAATGTACTGATAGAGCCTGATAGCTGCAAGCAATAACTGTGCTTTGAGAATATGGTACTTGGCAACAATGTCGGCCAGACACAAAGCCTTATTCTGCCGTTACAGGAGTGCCATGCGCATAATGAGTGCAAAGTTCTGTTTACTGACAGCAGTGCTATGGTGACCATGTTGATAATAATTTCTTTAGAATAAAGGATTAGTAAAGAAAATATATGAAGCAGGATAGTTAATAAGACATTTCAGTCTCATCCTCACTATTCAATGCAGATTGCCGGCAGAACTCACCCAAGTGGCAATGCCATCAGAGATAGCGGAAGTTGGCATCACAGGGCCTGCCCTACATATCTGTGTGATTCAGAGTTGATTGCTGATCTACAAAGCTGGAGAGGACAGAGAGTAGATAGCTGCCGCCCATACAGAAAGAATCGCACCTCATGTAAATCTGCAAATATATCACAACTCCCAAAACACTCCCAAAACACTTCCGGTTTGCACCCCAATGGCCGCTTCCTGTCACTCAACCTCCGTCAACATTGCTTTTACAATCCATATGGAATTTCTGTCGCTGTTTGGGCTTGCACATGTGTGATACGATCTGTACGTATGCACAGTGATTCAATCTGCAAATTTGCTGATCAACAATTTACTCTGAATCAGGCCCCTAGTCTGCAATACAAACATATAGTGGAACAATTACCCAGGATAATGTAAGGCAAAGAAAAGTCTAAAGTTGATACCAGCAGCATAAGGGCTATTTCACACGCTCCGGCTCCTGCCGGGCGGCGAAACCCCGCACGGCCAAGAATCAGTGCCGCACTCAGAAGTTTTCAATGGTGGGGATGGCCACAGTGGTGGGATCCTGCTGCAACCGGGCAGCCGGGCCATGACCATCCCGTGTGAACGGACACAATTGTGTCCATTAATAACTACTGTGTGCGGCACGGCATTTGGCCATGCAGGGTTTCGCCGCCCGGCAGGAGCCGGAGCGTGTGAAATAGCCCTAACAGGGCAACAGTGTCCCCTGTGCCAGCACCACATCCTAAGCAGATGATGTAATGGTGTCACTTAAAGGAGGAGGAGCTGGCAGCACAGTCCAGGGAGTCCTGAGGATGCTCTGTGCAGCTGTACAGACTGTTATGTGCATCATACTTGCCTACCCTCCCGGAATGGCTGGGAGGCTTTTAAAAATCGGGGCCCCCAGTAAGATGGGCAAGCCTTCCGCATGCTCCCCAAAGCCCGTGCACCCCTCGGAGCTGCTGAAACAAATTACAGAATTTGCAGGTCCACTGGGAGGGGGCGGGACTAAAATGATGCAAATTGCGTAATTTCACGTCATGTCATTTGTGATGTCAGCCTTGTCCCCGCCCCTCAATGTGCAGCATTTGATGTCCTCTCAGGGCTTCTCTCAGAGCGGCAACTTTAAAAGTCAGTAAGTATGGGGTGCATGAACACAGCAATTCTGCTCATAAGCAAGGGTCAAGGAGCACTGGAGGTGTCACCCCCCAAACTCTTTGCCAGGTGCGACCTCAGCATCCCTGATACAGACTGGCTGGTAATCATTTAGACCAGTGGTGAATGCAGTGTGTCAGTAATTTGTAAACAACTGACAATAGGGTGAAATTACATCTGGAAGCTGGCAATAAGGTGGGCTGGCAGTCTGGTGTCTGTGGAACACGGGCTGGCAGATAGATGTGTCTCTGTGCAATATGAGGCTGCAAATTGAGGGGCCTAAGAGCACGTGGTATCTGTAATAAGTGGATTGCAATCTACAGTATGTATCTTACAGCAATATACTGTCTGCAATGGGAGTGGTGTTTACAATGGTAGTCTCTGCAGCATGTGATTTGCCATGGGATGTAGTTGTTACAATATATAAGTACAGTAATATCCATGCTTTCATTTTCTAAGCATATGTTCTGTTTTCTGCAATAATGACTACTGTATATGACCGCAGTGCACATGGAACAGATTGCTATCTGCAGGGTTACAGACTGGAATTCAGAACAGCTTTCACACAGCCGAAGCAATACTGACATTCTACCGAACGCTTGTATTTGCTGCTGCAACTCACAGCGTATTGGATACTGAATTAACAAGTAGGGATAGCCATTGACCATGGCTGATTAGAAATCATCGATGGTTTATGGCCGATGTTGAATAGTTTTGACATCGAAAGGGGGAGAACCAGATGGTTTCCCACCATCGATATCAAGCATCAATGAGCAGTTTTGTTTTGCTTTTTTTCTCCAAGAGGCCAGGACATGGAGCATAGCTCCGCCCCTGACATGCGTGAAGCCCCGCCCCTTTATGTTGATTGGCTCACAGGCCAATCAGTCAAACAAAATGGATGACCATCGATGTGTAAAAACATTGATGGTCATCTGTTGCATAGTTATAAACTATCGATGGCCAGTTGCATCGTTCATAATACGCAACTATGACCATTCCAATTAACAAGGTGTCGGGGAGGGGGGTGGGGGTGGCTAAAAAATTAGAGGGACTCAATCCATTCATCCAGCTTTAAAAAAGAATATATTTTTGTTTTAGTTACACGCTATTAAATTCAACCATTACGGTTATTATCACCTCCTTTTCTGTGAGTTCTCTGCATAATAACTTTATCAGCATCACCATGGGGCATTTACTACTTCGGGATCAGGTGAGAAGGCTCCAAACTGGAAATACCTTTTATTAATTAACATTTACTTAATTAGTGGCAGCATATTCCATTGTACTTTACAAATGGGAACCAAAAGGGAATAAAAAAGATTGGGTTATAAACAACAGACAAAGGGGCTGATTCAGGATCGCTCGTAATGATCTGAATTAGGCCCCAGCCCTAATGGTTGGGATTTGCGCAAGCGCATTTTTGTGCATGTGCAAACTTCAACTGCAAACGTCTTCGGCGAGTTACACATTTGACTGGCCATTCGCTGTGAGAAACGATCCAACCAGTTCCTTCCCAGCCCTTTCCACTGGGCGCATCACCCAACGCATGTGCACATAGGACTCCAGGTCCTAAACCCAACAGTCCTAACATCGCAAAGGACAGCTCTTACCCTCCTTTGCTAAAATCTTGATACATACTATGTTTGTAAGTGCATATATGCATGGGGAGAGTGACCAAATAGGTAAGAGGGCCCTGCTCGCAAGCTTACAATCCCTTTATGCCAAATGTATTCCTAGAACCATTAACATACCTCTCAACAACAGTGCTTTTCTAAATTTGGGGGCATGGCCTAGTGGGAAGGGGCGTGGCCTGTACTCGTGAGGCTACCACGAGGCCACGCCCCTGATTTTGCCACTGTGGTGGCATGCCCAGCAGCTCTGTGAGCTGCTGGCTATGCCTACAGCCCCTTTGGCTACAGGAATAGACAATGTGTGTATTCATGGGTGCAAGGGGGTCACTGCCAGCCCCGGGCGGGATTTGGGAACGTCCCAAAAAAAGGGATGTTCCTGTGGAAAGCAGGACAGTTGGGAGGTACGCTATTACAAAGGCAGAGTTTTTTGTATGATGTTGAGATGCACTAGTTTTCTTTTCATAGAAAAATATGTGTGGGATATAACACCCTGTATGTTCAATTAAAAAAATAATAAAAATAGGAGATTTTATATCATAGCTATTATTATGTATATAAATCTCTCACGCCCTTCTTATTCTGCGTGGGTCATGATAAATTATTTCATTTTATCCTAAGAGATAGTGTAATAGCTCAGAGTAGACTCTGCCACAGATGAATTTTCATCATTCCACATGTAAATTTTAGAGGCATAAACTTTGTAAACATTGCTTACGGCATAAGAAACCGACAGACAAGCGCAAAGCAAAATTGCCTCTCAATAATACATTGCCATTTTAATGTTTTACGGTAGCTCTGTGCTCTGCTATAAAAAAAACATATTAATATAGTGTATAATGAGATGCCCCATCTGAAAGACTTGTGTGTGGCATATTACAGCTGGTAAGAGAAATATTTGATTACTCTAATGTTTGCCCCATATTACTAATGACAGAATAGGCAGAGAGAAAACATTCTCAGGAGATATTAGGCCAGGCTTGTCCATACTGTGGTCCTCCAGCTGTTGTGAAACTACACATCCCAGCATGCCTTGTCATAGTTTTAGCATTCCCTAATAGCAAAACTGTGGCAAGGCAGGATGGGAATTATATTACCTATGGAGGGCCATAGTTTGTACATGCCTGTATTAGGTTACTGTATGTTTTCCTACAACCTTTCATCAGCATACCTCCCAATTACCCTGGCTTAGGCTAGACACTACTGATTCCAGGGGACTATCTCATATCCCAATAACTTTCACCTTGGGCCTGGATCCTGGGCTGTTGCTAGGTATTTCTGCACTCACCATTGTAACCAGGTTCCCAACATCTGCACCTTGTTCACGTGGAAAGTAAATGGATATTTTAGAGCAGGCATGTTCAAACTATGGCCCTCCAGCTGTTGCATACTTGTCTACTTTAGAAAACTAGCAATATCTGATAAACTGCGCTTGCGCTGAGTACGGACATTGATATCTTTGCAATGCCGCTTGCAGTGAGTATTTCAATACAGAGTGAGTTACAGGACGGGACAGCTAGGTGTTGGCAGCAAAAACTCAGAAGTGTCACAGCTAAAAAATGGCACCAGCAATGCCACTGTTGCGTCCAGTGTGTGTGACCATACACTATTGCATCTATGTTTCCTATGAGCATGCAGACTTTGAGATGGATCTGGTGTAGTCAGCAGACAGCACATACATGGCAGCATTGAGGAGGCACAAAATGATGGGAGGAGTCTAACATAACAGACAATCCAATAACAGATTTTTCAGGCTCCTTGAATCACTGACAGATTAGAAAAGTCATCAGCCTGATGGTCAGCAACATGGAGTCACGACCTCATGCTGAGGAGGTCGGGACCCACTTCGGGGTCAGGACCCACAGTTTGA
The DNA here is from genome assembly GCF_055691185.1 of Crinia signifera. NCBI lineage: Eukaryota > Metazoa > Chordata > Amphibia > Anura > Myobatrachidae > Crinia > Crinia signifera. Next base: position 274,111,088 of record NC_139220.1, read on the forward strand.
GGAATGCTGGTCTATATTCTTCTATCTTCGGCTGCTTCACTTGCAATAATGTAGGTTAAAGAATCACAGCTTCGGAGTTATGTGTATGTGTACAAATCTGAATTAGGCCCTTATGTCTTACTGATGAAGTGTTACGTTTGACATGGTCATAAGGTAGTTGGTTCCCTTCTCTCGTTCCGCTGCCTTGTACATTCCATTTGTATTGTATTGTATGCAGGGCCGGTGCTAGGGTATCCAGCGCCCTCCTGCAAACCATACATTTTGCGCCCTTTCACATTGCCATTGCAACAAACTGCAGCCCGATTGTGGGAGCGTACGCAACATGCGTTCCTATGGAGGATCTCGGGTGCATGTACATGTATGCTTACACCATCTCAGTGCTGTGTCCGCAAAATGTTGCAGGCACTAAAGGTGCCCATACATGCTGCGAGAATCAGCATACGTTATGGGCTAGATCCCATCGCACGGCATGCATGCAATGTGTGTGCGATGCGATCCGAAGTTTGTGCAGCACATACTGCCCGCGGGAGCGCAAATCGCATTGCACACTGCTATTGGAGCGTGCATGGCCACCTTTATGCACATAACCCAGCACATTATTTAAAAAGTGTCTAAATTCATATAAAAAAAATCTACAATTATTAAAAAAATTGTTATAAACATGTATAATAAAATACTCACTGTTCTTTTGCTGTTTAACTCTTGTGCAGTCCCTCCTCTTCTATTTGCATAGGCAGGACGCTGAGGACGCCATTAAACCCCTCTCGTGACTGAGGGGGAAAGGAGGGGCAAGACGGAGCAGATGGAAGAAGAGGGGAGGAGATAGAGGGGCCGGAGTGTTGAGGACTGGCAGTGGCACTGGCACAGCACACTGAGAAGAGGGAAGGAAGGGGAGGCGGCGCTGCTGCCCGTTCGTCATTTGATTGACAGCTGACAGGCGCAGGGAGCAATGGGTAGGGGGTGTATCCGGACATGACATGTCATCCAGGCATTCACAGACAGTGCTACATGCCTCGGCGCAAGTGTCCGTGAGGAAGAGGGGGCAGGTCGCAGGAGGACAGTGTGTGCGCGGTGCAGGGAGCTGCTCAGCTTCTCCATATTGCTGCCCGCTGTCAGACAGGCACTGTGGGTGGCATGCAGGCTGTGTGCACTTGCGGTGCAGGGAGCAATCTTTATACTGCCGCCCACCCGTAGGTGGTGTGTAGGAGGCAATGACAGTGAGGGTTGAGGCAGCTTTTGCAGGAAGGGAGACAGCGCCTTTTCAGCATGGCGCCTCCCTGCTGAGTGGGTAGCGCCGGTCCTGATTGTATGATCAGCTGTCTAAGGTAGCTAGAAAAATTACTGGGGGCCAAACCTAGAATTTTCGCCACCCAGGGCAAGGCAGTAATTTGTTCCACACACACACACACACACACACACACACACACACACACACACACACACCATACCCCCCCCCCCCCCCCATACATGTGTGGGTATCACATCCAGCACCCAGAGCATGACCACCCTAGCCCCATCCCTGGTTGCGGCCCTGCTTTTTCCTTGCTTAGCCATCTGTATAAATGTAGCAAATACTGTACAGTTCAAGAAACAAATATTACCACTTTTATCACTGTTACATTTTATAAGTAGGACAAGTGATTACTGTAGCAGAAGGAGACATACTGTACATGTTTGCTCAACAAATGCAGTCTTAAAATAATTACTTACGGGTTTGAAAATAATTTTCTGACATTGCCGAAGTGAAAAGCAGAATATTCCCAAGTAAAGATTAGATGCAATGTAAATTCCATTTACATTATTGTCCCTTTTTTTATTTAATTCAGTCACGTCCTGCTATATTAGTGAGTACTGCTATAGGTTGCTGACCTCCATCAGCGCGACCGTCTTTGTACTGCTGATGAATCAACTTTACACTTCTAACTTCTTATGGGATTAAACGCGACCTCATCTCCTACTCTTCTTGCATCAGCTGTATGAGACGCTTCTCACCCAAACTCATTTCTCTTGCTCTTATCTAGATTGCTTTTACCCCAATGTGCTCCATTCATATAATAAGTGTACGTGTAATAGTCCTTTATTGGTGGTTCTTGTGACAAACACTCCATCTATGCATTGTTCTACCCCAATATCAGTGAATTCTATATGAATTGCTGGTTTTCTCTTTCTGTGCCTGTGTCTGTAGACACCATTATTGGTTGCATCAGGGTATGGCGTACAATGTGAGCTATAAAGTGTGTTTATACACAACTGCTTTCAGTGGCACACCCACAATACTCCCGTTAAATGCAACTCCTCTGTGCATCTGATTGGACAGCCCCTATCTCCAGGGCAGCCGAGAGGGGGGGGGGGGGGGGGGGGGGGAGCGGGTACTAATTAACTGGGCCCAGGCTTGCTGGAGGGGCCCCGCAGGGGCCCTGGTCCGACCCATCCCTTCCCCCTCCAACCCTCCCGGGTAGCAACAGCAACACACACTTCTAGAGCAAGTACTGTGCTGACAGCAGGCTCAGCAAGAGTGTCTCACTGACAGTGTGAGAAGTCATGCTGAGCCTGCTGTCAGCACAGCACATGCTGTAGGTGTGTGCTGCTGCTGAGATTACAGTTTTCGCTCACACTCCTCTAAACATTTTGGGGGTGTGGCCTAAGTGTGGGAGGTGCCTCAAACATTCCTCTCGGTTGCCCTGCCTGTCTCACCTCTGCTCCCTTATCACTGCTTCATACATCTATCCCAGTGTGTGCTAACAACCAGGGAGCATGCGGTGATCAACTCAGATGTATGCTTAGTAGAAATACATTGGTCCACTGTGTCCAACATCAGTGGTGCCTTTAACTCACGCCCATTTTAATGTTTTACGGTAGCTCTGTGCTCTGCTATAAAAAAAACATATTAATATAGTGTATAATGAGATGCCCCATCTGAAAGACTTGTGTGTGGCATATTACAGCTGGTAAGAGAAATATTTGATTACTCTAATGTTTGCCCCATATTACTAATGACAGAATAGGCAGAGAGAAAACATTCTCAGGAGATATTAGGCCAGGCTTGTCCATACTGTGGTCCTCCAGCTGTTGTGAAACTACACATCCCAGCATGCCTTGTCATAGTTTTAGCATTCCCTAATAGCAAAACTGTGGCAAGGCAGGATGGGAATTATATTACCTATGGAGGGCCATAGTTTGTACATGCCTGTATTAGGTTACTGTATGTTTTCCTACAACCTTTCATCAGCATACCTCCCAATTACCCTGGCTTAGGCTAGACACTACTGATTCCAGGGGACTATCTCATATCCCAATAACTTTCACCTTGGGCCTGGATCCTGGGCTGTTGCTAGGTATTTCTGCACTCACCATTGTAACCAGGTTCCCAACATCTGCACCTTGTTCACGTGGAAAGTAAATGGATATTTTAGAGCAGGCATGTTCAAACTATGGCCCTCCAGCTGTTGCATACTTGTCTACTTTAGAAAACTAGCAATATCTGATAAACTGCGCTTGCGCTGAGTACGGACATTGATATCTTTGCAATGCCGCTTGCAGTGAGTATTTCAATACAGAGTGAGTTACAGGACGGGACAGCTAGGGGTTGGCAGCAAAAACTCAGAAGTGTCACAGCTAAAAAATGGCACCAGCAATGCCACTGTTGCGTCCAGTGTGTGTGACCATACACTATTGCATCTATGTTTCCTATGAGCATGCAGACTTTGAGATGGATCTGGTGTAGTCAGCAGACAGCACATACATGGCAGCATTGAGGAGGCACAAAATGATGGGAGGAGTCTAACATAACAGACAATCCAATAACAGATTTTTCAGGCTCCTTGAATCACTGACAGATTAGAAAAGTCATCAGCCTGATGGTCAGCAACATGGAGTCACGACCTCATGCTGAGGAGGTCGGGACCCACTTCGGGGTCAGGACCCACAGTTTGAGGAATGCTGGTCTATATTCTTCTATCTTCGGCTGCTTCACTTGCAATAATGTAGGTTAAAGAATCACAGCTTCGGAGTTATGTGTATGTGTACAAATCTGAATTAGGCCCTTATGTCTTACTGATGAAGTGTTACGTTTGACATGGTCATAAGGTAGTTGGTTCCCTTCTCTCGTTCCGCTGCCTTGTACATTCCATTTGTATTGTATTGTATGCAGGGCCGGTGCTAGGGTATCCAGCGCCCTCCTGCAAACCATACATTTTGCGCCCTTTCACATTGCCATTGCAACAAACTGCAGCCCGATTGTGGGAGCGTACGCAACATGCGTTCCTATGGAGGATCTCGGGTGCATGTACATGTATGCTTACACCATCTCAGTGCTGTGTCCGCAAAATGTTGCAGGCACTAAAGGTGCCCATACATGCTGCGAGAATCAGCATACGTTATGGGCTAGATCCCATCGCACGGCATGCATGCAATGTGTGTGCGATGCGATCCGAAGTTTGTGCAGCACATACTGCCCGCGGGAGCGCAAATCGCATTGCACACTGCTATTGGAGCGTGCATGGCCACCTTTATGCACATAACCCAGCACATTATTTAAAAAGTGTCTAAATTCATATAAAAAAAATCTACAATTATTAAAAAAATTGTTATAAACATGTATAATAAAATACTCACTGTTCTTTTGCTGTTTAACTCTTGTGCAGTCCCTCCTCTTCTATTTGCATAGGCAGGACGCTGAGGACGCCATTAAACCCCTCTCGTGACTGAGGGGGAAAGGAGGGGCAAGACGGAGCAGATGGAAGAAGAGGGGAGGAGATAGAGGGGCCGGAGTGTTGAGGACTGGCAGTGGCACTGGCACAGCACACTGAGAAGAGGGAAGGAAGGGGAGGCGGCGCTGCTGCCCGTTCGTCATTTGATTGACAGCTGACAGGCGCAGGGAGCAATGGGTAGGGGGTGTATCCGGACATGACATGTCATCCAGGCATTCACAGACAGTGCTACATGCCTCGGCGCAAGTGTCCGTGAGGAAGAGGGGGCAGGTCGCAGGAGGACAGTGTGTGCGCGGTGCAGGGAGCTGCTCAGCTTCTCCATATTGCTGCCCGCTGTCAGACAGGCACTGTGGGTGGCATGCAGGCTGTGTGCACTTGCGGTGCAGGGAGCAATCTTTATACTGCCGCCCACCCGTAGGTGGTGTGTAGGAGGCAATGACAGTGAGGGTTGAGGCAGCTTTTGCAGGAAGGGAGACAGCGCCTTTTCAGCATGGCGCCTCCCTGCTGAGTGGGTAGCGCCGGTCCTGATTGTATGATCAGCTGTCTAAGGTAGCTAGAAAAATTACTGGGGGCCAAACCTAGAATTTTCGCCACCCAGGGCAAGGCAGTAATTTGTTCCACACACACACACACACACACACACACACACACACACACACCATACCCCCCCCCCCCCCCCATACATGTGTGGGTATCACATCCAGCACCCAGAGCATGACCACCCTAGCCCCATCCCTGGTTGCGGCCCTGCTTTTTCCTTGCTTAGCCATCTGTATAAATGTAGCAAATACTGTACAGTTCAAGAAACAAATATTACCACTTTTATCACTGTTACATTTTATAAGTAGGACAAGTGATTACTGTAGCAGAAGGAGACATACTGTACATGTTTGCTCAACAAATGCAGTCTTAAAATAATTACTTACGGGTTTGAAAATAATTTTCTGACATTGCCGAAGTGAAAAGCAGAATATTCCCAAGTAAAGATTAGATGCAATGTAAATTCCATTTACATTATTGTCCCTTTTTTTATTTAATTCAGTCACGTCCTGCTATATTAGTGAGTACTGCTATAGGTTGCTGACCTCCATCAGCGCGACCGTCTTTGTACTGCTGATGAATCAACTTTACACTTCTAACTTCTTATGGGATTAAACGCGACCTCATCTCCTACTCTTCTTGCATCAGCTGTATGAGACGCTTCTCACCCAAACTCATTTCTCTTGCTCTTATCTAGATTGCTTTTACCCCAATGTGCTCCATTCATATAATAAGTGTACGTGTAATAGTCCTTTATTGGTGGTTCTTGTGACAAACACTCCATCTATGCATTGTTCTACCCCAATATCAGTGAATTCTATATGAATTGCTGGTTTTCTCTTTCTGTGCCTGTGTCTGTAGACACCATTATTGGTTGCATCAGGGTATGGCGTACAATGTGAGCTATAAAGTGTGTTTATACACAACTGCTTTCAGTGGCACACCCACAATACTCCCGTTAAATGCAACTCCTCTGTGCATCTGATTGGACAGCCCCTATCTCCAGGGCAGCCGAGAGGGGGGGGGGGGGGGGGGGGGAGCGGGTACTAATTAACTGGGCCCAGGCTTGCTGGAGGGGCCCCGCAGGGGCCCTGGTCCGACCCATCCCTTCCCCCTCCAACCCTCCCGGGTAGCAACAGCAACACACACTTCTAGAGCAAGTACTGTGCTGACAGCAGGCTCAGCAAGAGTGTCTCACTGACAGTGTGAGAAGTCATGCTGAGCCTGCTGTCAGCACAGCACATGCTGTAGGTGTGTGCTGCTGCTGAGATTACAGTTTTCGCTCACACTCCTCTAAACATTTTGGGGGTGTGGCCTAAGTGTGGGAGGTGCCTCAAACATTCCTCTCGGTTGCCCTGCCTGTCTCACCTCTGCTCCCTTATCACTGCTTCATACATCTATCCCAGTGTGTGCTAACAACCAGGGAGCATGCGGTGATCAACTCAGATGTATGCTTAGTAGAAATACATTGGTCCACTGTGTCCAACATCAGTGGTGCCTTTAACTCACGCCCATAGTATTGAATTTGGATTGAACATTTAACAGTTTCACATACAGAATTGGAGTATATATTCTTAGTCTGGTTTTTGCAAACATTGTGATATGACTCTCCTTCTTTAATATAGCCTTATAAAGAGGAACTGTCTGCTTAAACGAAACGCGTGGCCTACAATAGCTTGGTCAGGTGGTTGAGAGCTGCAGAAAGTGTTCATTTGTGCAAAACAAGTAATTTAAATGTATATGATAGTCTGTTTTCTCCACATTAATTAATATTTCATTTGACTTATAGATACTTCTCTGTTCCTGTATGCAGCACTCCCCTGACTCTTATTGGCCATACCTGGTGGCGTGGAAGGTGCTGCGTAGATATACTGTACAGTATTCATGAATATGTATTTGCAATAACTGCTCAGCTATCACAGCAAACTTACTAGTAACTGGACTGTAAGATCCTAGGCCTATTTACTAAAGTAAATTTGTGAACTATAACCTGGAAACACTAATTTCTACAGTTATAATATCCCTTGAATGTCTCTAGCCGGGGCCACAAAAGTATTCCCCATAGCTTTCTATGGGGGTTTCAAATTTTGGCAACATTACCGAGCTCCAGAATGCTATGAATTCTAGAACTCATTCCAAATTGAGTCCATCTCCTGACCTGAGTTTGTTACCCATTGTAGCCTATCAGCTCCATATCTCAAGACCTGGGGGGGAGAGATCCACATGCACTATAGGGATCTCTCAGGGCCCATACCCATTTGGATTTTTTTATTTAATATCTCATATGTGATAATTAATTTCTTATTGCTGTGAACAGCGGCTCTAGGAAATTACATTTAATGGACCTGGGACAAAGAAATGAATAAATAAGCCCCGAAAAAATATTCTTGGGCGAATACTGTATATACCTGACACGGACACCTAATGCATAGGTCATCCAACGCACACTGTCCCGCCTCTAGTGTAATAACATAGGACTGAGTGTCTGATTACTGTCTGATTAAATACTGTGGAGCCCTGTACTCTCTCTATGCACCATCAGTGAACCAGTTATTTTTTTTTTATTGTAATAAAAGTAATTACTTGATTATAATGATTTGCAAAGAAAATCTTGTGAAATCATATTATTAGCTGGTGCATCTACTTTGTGCTAATTGAAAAGGTTCACAGTAATCTTCACCTAAAATACCAGATGGTAATATATAATGTTTAAGCAAAGGTTATCATCCTGTTCTATCTATCTATCTATCTATCTATCTATCTATCTATCTATCTATCTATCTATCTATCTATCTTATTCAATATCTATCTATCTATCTTATTTAATATCTATCTATCTATCTATCTATCTATCTATCTATCTATCTATCTATCTATCTATCTATCTATCTATCTTATTCAATATCTATCTATCTATCTATCTTATTCAATATCTATCTATCTATCTTATTCAATATCTATCTATCTATCTATCTATCTATCTATCTATCTATCTATCTATCTATCTATCTATCTTATTCAATATCTATCTATCTATCTATCTATCTATCTATCTATCTATCTATCTATCTATCATATTCAATATCTATCTATCTATCTATCTATCTATCTATCTATCTATCTATCTATCTAATTCAATATCTATCTATCTATCTATCTATCTATCTATCTATCTATCTATCTATCTATCTATCTATCTATCTATATCAATATCTATCTATCTATATCAATATCTATCTATCTATCTATCTATCTATCTATCTATCTATCTATCTATCTATCTATCTATTTATCTATCTATCTATCTATCATATTCAATATCTATCTATCTATCTATCTATCTATCTATCTATCTATCTATCTATCTATCTATCTATCTATCTATCTATCTATCTATCATATTCAATATCTATCTATCTATCTATCTATCTATCTATCTATCTATCTATCTATCTATGTCAATATCTATCTATCTATATCAATATCTATCTATCTATCATCTATCTATCTATCTATCTATCTATCTATCTATCTATCTATCTATCTATCTATCTATCTATCATATTCAATATCTATCTATCTATCTATCTATCTATCTATCTATCTATCTATCTATCTATCTATCTATCTATCTATCTATCTATCATATTCAATATCTATCTATCTATCTATCTATCTATCTATCTATCTATCTATCTATCTATCTATCTATCTATCTACCTATCTATCTACCTATCTATCTATCTATCTATCTATCTATCTATCTATCTATCTATCTATCTATCATATTCAATATCTATCTATCTATCTATCTATCTATCTATCTATCTATCTATCTATCTATCTATCTATCTATCTATCTATCTATCTATCTATCTATCTATCTATCTATTTCAACATCTATCTATCTATCTATCTATCTATCTATCTATCTATCTATCTATCTATCTATCTATCTATCTATCTATTTCAATATCTATCTATCTATCTTATTCAATATCTGTCTATCTATCTATCTATCTATCTATCTATCTATCTATCTATCTATCTATCTATCTATCTTATTCAATATCTATCTATCTATCTATCTATCTATCTATCTATCTATCTATCTATCTATCTATCATATTCAACATCTATCTAACTATCTATCTATGTATCTACAGGGTCGGCACCACCACTAGGCAAATCTAGGCATTTGCCTAGGGCGCCGGCCACTGGAGGGCGGCATTTTGCCGCCCGGGTACCTGTCCTACGGCGCTGTGTATTTAAATCTGGCGGCGGATCCAAACGCTATCCGCCGGGCTATGCGGAAGCGCTTCTGTTGTGAAAACACTGGCAGCACGGCGCACGCTGATCTCAGCCAATCAGCGTGCTGCCAGTGTTTTCACAACAGAAGCGCTTCTGCATAGCCCGGCGGATAGCGCTCGTTATTTCTAATGGACTGCAGGGACCCCCGCTGCCTCCACCGCCAGATTTAAATACACAGCGCCGCAGGACAGGTACCCCCCCCCCCCCCCGGCACTGGGGCGCCCCCACCCCGACTCGCCTGGGGCGCTCCAGTGCCTTGCACCGGCCCTGTATATCTATCTATCATATTCAATATTTATCTATCTATCTATATATCTATCTATCTATCTATCTATCTATCTATCTATCTATCATCATTATATATCTATCTCTTTTTACATGTATTTTTTATCAAACTTTTGATACAAAAATTGCTTGAGGTTAGGTCTGTATTTTCTGCAGTATCAATATATCTATCTATCTATCTATCTATCTATCTATCTATCTATCTATCTATCTTATCTTATTCGATTCGATTTTGCTTATAGAAGCAAAATCTAATCGAATCCTAAATGAAATCGAATGGTTTTTGTGTCACTTTCGATCCACATTCGATTCGATGTGCGGAGCAAAATCGAACAGCAAAATCTACTGTGCAGCCAAGGAAATATTGAATTAGATCTAGTAACTCGAATGTGTACAATGTACCATGAATGTCTATCGAATTCGATATCTAATGCAAAAGTACAGATCTAATGCCAAATCGAATGGAAAGATCTAATGTCATATCTAATAAAAAATCGAATCTAACATCGAATCAAAAGCAAATCGATGTGTGTGTACAGGGCTTAATTCAACAGCTTTCTGTCTGTCTGTCTGTCTGCCTGCCTGCCTGTCTGTCTGCCTGCCTATCTATGGGGGAGATTCTGTAAAGCAAGAATGCAGTAAAAACCCCGTTATCGGGTTTTTACCGCATTTTGATATGCAGCAAAATCCGCACTGTGGGTTTTCAATGTGAGGGGTATCACCAGCAAAAGCTGGCGATACCCCATAGAAGCCTTTGGGCTTCTTAACACGACCCACCCAGAACGGACCCCCGCCGCCCCGCGCCGACACTCCCCCCCTCACCTGCTGTGTCCAGGCAGCACAGCGTGTGCTGCCTGGACCTGTGACCTCCTCCCTGCACTGTATCCTCTTCCGGGTGTAGGGAGGAGGAGGAGAGGCCACCCGGCAGCAGCAGCCCCAGGTAAGGGAGGGAGCCGCCGGGGCCCGCAGCACATCGCCGGCAAGATCGCAAAGGACAGCTCTTAATGCAAGAGCTGTTCTTTGCCATAATTATCGCATATGTTACAGCATATGCGATAATTAGGTGTGCGGTAGCTGGCGATGTGCTGCGGAGCTGGGGTGCGGATGTTACAGCATCCCGCCCTATATCTTTTTATAGTTATTATTTCTCAAACTTTTGATACAAAAATTGCCTGAGGTTAGGCCTGTAGTTTCTGCAGCACCCCTCTTGGAAAATACTGCTCAAAACTTTTTGTGAGAAACACCAGTCATTTAAGAGTCAAAAATGTGACCAACGGCCAACAGACCCCTTAGCTCTTGCTGAAGAGTTTCTGCGGTGCTCATGGTCGTAGTCTTTCCCAAATGTGCAGTTTTTATTGAATATCCATTAGAAATGTGTGTATGTGTGAGGCAGTATTGCCAACCATGCACAGGAAATACAATTACAGAATGGTATTGGGTCTGTAAATGCAGGAGAGGTAAGGATGCACATAGGCAGTAGTAGTTTTGTGAAACTACAAGTTCCATCATGCCTTGCCACAGTTTTGCTATTAGGGAATGCTAAAACTCTTGCAAGGCATGCTGGGATGTGTAGTTTCACAACAGCTGGAGCGCCATAGTTTGCCCATGCCTGGTTTACATGGTTTAATAAATAGAACCTGACATTTCCTAAAACACACACATCACCTCACCCCCCACCCACCCCCCACACACTCAATAGTGCCCATATTCCTCAGCAGCCAACCTTATCTACTGCACTAGTATGTTTTGTGCTATAATATTGTTCTTGAGTCATTTATCAAAGTGTCAACAGACCTACCCTCAGTATTTCTTTGTATTCTTTATAGTGCTGTAGATGTTTTTACATTACGTCTCTGTAAATCAGTAAAAGAAAAATGTTTAGAAAAGTCAATGCACAAAGAAATCCCACGTCACGTAAGTACTGTGATCACTGCAATGGCCATGAGTCCTCCGCAAATTTGGAGCAGAGATAAGAATCCTGTAAATAATATACTTAGTAAGCAGATGTGAAAGTCCCATTGACTCTGGACGTGCATCTCACCTCTGCACTGCAAGGAGGAAAGGCAATAGACAATAGAATAGCTTTGGCGTGTTGTGTGCTCCCTTGCTTTCATTACACAAAGCTTGTTGCTTTGTAACTTGCTTGGATTGCGCAGTCCCACGTACGGGAACAAGTCAATGGCAGGAAAGGTCATTCAGAAAGTGCTTCCCAATAGCCAGCAATGTTATGGTGCAGTCTCTGCCTCTCAGCCCATTCATACTGCATGAGATTTCTATCATGATATCCAGTGCCCAGTGATGAATGTTTTCCATACATGGAAGTGACGGGTTCTGTATCTCATATTGATCGGAAACACAAAGCAGCTTGATGGGCATTATAGCTCTTAATATTTGCCTGTTTCGATGCATAGAAGTCTGTAGGGTGTTAATCATTCTGTGCAGAGATATTGGCAGCGTAGAGGCTGAAACTGGTTGATGTAGATTTCTGTGTTTGCAGTCTCATGCAGCAATCCTGTCGTCTCGCATGTATTGGGGGAAATTACTAAGATGGGAGTTCTATTTCCCACGGGATGTTGCTATGGGTAACCAATTAGAATCGACTTCTTATTTATTTATTTAGCACCTTTTAGGAAGATAATAGACAGGATCTGATTGGTTGCCCCTAGCAACATCAAGGGGCCTTATTTTGGTTCATTCTTTCTGACAAAATCCTTCTTAGATGGGCAAAACCATGTGCACTGCAGGTGGGGTAGGTGTTACTTGTGCAGAGAGAATTAGATTTGGGTGGGGTTTTACTTCAAAGTGAGATCTATATTGCAGTGTAAAAATAAAGCAGTCAGTATTTTCCCTGCACAGAAACAAAATTACTCACCCAAATCTAATTCTCTCTGCACATGTTTCATCTGCCCCCCTGCAGTGCACATGGTTTTGTCCATCTAAGAAGGATTTTGTCAGAAAGAATGAACCAAAATAAGGCCCCTTATCTGAAATAGAACTCTCATCTTAGTAAATTTTTCCCATGGTGTCCTATCACACATTGCACAGCACTTGTATAAAAAATATGTATTTATATATATATGCATGTGTGTGTGTGTGTGCATGTGCGTGTGTGTGTGTCCGTACTGCAAAACCTATAATATTGAACAGTACAGACTCTCTCTCTCTCTCTCTCTCTCTCTCTCTCTCTCTCTCTCTCTATATATATATATATATATATATATATATCTCCTTCATTCTCTAGCTCAAAACGTTGATCAAAATCTTTTTCTTTAGCCATCTCGGACATCATTAGCCATCAAAGGTATTAGCTCGGACTTGAATTATACTTTTAGCCCTTCAACTTTACAGTATGTGGGCTAAAAATACCTAAATGCCCTCAACCATCCTTAGATTTCATAGTAATTGAATGAATACAATAGCTTCAATTTAATCTTTACATTGTAAGACTTTTATCTTGTACAGTATCTTTCATTTCCTTGTTAAATGTTTTTGAATGAAAGCAGCGATGGGCCTTTAGAAGGACAGAGGTTGGACTTGTGGCCTTGAGGTTGAATTAAGTTGCCCAAGGCCATTTCTAAATAAATGGTTAAGCATTTAAACTGCAACAGCAAAACATCAGATCATGCTGTTGTTTATGTCCAACCAGGGCAGCCACCAGGGGGGGGACTGCGGGGTACTAACGTCCTGGGTCCAGACATAAATTGGACCCAGGACTAGAGTTTATAAAGTATAATTTGTCATAAACAAACACATTCCCTTAAAGCAATGTAGAGGTGGGTAGGGGTCATTGGGTCGACCAACTAAAGGACGACTTCAGGAATGGCCGCACTCTCAACCCCTACGGTATATGGCCATTAGGTCAACATGCATTGGATCGACCACTGAAGGTCGACATGGCTTAGTTCGGCAAACCTAAGGTCAACACGGATGGAAGGTTGACACAAGCATTAGGTCAACAATGGCTAGGTAAACAGTCTAAAGGTTGACATGGGTTTTTCACTTTTTGACTGATACGGTCCCAAATTTTGTCCCGAATGTTGACACACTATTCTATTCTCCCTCCCTTCCCTAGTGGATGGTAGGGTATGACATACCGGCTGTCGGCACATGTCGGCTCAAAAAAAGGGAAAAACATGTCATCCTATTTCAGGTGTCGACCTTATAAATGTTGACCTTGAGTGGTCAATCCAATACATGTCTACCTTTGGTGTGTCGATCTAATGACCATATACCATAGAGGTTGAGTAGTGCAACCAGTGCTGCAGACGCTGGTCTCACTAGACATTCCAGGCCCGACCCCACATTCTGATGGTAGTTCTGTGCCCTATCATTTGTTGGGTTACCATGGCTGTCTGTATGCAGGGCTGTCTGGAAAGAAAAAAGGGCAAATCATGTTCTGACTTTACCACAGATTTAATCAAATAATATACTCGGGAGAAAGAACAGATGACAAAGAGTTTCAGTAGCGTTTTCCTGGGATCACTGGGTACTACATTAATATCCATCCAGTGTCGGCGGATGTGCACCACCGAGCAGCAGCCTTGTCAGCTAACGGGATCTGTGCTCAGACAAGTTTGCCAAATAAAGCACCTTAATGAAGAGCTTAAACAGCTGAGATACAGTTATCAAGAACAAGAGAGAAGAAAAAAATGTCCTTCGGCACAAATTTAAATGTTATCAAGATTGAGGTGAGAATGGGAGAAATATTCTATGCAGAGACAGTATCCACCGTGTGTAATGAGATCTGCAGGGGAGGCCCATGTGAGGGTTCTATCTGTGTTCTGCTCAGCGCTTCTACAGCATTACCAAAATGTGTGAGGATACTTGGTTACATACATTATAAGGACTTGCTGGTCATTTTTAGGCTCCCCAAATAGCAGTCAAAGGGGGGAGATGTACTAGGCCCCCGAGAGTGAAAAAGTGGAAAGAAATAAAGTTCCCACCAATATGCTCCGAAATTATGTATTGCATACTGTGTTTGCAAAATGACAGTTAGGAGCCGATGCAATCCCAAAATTCTGGCACTCTAAATATAAAGTCACAACCTGCTATGGTGCCCATCCTGTAAAGTACAATATACAGTACCCATACACTAGTAAGATTTATCTTCAGATCTGGCTGGTTGGAACAAAAACATGGTTATGGATGAGTGACAGTTTGTCAGTTTTCCAGCATTTCCAAGCAAATGGT
This sequence comes from Crinia signifera, assembly GCF_055691185.1. Lineage (NCBI taxonomy): Eukaryota > Metazoa > Chordata > Amphibia > Anura > Myobatrachidae > Crinia > Crinia signifera. Next base: position 274,126,123 of record NC_139220.1, read on the forward strand.
CAACAGTCATTTGCTCTCATCCATAACCATGTTTTTGTTCTAACCAGCTAGATCTGAAGATAAATCTGCATGTGTATGGCCACCTTTAGTAAATAGACCTCAAAGTACCAACCAACCAACTTTTAACTGTCATTTGTCAAACACTAACATGGCAGTTAGGAGCATTACTTTATTTCATGTGCCCCAGGGTTGTGCCCATTGCTTTAGAAGTTCTGATACAGTTTTAACCCAACCCCCTTACCTTCATCTTCTAAGAATCCCTACAGAATAACATTAGCTTCTGGGCACTGCAAGACTAACATAGGATATATACAGTATTTACAAATAGTCAGAGTTAGGCAATGTGCCTGTACTGTACATCCTGAAGTGGAGATGAGGATTTGATTTGTCAAATGTCTGGCCACTGATAGGCCACAATCACTAATGACAGTGACATGCTGTAGAATGGGTGCCAGAGATGCTGTAAGTTCCAGATAAATGGGACATTTGTTAATTTTTTTATGTTCAATAAATTGTAAATGGCTTAATTATTCATTATTCTGTGATTTGTAGGTGAATATGAACTGATTTTTCAGTTGATTAATAAATCGCTGGAATTTGGTCAGATTTCAGGTTCGATTTGTCCATTTTCGGTTAATGCACTTAAACCATCCCTTTGTTTTTGCCTTATATCGTAATCTGTTCTCTTTTCTGGATGCTTTACACTACATCCTTATATGTTTTCTTCTGCAGCACTGCAACGCAACCATCCTGTGCTAGGCTCTCCCCGTCTCAGTTCTCTATATCACATTCAATTGGAGAGGATTTTGTAATTCATTTTTCACAATGGCCATCGATCGAGTTTGTCCGTGTAGCCGGAGACCTGATATTCAACATATAGAGCAGCTGTCACACACAACCTGAAGGCCATGTCACAGACTCAGTGGCCTTATCTTTTGAAATGACCTCCAGGCAGGCAGGATTGGAGCCATGCAAGGACTTAGCGGGAAGCTCGGCAGCCCTAGATCTGTATTGTGTTTCCTGACAGGTTGAGGTACAGAAGGAATAAAAATCAATTGTGTGACTGGTGTCTAACTGTATAACCCAAGATGAATCAGAAGGTGAGAGGACCCTTCTCTTAATCAATGTCAGATCAGGCACTGCCATTGATTTCCTGGGTACTTTGCTCTTGTTAGAATTTCCAGCCATCCTTCTATAGAACTCGCCCAAAAAACAGTAATGATAGATCTTCTGTATGTGTGTGAGTGCGTGTGTTTGAGGAGGAGGAAGAACCAACCTGTAAAGGTGCTAATCTATATGCATACATCCTGGCACATTATCGATCACAGACTTTTGATACTTAATGTAGGCAAAGAATGAGATCACACGTTTGTCATTGATGGGAGTTCATTAAACGCTGTTAAACTATTTAGAGATTTTGGTCAGGTCTCTGCAAGGTCAAGAGCAGAATAGATAGGGCGGAAGGGTACAGTCTAGTAAAGATACAGATATACTGTATTCTATATACAGTATACTGTATCTGTATCTTATAAATAGTTTAAAGAAAATGTGACCTGTGTACCGATGAAGAGTGCATCATTACACATCTACCTACAAAAGGGAAATACTATTTGTGGTGCATAATAAATGTTAATGAGAGGTAATTACAGAAATAGCAAAAGCATTAATTTATCTATTAATACTGAGAATGTGTTTGTATTGCTAACAATCGAATAAACAAGATAAATCAGATGATATTTGCATTTACTAAAGACGATATACTGTAGATAGTTACTTTAGGTTAGGAGATCAGTGATACAATGATATACAGTACAATGGAAAGTACAGTAACTCTTACACAGCATGACATAATATGACTGGCACCATGACATCACAGTCAAAATGCAGTGTGTTTGAATTCTTCAGGGCCCCAAACGGATAGGTACAGCTTGGTGATAATACATTTTCATAGTTCACTTAGAGAGATATTGGGATAAATACTAATCAAAAGTGGCCAATTACAGACTTAAGAGCCAGATATTTGCCGGATCTAGCAGCCAGTAAATTCCCGGGTCTCCTCTACTGTACATTACCAAGGGAGCATTGTCGTAGATAGGGGCTGTTTCCTTTCACACCTGCAGAAATCCCAGGTTGATGCTCATTCACCTGAAAAATCTGGGATGGTTGTGCTAATGTTAAAAGGATGATATAAATATTGTGGGATTACTCTCCCCATCTAATGCTTAATTTCTCTATAGTATGTCCAGGAGACCCGCAAATATTGTGGAGTTCTTACGACTCCCTGAAAAGAGAATCCCATTCCCACATCCTGTCCTCTTCCTATTATATGGGGTGATTAAGTCCCTAGAAATGTCATCATCAATCCCCCACCCTCTGTGTTGTGCTCTATCCACTGCATTGTGCATTGGGGGCAGAACTCTGATGACAAAATATGAGTCACCCTTTCTCCCAAACACGGGTCACCTTAATTACCCCTCCAGATACAGAATATCTGTATGTACTGTACAGAGGAAGCTGTCGCCTTTGGAAACATGGAATTATATGTCTGTATGCAGGAAATGGGCTCATTACATTACAGTGAACATAGACGGTAATCACGGAGTCTCTTCACTGTCCCTGTATCCACAGTGTGCGGCCACACACACACACAAACACACACACACACACACACACACACACACACACATGTTCTATAAATATGGAGCCCACTACAGTCCTAATGGCCCTCTGATTTATCTGTCTTTAATTAAGTGCTTTTAAGGTTGATGTAAATTGCTTTTTTTCTTTGGGGTAAAAAAATATGCTCACATCAATTACTGTACATGATAGATCAGCATAACCAGGCTGCAGAGAAATACTTCAAAGACCTTATATACAACAGCCAAAGCAATTCGTTTTACCTCTTTATGGATGTGCAGGGGTCAACACAAATCTCCCTTCACCGCATGAGTGTTCATGTCCTTCTACTAGGTTTGCATGTGTCACCTCACCAGTCACCAGTGCCAGTGTAAAACAGGCAGGTTCTGATGAAGTTAAGGGAGTATGCATTGAAAACAATACCTAACTGTTATATTTACAGACAGTAACACTATAATATGACCTGGTGGCTCCAAGTCTTCTGCTCTTGTGGTGTTTGGGATAGTGCAGAGCCTGTTTCAGTCGAAGCAGTAATTATTCCAGGACTTACGGAGTTTCTCAGAACAGAAGCCCCACACATCTACACCCAATTAAAATAAGGCTTCTGCAAGGTATAATATATCACTCTACATAATTATATTGCTGTCATTGCTTGGTTAGTTATCATTAAGCTTTTATCTTTTAAATGAGCAGTAAATTAAAAATAAGAATTGCCACTGTAATTCCATTTCTCACTGCATACATTTGTACTTTAGGGGAATTTTCCCCAAACTCGGTCTTGGAGACATCACAAATTGTTGAATCTAAATGACTGAATTACTAATAAAGTCATGTGGACTCAAGCATGGATATCCTTAAAATCTGGACTGCATTAGTAGTAGTAGTAGTAGTAGTACGTTTATTTATAAGGCGCCGCAAAGTGTCCGCAGCGCCGTGCATAGCAAACAAAAAACAAATGACAAGGTAACGTACAGGGTGTGTTGAAAAATACAGCATAAATAGGGGTATAGCTGGTAGAACTAAAATCAGCATCAGTTCAGAAGTAGGTGTCAAAATTGTCGAGGAGACTGAAGATGAAGTAGAGGAAGGGAAGAACAGGACAGGAGCACAGGTGAGGTAAAGAGGTAGGGTGAGTACGTGAGGCAGGAGGACCCTACTCATAAGAGTTAACATATTAGTGTGTTGGAGAACTATGGCTGACAGAGACAGGTATTCTAGTTGGCGGGAGTTTTTTTATTTCCCAAAAACAAACCCATTTACACCACCAGCCAGAATACTATACAGTATATAACACAATACTTGCATAGATAGAAGATACGGATAAGAGAGGGTAGATGTGGTATTTCCCCAATGACAAGCAGGTGGAAGGCTCTAGGACATACTTACCAGAATAGGCGGGAGGGCAAACCTCCCGCATTTAGCGTTGCCCTCGCATCAGCCCCTGCACCTCCTCTCTCTACTGGTCATATACCGGCACTCTTGGCTCTTTGGGGAGAGGGCTGGGCTAAAATGACACAGATAACATAATTTACTATCCCCCCCTCCCTGAAGAGCCGCGAATCACTGCATTTACCAGAATGGGACCGGGGCTTAACGACGGCAAGCCACCCCAGGTAGGCAGATATGCTCTAGGACAACTAAAATAATTACTATTAAATAAAATTGTATTTATCATATTCATATAATCCCTATTAAATGCACTTCATAGTAAACAGTTGTGGCAGCTGCAGTCATTAACCAGAAATTTTGTATACGGTTTTGTTTATGTATGTGGGGGAGTATACAGAAATGTTCCTTCTGAGTGGTACTAAATGGGAGATTTATGAGCTCATTGTATGACCACAGACCTTTCAATCAAAATAAGTGGGGCATTGAGCGAGAAACTGTGGTCAAGAAAGAGATTTGTCTTGAACCTGTCTCAGAGTTTGTTATCACCTTCATAAATTATTTACATAAGGGACATTTTGTTACATCTATTCTCATCTCCAGTCACATAGCCTAAAGGCAGGAATAATGAAAAATACATATAGCTGTAAGGACTTAAAATACCTCTGACGTGTCTTTATAGTTAGTTTATTCTGTATACTGTAATTGTTTCCCAGACACAGAGAGGCTTAGTTTCACTGATTAAGGTAATCCTGCCTAACCCCTACATTTGGACATTACTGCTGAATATTTGCTATAAGTGATTAAGATATCTAGTATGCTTAAAACCATGGCATAGACAATTGTTTCCACCAAGACTTAAGGCCATTGGTGCCCCTGCAATATAGCAAATGTCTAATGCGGGATACATACGAGCTATCTCTTGCATTAGGCAAAGTAACGCTGCAGACCCCAAAATTATTTTCAGTAGGGATTGCGGTGTTGGCCAATTTTACAAAGCACAAACAGCTTTCCATTTTGTTTCTTGGCTTAGCTAACACATCTACAAGAGAAGGGTCTTCAGATCCCTTCCCAGAGGTCTATACTGTGTGCATGTGCGGCCAAACTGAGGTTAGTGGAATCGTTATCCGGAAGCACCTTCTAAGAGGATTCCCACTTAGACTTGATCTACAGTACATGGTTAATAATTATCATTGGCTAACAACGGGTGGCTGCTGGGTTTACCATCAGTGGTGGAAATCCAATATTGCTATGCCATCAAAGCACAAAACCCACTTTTTCTCTCTGGCAAGGTTTGTTCTGCCCCCCAATGTGACATGTGAAGCGCTGCCCTCAATTCTGAGCACCTGCTGTCTAGTGAGTAATAGAGCAAGGATGATAACTGGTGCATGGAACCATCAATGTTACCCCACTGATGGCTTCTCACCATTGAGTTTAACCACCAATGATACTATCGATTGAGATCCTCAATTGGTAAAAATAACAATGGCAATCCCTATTTGTATGCAATGTCGGTGTTCAGGCACCTGAGCATTTATTGGTATACCAAGGTATTCTATCAATGCAAGCTGCAATCATCAGCAAAAACATAGTATTAAGGATTGTTTGAGGAGGGCCTGGAACCGTAATCTTGCCTCGGGCACCATGAGGTGTAAATCTTGGAAGTGGATTCTAAAATGGTTGAATGGATAAGATCTTGCTTGCAGGATTGAAAATCTTGGTTGCAGGATAGAAAACAGAGAGTTGTAGTAAATGGAGTGCATTCACAGGAGTTAAAGGTTACTAGTAGAGTACCCCATGGATTTTTTACTCTACATGTGCTTTTTAATGTCTTTATTGGTGAAATTGCAAATGGAATTGAGGGTAAAATGTGCCTTTTTGCAGATGACACAAAGGTATGCAACAGGGTAGACACACCAGGAGGGGGAAAACAAATGAATGATGATCTAGGTAGATTAGAGGAATGGTCAAGAGCATGGCAACTACAGTTTAATGCCAAAACATGCAAAATCATGCACTTGGGTCTCAAAAATCCAGACTAAATATAGTATAAATATCACTATAAGGTAAACTACTGAGGAAGAGAGGGATCTAGGTGTCACTATTTCAGGTGACTTAAAGGCAGATAGGCAATGTAACAAAGCAATGAAGAAGGCAAGTCAGATGCTTGGTTGCATAGGGAGAGGTATCAGCAGTAGAAAGAAAGAAGTAATAATGCCACTGTATAGGTCACTGGTACAACCTCATCTAGAGTACTGTGTTAGAGTACTCCAGAAGGATGTAAATACATTAGAGACTGTACAAAGAAGGGCAACTAAAATGGTGCATGGCCTACATCACAAAACGTACCAGGAAAGACTAAAAGATCTTAATATGTATAGTTTAAAGCAGAGGTGGGAAAGGGGGGACATGATAGAAACTTTGAAATATATCAAGGGTTTTAACAAGGTACAGATGGGAGACATTCTTCACAGGAAGAGGAGCAACAGAACATGAGGACATGCACTGACACTAGAGGGAGGAAGATTCAGGGGAAATTTGAGGAAAAATTACTTCACAGAAGTAGTGGATAAGTGGAATAAACTTCCATCAGAGGTGGTAGAGGCTAATACAGTGGAGCAATTGAAATATACTTGGGATAGGCATATTGATATCCTTACAAAGCAATGAGAGTCAAATATCACTGGTTTCACCAAGCCTTGCCCACCATGCCAAGTCAATAAGCCCACATTTCCATAGAGGGGTACAAATGTAAGTGTGGCTATGATGTAAATAAGGAATAAGTATGACAAAACTGGAATCACTAATCATACAAATCATCTAAGTCAGGGGTCCTCAAACTATTTTGCTCTGGGACCCCATCAGACAATAAAAATAATTACAGGACCCAGAAAGTTACTGCAGAAGGTCATCACATCACATGTGTAGTCAGCAGACAGCACATACATGGCAGCATTGTGGAGGCACAGAGTGTTGGGAGGAGTCTAAAACAACAGACAAGTCAACAGATATATCAGACTCCATGAATCACTGCCTGAGATGAGAAAAGTCCTCAGCCTGATGGTCAGCAACATGGAGTTGTGACCCCATGCTGAGAAGGTCGGGACCCACTTTGGGGTCAGGACCCACAGTTTGAGAACCGCTGATCTAATGGGCCCCATACATCAGCAATCACAATTTATGGATTTCCAGATACAGGGATTTTTTGGCCAGATAAATGGATTTTACAATCTATCTGACTTTGCCCACACATTACATATTTATTTCAGTGATCGGCAGATTTTTCCATCTAAAGATTGCATCTTCATATCTGGAAATTGCCCAATCGATTGCTGTTCATAATGTAAATAGATAAAGAAGACGAATTGGGAATGCCCACACATATAAAAAAGATCTGCAGATAATACCAGATTATTAAACATGTTTAAAAACCTGATTAAGCAATCGATTGGCGATTTTGATTGTGATTGCCAAAAGGGGGAGCCCACACATCTAAAATTAATTGTGGCAATCATCTCCATATCTGAAAATTGTCACAATTAATTGCTGATGTATGGGGCCCTTAATTAAGTCATGCCATAAGTCTCATGTCATACAGTACAAAAACACTCGGTGTAATGAGGACACATCTGTAAAGCTAACATTTATACTCTTTGCCCAAAGCTATAATAGTGTAGGCCTCAGTGTGCCCGGCTGTACAGTATAGTGACAAGTATGAGTGAAGGTTGATTTTAGAAACCAGAAGAGATGGAAAATTAATCTCTCTCATTTATTTTAAATTGAATTGGACCAATTTCTCAACAGTATTTTACAATTGTATTTTACATTTAGCATATTCGATAGATATAGACATCCAAACAAAATATAATTGGATTTAGGCAGCTGTAAAACCAATATAAGCAGGCTTTCATCAATGCCTCTTATTACAGTTGTAATGGAATGAAGCGAATGCAATGTACAGTATGCAGATCCTGGCTCCTTCCACCCAAAACCTGCTGAATTAAATGCACCCATTGAGAGGGGATTGGGAGAATTAGCCCCCCCCCCCCCCAAAAAACAAAAAAACAAAAAAAAAAAACAGTGGTTCAAATACAGCCTTTAGGTTAATCTCAGGCCATGTATCTGCCCAGACTGGGGAGGAAAGGTACAGTAGCAATCCATCAGGCCAAAAATATGTGAAGGGAGACTTATAAACAAAGGCCTGCTGAAAAACATATAACAATGTAGGGAGAAATAACGTTTTAATCAGATTTACCCATCCCATTGACAAGCAGTTTATTTCGGTCTAGCCCCTTAGATTACAGATAATCAATTTCTGACTATAGAAAGTGGGACAAAATCTTACATAGACATTGTCATCAAAATGTTCAAATATTTGAACTTGGCTATGCATTCTAATGGAGTGACCGCAGCACCAGCAGAACGGTAAGTACCACTTACAGGGAGACTAGAACTCCAGTTAATGTGCAGCCCTGATAAACAGGGCCTGATTAAAGGTTCCCGATGCCCTAGGCCAGACATGTCCAAACTGTGGCCCTCCAGCTGTTGTGAAACTACACATCCCAGCCAGCCTTGCCATAGTTTTAGCATTTCCTAATACCAAAACTGTGGCAAGGCATGATGGGACTTGTAGTTTCACAACAGCTGGAGGGCCATAGTTTGGACATGCCTGCCCTAGGCTAATACAAATGTAGCTCCCCTTGTAATGCTGCTAAGCACACATGTATGAGCACTCAGGGACTTGTCATTCATACTGCCCATGTGCATGTTACAGAGGTTATACAATTTTGCATGTACAATCTAATGGTTGTGGCGTGTGAAGGAGATTTTAGCTTTAGGCTGAACAGCTGGCACTGTACAACAATGTACACAGAGCACACACACATACCCCCACACACACACAGTACATCAGGATTTTATTCCTCGGCTCTCACATGCAAGGCCCCCACCAATCCTGGCGCCCTGGGCTGCAGTCTAATCAGCCTATTGGTTAATCAGACCTTGCTGACAAATGACCGAAGGAGTCAACCAGCGGGAGAATTGCGGCAAAAGGGTCTCAACTCTATAAATTTGCTAACGAATATTAAAAAAAAACTTTCTGTGCCTAAGGGTTGTGATCACAAGAGATGTTCAGTTGTTCAATTGTGTATGATTAATCTTATTATACGGATTGCATGATCTGAAATTGTGAAGAATATAGCTTGTACTATGTTTGTACACTCTAGCTTGGTTTTGTACACAATTTCAGTGTGTTGCAATGTAACAGGAACACAGCTTACCCATACTTGCCTACTTTCATAGATCCTACGGGGGACTCAATATTTTTGGTTTACTCCCTCCTACCCTCTCCCACATTCTGCCCACTTCCTTGTGAAGTAAAAGGTATCCACGCTCTGTGTGTAAGGGGTGGGGCTTGGTGATGCAATTCAATATTAACTGTGTCATTTAGGCCAAAATCCCTATTCAAATATGTGTGATTTGCAAGATTTTACCACAAGTGGGTGTCACGTTAGTATTGGTGCTCTGGCACTTCTCTCAGAGAGGGCAATTCAAAGGTAGGTAATACTGTACCTCTCAGTAGAGCCGCATTTCATAGAACAGCCCTAGTTTTAGGATGCTATCATTCAAAGACGCGGCTTTCCAAAACATTCCTGGTGAGTTCATACTGTATATTATATGTCGCACTTAATTTGTTTCTGATTGATTTCTTTTTATTAAATGTTAATAATGTCAAATCACCTATAATAAAATACTGTACATCAATTCAGACAAACCCACGATGAAGTGGTGAATAAAGTTTCAATGAGTTTCAAAAAAATCAAACTGATTTCTAATTCAGAACTTCCCTCATTTCTATATCTTGGGTATTGGATTGCTTGTGAGACCCTCCCCCGTGATTTCATGTGTCATGTCACACAGAAAAGAGAGTGGGGTCAAAACTGACTGGAAATGAATGATATTGATGTTGATAATACTGTAGGAAGAAAAATATCTCCACATTACATGCTTTTTTCTGTTTTTTATAAATTTTTAAGAAATCCAAATCTGTACAGAAACACTTCAGGGTAACCCCCCCCCCCCCCCCTCTCACTTTTTAAGCTTAGTGCATCTGGCCCTCTATCTGTTATCTTCTGGTAGAAGCTAAATAAATAAGTAGAATCTTCAATAGAACTCCCATTTCAGTAGCTGTACCCCTATGTGTGTGGGGACTTTACACTGTAATCTGCATTGGTACAGGGATTGCTGTGAATTAATGATCTATTCTTTGTGAAGCGCTGTGAAATACGGAGAAGATTTATTGAGCCTGGCGAAGTGATAAAGTGGCCGTTGGTAATGCAACATCGAATCAGCTCCTAACTGTCAATTTTCAAACCCAGCCTGTAACTTGAAAGTTTGGAGCTGATTGGCTGGTGTGTTAACACTGGACAATTTATTACTTCATCTGGCTTAATAAATCTGCCCCTATGTGCGCTGTATAAATGTTAATAAGTAAATCAAACTTCTGTTTGAGATTTCACTAAGATTTAAGTGTCGCACAGTTACCTCAGCAAAAGCGATTCAGGGTCAGGCAGAATAGGGACCAGCACTGGACTCTATCAAGTATCATTTGTCATAAAAGTTTACTTTTCCCATGAAGCAATGTAGAGGTTGAGTAGTGCGAAAACATACCTCCCGACTACTGGAACTACTATAACTGCACGGCTTGGGGGCTAGAAATGAAGGAGGCCGACACGGTAGTGTGCACATTAAAGCTTCCAAACATTTGAAGATGGGGGAGGATCAATTTCTGCAGGACAGTCCATTTTCTTTCCTGCACAGAATAATCGAGCATAGTTCCACCCCTGGTCCACTGCTCAATCCTTTGGTCTTCTGTGATAGGCACACCAATTAGCCCCACCCCTGTGGAGTCCTGCCTCCTTACCTGATTGGCCCACTACCCACAGTAGGAATGCACATCAATGGGTGAAATCATCAATGGTTTCCAGTCAATGGTTTCATGCTATCAATTCAAACCAAAGTTGGCACCATTCAATGGCCATCCCGATAAATCCCTAGAAAGTTTGTTTATATTAAGAAGTGTACATCTCTCTATAGTGAAACTCTGTTACAGTAGAAACACATTGTAATATACTTGGTGCATGTCAGGCAGAGGAGGGCTGTGTCCCGCAGAATTTGCAGTGCGCTGATAAGCCGTCGGTGCAGAGCAAGGCTGAACACTCCCTGCTCATGATTACTGTTGCAATAAACCCCTGCAAGTGAGATTTTCACATGAATATCAGATTGGAACACAATGATTGATGCTGTTAGGATGAATACGTAATGAGTTCCTAATGATCAGACCCTCAGAAATACTGCCTCCCAACCTGCTATTTCCACAGCTACAGCTCGTAAACAAATCCCTCTGTTTATCTGAATACTTCCTAATGTATGAAAGCTGTCGGAGAGAGATGCGGAACGTGACTGGAGTTTATTTCTCTGGGGTTGTTGATGGGATGAGCAGCAGTTCTCTCTTCCTTGCTAGATGGGGCCTGGAAACATTTGTTTTAAAAGCCATTTGGAAGTATCCTGCCTCAATGAGCAGTTACCGGCTCATGCGTAGATACATACGATGTAAGGCCTACACACACATATATATATATATATATATATAGTAGGGGGACAGGCGGCACCCGGAGACTGTAGAAATAAATTATTACAACGCTGTGCGGGTGATCAAACGTTTTCAATGCCTTTATTGCATCTTCATCAGGATACAGACAAGCAGAAATGACCATACCTTTATAACAAGTCACCACACCACATGCGGCCGCCCGGCAGCTCCGGTCCCGAGGGACGCGCCCACCAATGACGCCATCATCCCGATCCGGTTGTCAAGGCAACCACTCAAACAAAAGTGCGTGCCAATCGGCAAATACAAACAAACGGTCCACAACCTGTTGTGAGACAGAACACATAGAACAAAAAAGTGAACATATATATATATATATATATCAGAGGGGATAGCCGGCACTCCAATGCTTGAATAAAGGTAACTGCACCAGGTGCCTTCCTCAGCTCAAACCTGTATCCATGTTGGCTTAGGTACATGTATCGCAGGCGGCACTCAGACGACTTTTAGAAGGAATGGAGATCATGCACGATGAAACCTGTGCGTGGTCTCCATTCCTTCTGAAAGCCGTCTAAGTGCCGCCTGAGATACATGTGTGTGTGTATATATATATATATGTGTGGCAATAAGCCTTTTCGCCAGCAAAAAGGCTTACACACTAATGGTTTTAGCGCTGGCTGTAAGGACTACTATTTTTCAAGAGGCAAGTTGAATTTGTTGCTGTGATACACTAGATTCTAAAGAGTTACGTACGGAAGTATTGAAAATGTATATTAATTCATTAGGTTAATATTAATTTTCATTTAATTTTAAAAGGAATTGCTCTATTGCTTTAACCTCCCAGTTATACTCTACATATTCTACATTATCTAATTTACTTTATTTTTTCTATGATATTAGCTACATTTATGTATACAAGTTTTTTACTTGATTTACTTGAACCATCAATGGAGACTGTCTGCCGATAAGCTGTAGAGGAGTCCAAAAACGGGCAAGGGTCCCCACTGTCGGGACGTACCGACAGTCGGGACCCAGGACGTACCGACAGTCAGGACCAAGGATTAAATAGTTCCTTTAGTCTTTTAATTACTCTGTGCAACAGTACATGCAAAAAAAGTCAAAAACTATGACCCAGATACAGTATGTGGTGGCTATGACAATGGTCTAGTACAATTAATAAGCAAAACATACAAGTGAGCTCTGATTGGTTAACAAGCCAGTGCCACATTTCAAATGGCTGAGGGCCACCAGAGGTCCAGTAGCTGAAGCGTCATAGCTGCAGGAAGGGGTTAATTAGGGAGCGGGCAGCATTAGGGTGTGCCTGTGCACACCTAATACTCAGTGTTCGCACACCTATGTACAGTATATTGCTATTGGATTCCAGAGCGCACAGATGGCTCGTTGTATTGTTATTCAGATTTAGGAATGTCCTTAATTTGACCTAAATATTGCAGATTCATGTGATACCTATTATGTGAGCATAAACACAATGGGTATTCACCAGGTTTTAGTGGGGAAAAAAAGGAGACTGTCACTACATCTTCTCCAAACAAAGTCACCAAGATCCCAATGGAAAGCATAGCATTCTCATACCTCCCAACTGTCACGATTACAGTGGGACAGTCCCGATTTCGGGTCCTGTCCCGCTGTCCCACCCGCGGCAGGCATTGTCCCGCTGCGGGGGGTGGCAGTTGGGAGACCCCCCAATCTAATAGAATAGACGCTGTGCGCATGCATAAGCCGTGACCTCATTTGCATATGCCCGCCCCCTTTTCGGGTGTCCCTATTTCATGTCATCAGAAGTTGGGAGGTATGCATTCTCATTACCTGTGGCTTTATATGACCACTACCAGTAACTATTGCATACTAATCTGGAACTCAGCATTGGAAGACTGCATACTGAACTCAGATGTTGTATATAGAAAAGTATAGAAAAGTAGGATAAACAACGTCTCATTCGTATGTATATATATATATATATATATATATATATATATAGATATAGATAGATATCATATGTGCCTTTATAGATAGATATGTGACTACGTTCTGCCATGGAGCGACTCACCTACATGTCCGATTAGCATCACCCCCACCTCGGCCAGACTGCGCTGCGCTCACAGATGCAGCCGCTGTGTGTGTATTGTGTCTGTTACTGTATGTGTTCTTTATGAGTATCATAGGTCGGAAAAGATCCCCCGTGGCTTTAGGATCAATAGCATTCCCGCAACAGAACCAATGCTGCTTTCTGTTTTTCTTATTATTTTGCAGTAAATGGTGAGCCGTAATGAATAAATGTTCATTCCATCTAATTCTGCTTGTAGTGTAGGAGGTGGGAATTGAATTGAAAAAGTTGCGAGAGTAAATTAATAAATTTGAACAAACAAGCTTTTAACAACTTGCTAGTGACAAGTCAGATAACTGGTGTGAAATGCTGCAATCTCAGGTTGAGGCCTACAAGAAGGATCTCATTTTCTTTAAGAGAAGAAAAAAAATGAGTACAGTAAACAATGGCTGCAAGAATCACCCGGTGTAGAAATGGCTATTAGATATCTCTGAAAATACTAGGAATTAGAGATCACCTAGATTCCCTGGTCATAAATTATTCCAGACTGTTGACTCCACATCCTCCCATGAAACCATTGGCCCCACCAGAGTAGAGGAAGGTTAATAAAAAGAGGCAGGAATGGGAATTAATTTGGCTTGAATCAATCTAATTCAAATATTAGCATAGATAGATACCTTAAAATTAGTTATTGGCTTTTCTATTGTTCCTTCATTTGAAATTCAACTATGATGGCTTTACTATTGAAAAACACTACCATCTACTTCCTATGCCTGACTGAACAGGAATATCGGGGATTAGAGAAGCTACTGTACAATTTGATTACCTCTCTTTTAAATAGAAACAGGCCTTATTCTCTTTAGGAATAACACAATTTTAACTATCTGTTTCACCTTTGCAGGTGGTTATGGTTAATGACTGGCAGGCTTATAATACGAAATGTCCAACTGGTTGGCAAATGTGTCTACATACACCATGATGACAAGTAATCCCATGTGCAGGGTTAAGAAAAAGGTTGAGCTAGTGATTGATGCTATTCCTAGTGCTTAGCAAGATTGAAAATGTATCAAGTTTGTAGACGTGTAGAAATCGCTGTGTGTTCAATTCTTTATACACTGTCCAAGGTAAGCTATATCAACCCAGCCACTTGCCCAAACATACTGTTGAAAAGGTCCCTACTACAGCCCATACCACAATGTGATGCTTCAGATAGTGCTACCAGACATTCCTAGCCAACTAAGAGATATGGGTAATGCCTTCAAAAGATCAGAGAGATATATATAATTTAATGAGTACAGTACTATTGGTACTTCTAAATGTCTGTTGCTTACAGTGTATACCATAATTCACCATGAATTGGTTCTAAAAGCAGTAAGACATTAGTAAAGTGGACACTTTTTAGACTACCTACTGAGTACCTGATCAATCTTACAGAACCACAGTAGTACCGAGAATTTAATAGTTCCTGTATTAAAGTGAATTTTATATGAAAACCCTGGGTATGGCCATGGGTTCAAACTTGGTGCACGCTTATGTGACCATATTTATGCCTAATTATAAGGAACACACACATTATGTCACAACATGAGGCAAATAATTTTTCTCTACGATATAACTTTTATAGACTGTATTTTTTATATTTTTGCATTGAAAAAAAGTGTTAGAGAACTTGAATGGGTTGGCTTCTATGATTCGATTATTTTGTGAAAACTCCAAAGGGGGTACTTTAGAAGACTGACAAAAATCTGCTGTTATACACAATTAGCATTCATCCTCCAAGATAGTGGCATCAAAAGGTTGTTGGGGATGCGGACAATTAACCCACCAACATATTTCGGATTGTGGGAGGAAACAGGTGTAACTGGAGGAAATCCATGTGTGCAAGGGGAAAAAATACAAACTCCACAAAGTTATTGCCATGGTGAGAATTGAATTACAATGCTGTGAGGCAATAATGCTAACCATTACACCATCCATGCTGCCCATCTTTCATAGTTCAGAAGTCCCATATGTCTTTCTCAGTTCAGCAGCCCCTCTATTTTTCCCTTTGGTGCCCCCCTGACAGCTGGAGCCCGGCGGCCAGTTCTTCCACTGTCACCAGTCGTTATGCCACTGCTTGTCTGTTAAATAACTGCGATGTTGTCTAATATACTTCCCCCTGTCAAACACCCCCCCCCCCACCCACCCTGCAAGGCTGCATCTGCTAGTACAGTTCAACCCGGGCCGAGATGTGGATGGTGCTTATATATGATCATCAAATAAAGGTGTACCACTTATACTAATGTGGAATGTTGTTTGTCCTACCTTTCTGGATTTTGTACTAGGTACAGTAGCTTGATTTTCAATATGTAGTCTGCCAATGCTGGGCTCCCAGCTGTACTGTACCATGCAGCTACACAATTGGAAGTGGATATGTTCCAGACTAGAATGCAAATAGTTTGGCGGGGCTTTGCTGATAATGGTTATCTCTGTATAAAGGGTCGCAAGTAATGAGTATGCTATGTTCTTACTGGGATTTTGATGAATGTACAGTATTTGGATGTATGTGTTGCTGGAGTTTTTGACTATTAGTATTTCAATATCAGGAACAGATTTGAAAATACAGTTCATTTGGAAGCCTATAGATTACAAATGTATATACTGTACTGCAGCAATCCTTTTGTTATCGAGATCTCACTAGCAGGACTGAGGCACCACTTTTTACTTTTAACAGAGTATGCAATACAGTAGTTATCCCAAACTGATTGGCTACTTCAGATGGTAGTGCTGTGTGTATCATTGTAGTGACAGGTGAGTCTGATGTTTACTGTCCACACTTGACAACTAAAACTTGACATGTTTATTTTACTATCACCAAGTCTACTAACGGTTGGCAGCGCTGACACCATGGCCTGACATCTAAATCCTGCAGTGCTGTTCCTTCATCTCACTAAATCACACCTGTGTCATTACCAGAGCCATGCAACGTAATGCCTATGAATTTGACATGTTTCCATTTGCTGAGATCATTTAATGGAATTTTAATCACAGGCACAATTTTGGCATTACTGCGGCAAATCCCCATTATTTTCCAATTAATTTTACACAGTGTAAAAAATAAAATTTCCATGCCCATGCTGTAAGTGTGTAAACAACAGCAGCTGCGCATAAGGTACAGTCCTGTACATCTTTTAGGGAACAGCTGTCTATGTGTTATGATACTTCCAAGTTGTCAGGCAAGGCAGGGACAAGCAAACGTGTTCTCAGCAACAGAGAGAAGTGTATACGTTACTGTACTCTACCTCCCAACTTTTGTTCTCCCAAAAGATGCACACGTGAAGGGAGTACGGTCACGCTACACTGTGCAGATATATTTTCCACTATAACTCTGCTATCTACCCCCACAGCTGCCAGCTACTAGACCTCGAACAGTCCCCTGTTACTGTACATTTCATCCACCTCATCGGAAGTGTCTTGAGTCAGGTGAGAGTTTCACACATGTGTGAACACCAGCTAAACCTCTATCCCATGGCTGCCAGAGCAGAATTACACAGCTGACCTGTTGTCAAACTGCACTCAGAGCAGAAAGAAGGGGAAGAAAGGAGGTTTCCTAGTAACAGCCGGGGCCAAGTGTCTCTGTTCTCCCAAAGCAGAAACATGGGGACACATGTAGTACATAACACAATTATGCACTTACTCAATGCATATCTATATTGGTTGTGCCATGCCCGAATGTCTGCAGCAGATTTAGACTCTGGGCCAGATGTATCAAGCTTCAAAAACTGATAAACAACCATCCAATCAGCCCCTAACTGTCATGTAACAGACTTGGTTTGAAAAATGTCAGTTAGGGGCCAGTTGGCTTGTTGTTTATCACTCCACTTTATCACTATATATCAGATTGATATATCTGGCCCTATGTCACTCATTGCAGTAGATATGTACTGTATGGCAGGCAATTTAAAAGCGGCATACAAACTATGCAGATAGAGCAATGGTTCAATTAAACCCCATCACCTCGGATATAGGACAACAATGAAACCCATTATGTCACTGTGTTATGCATTAGCTTGTACACAGTGTCAGACTGGGGGATACAGTGGAAAGGTCCTATATTTAGGGGTGTGGCCAGTCTCCTAGGGGTTCTGTGGTTCCCCTGGAGGGGGGGTCCCCTTTATTTGGGGGTCCCCACTCCAATAGAGTCCCTGCCTGGGCTTTATCAGCCATGATGCTCATGCTTTGGCCGGGGGTAAAAAGTGTCCCCCAGCTGTGGCATGACACTGCTGGCTGTTTGACCCCAATGCTGGTTTCTGAAATACAGAGGACCCCCTACTCTTTTTGTTCCAGGTATTTTGGCAACCAGCACCGGGCCAAGAGCCTGGTGCTGGTTATTGAAATACAGAGGGACCACATTTGATCACCCCCCCACCCACTGTATTTCTGCAACCAGGACAAACTCAATGAGCTCTCGTGGGAGAGGGGTTTTCAGACGGCCCGGTCATGCCCAATCGTGCACGGGATCGGCCTAATCGCCCTTCTTAGTAAATTTCCCCCACAATGTCTAGGTCGACAGTCAAAGGCCGGCAACTAACAGTCGAAATGGTGAAACGGTCAACAACCATTATTAAAAAGATTGACGGTCAAAAGTTCGACATGGTTGGCAGTCAAAAGGTTGACATGAAGATGGTCGACAAATGTGGACATGAGTTTTTCATGATTTTTTTTGTAAAAAACTGACTTGTTCATACTTTCCCATCCACGTGGGCATAGAGATAGATTATAACCGTGCCCGAAGCATGGGGAGTGCAGCGAGCCATGCGAGGGGGCGTGGTGCACTCTACGGTGTCCATGTTGAACTGTGTCGACATAGACACAAAAAAAGATGAAAAAACATAAAAAAAACGACCTTTTGACTGTCAACCTTCTGGCCATGTTGCCTTTTGATTGGCGATCTTTGGCCGTGTCGACCTTTTGACTGTGGACCAATAGTTATCAACCTTTTGACTGTAGACATATACACTATATCTAATATACCATAACTCAAAAACATATCCCCAGTGATATACAGTAAATTGACCAATTATATGAATAGAGGGAAAACTTCATAACATTTATGCTTATGCTCTTGTTTACCTCTAGTTAGTATGTACCTAAAGTGTTCCCAAACATTAATATGAACTTTTGCAAGTGTGTTGACATTCGATTAAACCAGTGAAACAGATCAAGCCTGGTCCAAAAGCAAGCAAACAACGAAAAAATACAAATGGATATTGATGCATTGAATAAGATGCACTTTTTTTTAACATGTGGCTGTATGCTTTGATGACAGCTGAAAGTGAAGTACTGTGCTTTAACGGCAGCGGGTAAGGGGCCTTAATCTACTTCCCATAGGAAATCTTTGTGCCAAGCAGAAATATCAAAGATGAAAATCAAAATGTGTATATATTAAATCCTTGCTGAGTGTTTTGAAGATGCATTGTTATCACAAAGCGGCTACGTCTGTAATCCAAATTATGTATTTTGACAAAGAATTGTGTTTACAGTACATCGCATTAATGCAGTTTTGTGCAAAGGCCACAGAGGAGACACAATCAGGCGGCAGACACATGGCATCTTGATCCCGCTGTTAACAGTTAACAGTGGAGCACAAGTTCCGGGCGCCCACATGTCACCTGGTGCCGAAACTCTGCCACGGGCTCCCCCTCCCTGCTCGCCTGCCCTGCTCGCCCACCCTGCTCGCCCGCTCCCCGCTGTGTCCAGCATCAGTCAGTGGGGAAAGTAAAAACCCGGCAAGCGCTCTCACTACACATGCGCCGGTTTGGGACTCCGGAGGCAGGGATGCTGCACCATGAGGTCACAACGTCATGGTGCCGCATCCCTGGCACCTGCATCCCTAGCCACGCGGCAAGGGGTCAAGGGTTGAGCAGCTGAGCGGCTGGAGGCTGGACAGCGTGTGGAGGGTAGGATAGTGGGTTGGGGCTTCTTCCTTTGCTCCCAGCTCACTATTGCGACAGCCAGCTGAGGGGTCCTATTATGATTATTATACAGGGGAGCAGCCTGTGGTTTCCTTTTATTATACAGGGGGAGCAATCTGTGGCGTCCTGTTATTATTATTATTATTATTATTATTATTATTATTATTATTATTATTATTATTATTGGTACTTGTTTCCTAGCACGGCGCCACCGATTTTAATTGTATGCAATCGGGTTGCAAAAATCAGGTCAATCACATCGCATGCAACAAACCCGACCGACCCGATTTTTTACATTGGAACCAATGTTAAATGCCCCCCCAGACCCTATGGTGTCCTTTTATTATACAGGGGGAGCAGCCTGTGGTGTCCTTTTATTATACAGGGGGAGAAGCCTGTGGTGTCCTTTTATTATACAGGGGGAGTAGCCTGTGGGATCCTGTTATTATTATTATACAGGGGGGGGGGGGCAGTCTATGGTGTCCTTTTATTATATAGGGGGAGCAGCCTGACCCTTTGTCATGTAGCCGCTCCCACTAGTGTCATATGGCTATGGCCATGCCCATGACAATGCACATTTTTTCACAGGCGCGTGGCACAGTACCACTTAGACATTTTTCCTACTTGCAACACTGGTCAGAGTCCACTGTCCGACGCTATTTCCAATGAAAGTTACTCGCTGGACCACTCACCAATAGGCGCTTGCGGTCCAGCAGCCAAACAGAAGCAGCATTGGTTGGCCGACTGCAAGCGCCTATTGGTTAGCGGTCCAGCGGGAGACTTGAGCTCTGGCTCAGACGGGCACAGCAGCGAGCTGGAGAGCTGGATGGGCTTGGCAACGAGCAAGGTCAGTCCTCTTATCAACGAGCATGAAGCGCCTGGCATAGAGCATGAAGTTCCTAGCAATGAGCATGTAGGTAAGTGGCACTTATGTGACAAATGTGTAATGGGCATTAAGGTTTGTTATATAGTATGTAATGGGCATTACTGTTTGTTATATAGTATGTAATGGGCATCATGTGTGGCCTTAGGTGTAATTGGCATTACGGCATGTGGCTTTATGTGTAATGGGTATTACAAAGTTCGCTAAAATGTGCAATGGGCATTACGGTGTGTGGTCTAATGTTAGGCCACACACCCTTTTCGCTGTGCAAGGGTCCCACCTACTACAAATCGGAGGGGGGGGGCGCGAAACATGCCCTTGCTCCGGGCACCGTGGAACCTAGCTACACCACTGGCTGTTAACACTTAATCCTGCAACACTTCCATTAAAGCAGAATGGAGGGAGCGTGATTATAGCACCTCAGAGGTCATAATAACAGAGACCCACGTATAGTAATCATCTAAGCAAAGGTTTTATAAATCACACTTACCGACTTTTTTTCTCTCGCCCGGAGAGGATAACAGATACTGCTGCCAGGAGGGGCGGGCTTGGATGATGTCAGCAAGCCTCACTCCCATGCTGCTCAAACACGATTCGCATCATATTACCCCGCCCCTTTGCCACGGACCCGCAAAATCCCGGACTTGGTGCCGTGGGTAAGGGGGAGGGGGGGCTGCGGGGGGAATGCGGGTGACTTGCCTACCTTCTAAGGGTGCCGGGAGGGTGACCTGAATTTCGGGAGCCTCCCGCCCATTGTGGGAGGGTAGGGAAGTATGATATAAATCTAACATAAACTACAGTAACATCATTTATGTAATACTAAAGTCACCATTGGCTCAGTAGTTGCTGTGAAACTATAAGTCTCAGCATACCCTGTTTTCTCACCAATTGTAGCAACAAAGGAACCAGGATGAACATTGTATCTGTAGCTCCTCAACAGCTTCCCATTGCTCTCCTGTCTACACAGTAAAATCTCTGTGCTCAGCCTGCCTGTACCAAGCATGAAAAATATTCATTAAAAAGAAATGTGAATGACAAGTGTCAGCTTCAGAGAAAGAGAAGCTGAAGAGTTGGAAGCTAACTAAATAATGACATGTAAAATGGTTTAGATAGGTAGTAGGCATTATCGCTAAGTGAAAAGAAATATGTGTTTAATAAGGTCCCATTCAAACTGACAGGTGCTACAGACAAGTGTTCTACATCGTGAGCTTTCACTGAAGGCAGTTATTTATATAGTGCACACATCCCAGCACATCAGCTCCTAACTGTCATGTAACAGGCTGTGGGGCACATGTATTAAGTCTGGAGAAGAGATAAAATCGAAGGTGATAATGCACCAGTCAACCATCTCTTAACTGTCATGTTACAGGATGTGTTTGAAATAGGATAGTTAGGGGCTGCTTGGTTGGTACATTGGGGCAGATGTATTAAGCCATAACAAAAGAAATGCAACTGTGATAAAGAGAGATAAACGTCCAGCCAATCAGCTCCTTACTGACTTTTTTCAAACACAGCCTGTAACATGGCAGTTAGGAGGTGATTGGCTGGATGTTTATCTCTCTTTATCACCCTTTATCTCTTGTTAAGGCTTAATACAGGCTTAATTAATACATCTGCCGAAGAATCTCTATCCATGTTATTTCTCTCTACGCTTAGTAAATTGACCCCTATTGTTTCTTCCCATAGGTAGAGGCAGAATGCAATTAACCTAACAGTTTTCCTTTTGTTTGGGAGGAATTGTAGGAGAAAGGGAAACAACTCAGACTGTTATAATACAGTACCCACTCTATCCATATATACAAAAGGCTAACTACTCCTCACCTCTATGAGGTGAAGTACCGCCACTGATCACTAGAGGCCACTTGATGGACCGAATTACTTCTTTGTGTGCTAAAAAGATGTAAAAAAAAAAAGAAAGAAAGTGAAAGCAATTTTTGCAGTAAACTGATATGTTTCAAACTTGCTGGGTATGGAGAGAGGGATCTGTGAAGACAGAGATTGGAGGTAGGAGCAGATAGGGATTTGGCGTGGGGTGGAGAGTTTGTGGGCTAAAAACTGTCACAGCTCGAAGCGTGGCGAGCGCAGCGAGCCCGTGAGGGGCGGCGGTACGCGTCCTACGACCTTTTCATACCCCCACTATAAACGTCGGCGTGGAGTTGATAATAGAAAGTGTGGCGAACGCAACGAGCCACCGAGCCCAAAGCGTGGCGAGGGGACGCGGATACCTTCACAGGTATCCGTGTCCCCTCGCGGGCTTCACAGGTATCCGTGTCCCCCTCGCGGGGCTCGCTGCGCTCGCCACGCTTCGGGCTCGGTGGCTCGCTGCGCTCGCCACACTTTCTATTCTCAACTCCACGCCGACGTGGATAGTGGGGGTATGAAAAGGTTGTAGGACGCGTACCGCCGCCCCTCGCGGGCTCGCTGCGCTCGCCACGCTTCGGGTTGGCGTTGATAGTGGGGATGGTACAGTATGAAAAATGACATTTGGGGTGCATTTTACATGATGTCAACTCATGTCCATTATTTCTGTGAAAAATGACATCACATCGCATCCAGATCGCATGCGATCTCATGCGATCGCATGCGATGCGATGTGATTTTTCTCTGTATGATGCACATCGTGGGAGCCGTGAAAGTACACAAGTACCGATAATTGCATACCTCCCAACTGTCCCCCTAATCTGTCTCTCCTGGGGGTCGCAGTGCCCTGCAGGCGGAGTGGGGGGGGGGGGCAGGTTGGGGGAGCCAATGATGATTGCTGAATAGAGGCAGGGAGGGAGTAAGGGGCTGACCAGCTGCTTGGGGAGCACTGGGCACCAGGAACGTTGGGCACGCCATGCTTTATAGGATGTTTGCCTTATAGTAGAACCACTTTAACCGCTTATTGCAAGTGTGCCATAGCTATTTGTAACTCAGGGGATAGGAAACACTAGACAATAACATTTTACTTGTGGACACTGCAGCCAATCAGGGTCAGACAGAGCAATGTACTGTATTCCACGCACTTTCATTCTTAATACATGAAAATTGTCTATTGTGGGGATTAATAGATCTCTTAACTAGTTTTGAAACACTTGCTCATCTCAACAGCGATTCCTGCTTCTCTTTAGCTGAGCCCCATGTCTGCGCTGCCAGCTATAGAAGGAGGGCAGATGTCAGAAAGATGTAAGTGTTGGCACCAAGATTGGTGCGCGCCTGAGATTAAGTCTTACAAAGTGATCTTCAATTACTAACAATATGACTGAGCCTTACATGCAGACTCCAATAAGCCAGAGGTGTCCTCTGGCTGCGCTAATGTGATGCTAAGGTAATTTAGATGCATTTCTGTGAGCGATAACAGAGCCTCATCTGCCGCTGCACTCACTTAACCTCTCCTCTGATTCTAATTATGAGACATCCGCATTTCCACTCTGTCCTCCTGGCATGTCGGCAGCTTCCAGCAGGAAAGAATATATAAAATGTGACCTTTAGCTGGAGGGCACAGGTCAGATTTATTCAGCAAATGGCAATGAGAAGATGTATGAGGACATTGTGCGGAGTTTAATAGGTTTTATTTAGGGAGGGGAAAAAATGTTCTTTCCAATGGTAACCTCTAGAGATAGTTCAGCCTATCATTGGCCCTCTCACATAGAGCAGCATTGATCTTTATTTTGTAGTCTCTTTAATCATCATCATGGTTGGGTGACAAAGGATCTTGCTGTGCTAAATTACGAGATTACATGCTCCCGTATCCCACTTACATCACCAACGAAGTGGATGGGGTTTGATGACACCATTCACACAGTGGTTGTGCAGTGGGGATGGGTGCCACAATAATGCAAAAGGAACTTCAGCAGTGTATACCTCTTTTTTAGGGAGATTGCTGTGCCTCCCAGACAGGCTGAGGCTGGACACTTGTACCTTCTCCTTTGCTTCCACCTTCTCCTTCGCTTCCACCTACCATTTCATTAATAAGGTGGTGCATGTGGTTGCACTATTCTTCTAGGACCTGCAGGACAGTGAACACGTAGCGGGACTGTCCATCTGTAATTGGGACAGTTGGTAGATGGGGAACCATTGAACGATCAGCTGTTCGTGAACTAGACATCCCAGCATGCCCTGCTATAGTTATGCTTTTTGGCCATGACCCCAGGGAATGCTGGGATGTGTAGTTCAATAGTAGCTGGAGGGTCAAATTTTCTCCATCCCCATGCCCAAAATGACTCCCGGAAATTCCAGAGAAGTAGAGTATGATCTATGGACATCTATTTATGTCTAATTGACATAAGATCAGTTAAATATAGACCTGTGGTGGAATATTTGAGCCAGCTACTTCCTCAACCACATTTTCATATTGCATAGTGCAACACCAAATCCTCATAAGTCCTATGGCAGCTGTACTACATACAGTGTTGCACCTACCTCACGGCCTGTTTTATCCAGCATGAAGATTGCAAGCTTGCGAGCAGGGCCCTCCTAACTCTATGTCCAATTGTCCAAATGTTTCCAATTGTAAAGTGCAACGGAATATGCTGCGCTATATAATAAACCTTAAATGAATAAATAAATGAAAATGATGAGACTGATGATGATATGTATATAGGGAAGTTGGGAGGGTATCAGCATGCATGACTGGCGGACAGGAGGCCGGCGTCAAAAGACCGGGTATCGATTTTTAGGGCCTTAATCAGATCTGATCGTAATACAAATTTGTTCTCAAAATGGGCAAAACCATGTGCACTGCAGGTGGGGCAGATGTAACATGTGCAGAGAGAGTTAAATTTGGGTGGGGTGTTTTGAAACTGAAATTGCAGTGCAAAAATAATGCAGCCAGTATTTACCCTGCACAGAAACAAAATAACTCTAATTTCTATACATGTTACATCTGCCCCACCTGCAGTGCACATGGTTTTTTGAGAACAAATTTGTACTGCATTTAGATCTGAATAAGGCCCTTAGTGTCTGCGCATGTATTAGCACCTGCATGTTCGCCGTCACACTCAAACCTACCAGTGGCAGCGGCGGGGGGCACAGCCCATCGAACGCCAAGCATTTCATGGGCGTTCCCATGAAAACACTGGGCATTCCCATGGTAATGGCCTGGTGATGCAGGTGCGAGGGGCGGGCAGCTGACGTCAACGGACCCTTGGAGGTGTCTCAATTCTGTGAGCGCTGGAGAAATCATGTGATGATCGCCGACCGGCTGAGAATGGATGATTATGTAAACATATCCATTTGCAGTCCTGTGGGGGATCGCAACATGCGAGGAGGTGGGGCGTGTGGGCAGCATCGGGGGGACTCGCAAGGCTGCAAATTTTGCAGCCTTGCGAGTCAACCATACTAAGGTTCTAAGTCCTTCCTAGTACCATAACCTAACCCATACCTCCCAACTGTCACGATTTTAGAGGGACAGTCCCGATTTTCGGGTCCTGTCCCGCTGTCCCACCCGCGGCAGGCATTGTCCCGCTGCGGGGGGTGGCAGTTGGGAGACCCCCCATTCTAGTAGAATAGACGCTGTGCGCATGCGCACAGCATCTATTCTCGTATGAAAATGAGGTCACGGCTAATTAGCATAAGCCGTGCCCTCATTTGCATACACCACGCCCCCTTTTCGGGCGCTCGCGCGGCTTTGCCGCGCGAGTGTCCCTATTTCATTTACTCAGAAGTTGGGAGGTATGCTAACCCCACACCCCGTCTAACGCTGTAACACCCGGCATACTTATAGAGATTCCGACGTCGGCATCTCCACTGATGTCTGGATTCCGGTGCCAGTGTTGTGGCCGCCTCCGGGATTTTGGTTTCTGGTATTTTGACCTCTGATATGCCCATTGCCGGCATCTTAACTGCATTCCGATGGGAGCTCATAAAATTCCGTTAAAATCGCACCTATTCTTTTCAGATTAAACTAAAGGAAATCTTATCATAGCGGGCAAGGTGAGATGTTCCATTTTATAGTATGTAAGAGCCCCGGGATATTTGCAAACTCACTGCACAGGACAACACAACGCCATCCTGTCCTTTTTGCTGAATATCATCACAGTTTTTTGTTAACACTAACAATGGGCACTTCAATTATTTTTCCTTTTAGAGCTTTCAGAGTGAGAACACGTATTGATGAAAAGCACACTGTATACAGAACACAAAAGTAAACTAGGCAGGCATAAAACAGACACACTATAAATGCACATATACTTTTTCCAACGTTGAATCAGTGGCAAACGATAAACATGAAATATACATTTTAATGGAATCTGTGACAACTGAAAAGAGCTTGCGTCTATGATGAAAGGAATTGCTATCTCAAAAAGGGCTTGGCGAAACAATATTTTATTTAATGTACACAGAGCTGTACTGGATCAAATACAATTTTATGTCAGTACAATAATGGGAGATAACTGTCCGCATATATATAGATAGATTCCTTCTGTGTCAGACATTGAACATACAGTACAGTCGCCTTGGCTTATCATGGAGAGAAAATGAATTGTGTCTGGACTCCCTCTGTCAGAGAAAACTGCTAAAGTCCACCCGCAGTGGCAGCATAAATTGCTTGAGCGCTGGTCTTCCTGTCTCCTTCATGCGACGGTTCTTGGCTGCAATATGACTGGTGAGATGGAGACAAGGAGGTCTCTAAGACTAAAACACCTGCCTACAAAAGCCATCATTACATTGTTAAGCAGTAAGTATTGTTGTAATTGAAAGGCCTCTAGTAAAGACAGTTACCAAGTACGTAAGGATAAGAGAAAAAGCAGCAATCAAAAAGTCACCTCCCAGAAAGAAAGAATAAACAAACAATCGCAGGCAGGGGCGGATTTAGGGATGAGGGCGCCCCTAGGCACAACAATAATGTTTACTAAGTAGGACAGTTTATAGGGGCAGTATCTGCATGTCCTATCCATTTACACTCTATTTAAGATGGAATATAGTACAGTACAGTGGATATTTTGCAGTTATTGGTACATTTTGGGCTGACAGTACTATCACAGGCATCCAAGTGCCGCCCCCAAACATGTGCCGCCCCTAGGCCGGTGCCTCACGTGCCTAATGGGAAATTCGGCTCTGATCGCAGGTCCTTTCGGAAAAACCGAAACATTGAACATTTTTTCCCCATCAGCGACAGTCTAGGGCTTCCACTTCCCCTATGCTAAAGAATCAGGCTGGAAGTGGACATTGCTGGCGTCAGAGATCCATCCAAAAACACATGGGCATGACTGCATTTTCACAAACTCCCAGAAAAGTCACGTTTCCTCTCCTTAACGAAAGCTTTCTGCCAATTAAACCGCTACTGATCTGCGACCGCTATGCATATACGGATATGTATGTGCAAACTGCTTTTACGCCTGCACAATGCCAACGCTGTGCATGTGAAGTTGTTCGATAATCAACCGGGTTGAGAAATTCTCTAATTAGCGATCCATGCTAATTAGGCCCAGTATGAGCAGAAATTACACAGAAATTCAAATTGAATAACAATAATTATACACATATACAAATGTGCAATCTATGTTCCAGAACACTTTGGAAATTGACCTCCTGGATAAGAAAGTTATAAATCAAAAACTTTTATCTTTGCCAACTTCACCCTTGCCAACTCCAATGCAAACACCACCTTTGGCGTTTCCCTAATCATTAAGGACATACTTGCCTACTCTCCCAGATCCTATGGGAGAATCATAATTTTTGAGTAGCCCCCCTCACCACAGGAAACCTCCTGCATCCTAGGGAGGTGGGCAGAATGTGAAGCTAGTTACCAGCAATCTGTGGTCATTGTGGAAGGGGCGGGGCCTAGTGATGCATTTCTATTGTAATTGCATCATTTTGGGCCCCGGCCTCTCCTGCTTTTCCTATCCAGACTTCTGCCTTAGAGGAAAGAAAGAACAAATGTTAGGAAGTATTATTAATCAATTAATCAGTATTCAGCTAATCAATTTCCTATTCCTTCACTGAGGCAATACCTAATTAATGACTGTGAAACTTGGTTGTCACAATTCACATTTCCTAGTGAAGTGGGTAGACTAGAGAGATAATACTGGAAATCATGGTCCGTGTTGAAGGGGGCGAGACTATACTGACATGAATTATGGTTATTTTAACTATACCTCTATTTATTGAAGACCCACGATGAGCTGCATTTACCAGGATGGGGCCTAGTGATGATCAAGTCCAGCCCCTTACTTCCTACTCTGTGATAGGAGATGCCTGTGGAAGTCCGGACTTGTCTCCCTAAGGGCCCGATTCCGTCTCCTCTCTTGAACTGGAGTATTCTAAAGTAGAGAAAAAAGGTAATTCAGACAAATTGATTAAATCCGTTTGATTAAATTAATTTTTCTGAACAACCGTTTTTGTCCGTTTCCCGTCTTCTGGAAACAAATTGTCATTGGATGTCAATTGCCAGATTGGACAGATAATCTTATAGTGTGTATCCATATTAAGTATATTACAGTATTTATTTCTTATTGCTTGTAAATGTATATTAGCTGATGGGAACCATTGTCTACAACAGGGGTGAAGAACCTCAGGCCCGGGGGCCGTATGCGGCCCCCGTAGCCAGTCTGAGTGGCCCGCCCACCCGCCTAGTGGCTTTGCCGGAAGTCAAGTACAGGGGAATTCTCGTGAGAGGTCGGTAGTTCTCGTGAGATTCCTCTTAATCAACAGCAGCCGGAGACTGTCAGTCCTATTTAGCAGCAGCCGCCGGAGCTTGGGACGGCTGCAGCAGGACAATTTGTACAATAAATTTTTACATACAGTATGGCCCCCGAAGGATTTTTTCCCCATACAAACGGCCCTTGGCACAAAAAAGGTTCCCCACCCCTGGTTTACAATCTAAGGTGATCCGTAGCTGTAATGACCAGTTTAAAAGAAGATATGGGAATAGTAAACCTTTTTAACAGATCAGTGGCTCAAAGGTTTGTGACAGCGCAATAGTTAGATGTTATTATTTATTTGAATGAACACAATTGCTTTCTGTGGATGACTCTGCTATGAATTGTGCTGGAATGTATGAATATCTCAGAACACTTTTAATACAGGACTTGTCAAATGTTACCTGATGGAAATCAGCGGAGAGAACCTACAAATTAATATCAAAATAACACACAGTTTGACAAACAGCGGTTGTGCGTCATTACCATACTGTGTGCATTGTTTTACTGAAGTCAGACAATGCACAGCTCCTGGGAATCCAGATAACACTTAACAGACTGAGATGGAGTTTTCGACATATTAGATATACTGTATATGCAATGTATAGCGCTGCTTTAGAATTTTCTTTTATTTGAGTCAGATTTTCTATTTTGTTTATAAAAAAAAATTATCTGCTGATTGCATAAGATTTAGACAAAATTCCCCACTGTGTGCTTATTTCTTTTCTATTTTTCTCTGTGGATGTTTGTGTGCTGGTGCGATTGAAGCTGGTGGAACTATAGTTTGCAATTAATGAGAGAGTAGGTACAGTACCATAATAATTAACAGATGATTTAAAAGAGATCCGGATAGCATACCGGCGGTTGCGTCATTTGGAGTTGCAGTAGATTTACAGTACATCTGATGTGTGTCCAGGGATTTGTACACATTTCTGTACTGTGCATGCATGCCTATACCACGTATGTTCACGTATACATGTTTGGGTATCTTCCAATCGGGATTCACTTTGATTGAATAAGGAGGAATGGGGCCAAACATTGGCTGCAAAGTAGAGTCAGTGGGCCAGATACACTAAGCTTTAAAAGGTGATAAAATGGAGAGTGATAAACCAAAAGCCAATCAGCTTCTACCTGCCATGTCACAGGCTGTGTTTGAAAAATGACAGGTAGGAGCTGATTGGCTGGTGGTTTATCACTCTCCATTTTATCACTTTTCAAGCTTAGTACATCTAGCCCAGAATCTGTTCCTGTAGCTGTTACAGTTGGGGGGAGCCAGGGTTTTGTGGCAAATTACTAGTGCTAATCGGTGATTCTCCCACCTTCCCATCTCATTTCTCCAGTCACCTCTCATCTCGGACCCTACTTTCCCCTCTCCATAGTTCTGCCTCTCTTTCATCTGTCTCCCTCCCCACCTCTCTTTCAACACTGTCCCCTTCTACCACCATTTTTATATTTGTCATACTCCCTTCTCATTCATCTCTGTCCACTACCACCCTAATCACTGGTGGTTTAAGTGAGGGTGATGCAAGTGGAGGATGAGAAGGGGGGTGGGGGCAAGAGGTCTGTACATTCCCTGTGTTTTGCACTGACAGGATAGAGGCAACAGTCCTGTGTATTGTACAGCTTTGTTTTGGGGGAGAAGTGAGGTTGTGCAGTAGCTGTGTCTACCCGGCAGATGCCAGTGATAGCTTTGTGTGTGTGTGTGTGTGTTTGTGTGTGTGTGTGCCGAGGGGGGGGGGGGGGGGGGACACTTCCTCCGAGCTTATTTATCTATATATGTTAGACACATGCCTTACGGCTTTATATAATAGATACTGAAATGTTGACTTTAGTACTTATTAATTACTGTCGAAACAATATTCTGTTGTGCATATAATGCTTCATTATCATAATGTGTATAAATAGGATAATGTGACTTTTTCATTTACTAATATTGTTGCAATATACACTCTATGTCAGGGGTGTCAAACTCAAATTCATCGGGGGCCGCATCAGCAGTTTGGTCACCCTCAAAGGGCCGGTTGTATCTGTAGGTCCCCCTGTATAATTATAATGCCATGACACCACAGGCTGCTCCCCCTGTATAGTATAAAATGAATGCCATGACACCACAGGCTGCTCCCCCTGTATAATAATAATGCCATGACACCACAGACTGCTCCCCCTGTATAATATAATAAAAGTAATGCCATGACACATAAATGATTATACAGGAGGAGCAGCCTGTGGTGTCATGGCATTATTATTGTTATTATACACGGGGACACCTCAGGAAACAGCAGATATATATACTGTATATTTTTTTTTTATTGTGAGTGTGATCCTCATCCTCACTTAGTTTTTCTCCGTCTGTCCTGCAGCTGCTGCGGCTTCCAGCTTTTCTTCACTGCTTGCTGCGGCCACACTGTCCCCGACTCCCGGTCCAGCTTCCCTGCCTGCTCCTACTTCTCTACAGACGCATAGGCGGGCGGCGTCATCGTCATGACGTCCCCACCCAGTGTCTGACACTGCCGGGCATCAGAGGGAACAGGTGGCCGGGCCCTCCTCCACGTAGCCGTGGAGGCCGGCGGCCATGTTTCTGTAGCCGCATACATATGTGCCTACAGGAACATGGCCACCGACAGTGGAGGAACAGGTAAGGAGGCCGCGGACGTGGACGCGGCCCGCAGCACTCCTGTTTTAGACACACTGCCCCTGCGTGCTATCTCCTCGCGTGGGCCACATGACGAGGTCTGGCGGGCCGGATTTGGCCCGCGGGCCTTGTGTTTGACACCCATGCTCTATGTTATTTCTTAGCTATCATAGGGAGTAAGATTACACATTTGTATACTTGATGTCCAACTGGTAGAACGGATATTGAGATGAAATTATTATTAATGTATTGATCATAATAACAGTCATAGCATACACATATTCCATAGCGCTCTTACAATGAATATGTACATGACTGGAAATATGCCTATTTTACATGGGTCTTTGTATATATATATACGGATGGAGACGCTCTCATCTGAGTGTTTCCCGTCATGCTGATCGCCAGCCCTAGACATATGCGCTCCCCATTCCCGGCAACTGACGCGCAAGCACCTGAGACGCTCGTGTGTCCACCTTTGCTGGTGCGCAAGCCGCCAGATAACAGCGGCCGGCGCATTGGCAAAAATAAAGAAAGCGGCTCCATCTGTAGGTCCGGAGCGCAAAAGAGTCTTCCTTTAAAGGAGGCCTTTTGTTAGTAGACATAATATAATAATAATAGTAATAATAATAATAATAATAATATACCCGTACATCACCATTCATTTCATAAACAAGGCTCGTACTGTACTTATTTCATAGATCCATCCTTGTCGCCATATGAAAATAATCACCAAGATCCTTGCTGAGCAGAAGCATCTCAGCAAGTTGCACATGGTATTTCTAGGTGAGCCGTGATGAGATAATCTCCCACAGTGATATGTTTACTGAACTTGGTTCTTATATGAGACACTTACAATGTACAATGCACATCATAGTCGAATCGGCCTATTGTAAATTAAAACATTTTGGACACCCTTTAAAAGGAAAGAACGTGTTTCTAAACACAGATCATTAAGTGCATTATCATGTACACAGTAAGCAAGACATGTCAGATCAAGGGCTAATGACACATCCTTAACACCGTGTCACCAAACACTTGTAAGTCAGCATGGGACCACCCTGGGGGATAATATGATGCTGTGACACAATTGCAGGTTGCTCTGCCATGACTGATAATGTAAAGTGGCAGTGGGAGGAAAGGACTGACACAGAAGACCAGAGTATAATGGCTGGAAGATGTAGAGGATGGACAAAGGGCACAGAGGAAGCTTTTTGATGCCTTATTGTCTATTCAGGCAGCCGTTGTCACTGGCTACAGGGATGTACACACGGAGCGATCCTTCTAAGCGATTTTAACTACATAGTCCAAATCGCTTAGGTTAGCAAAGAGTGACAGCTTTGCGCGGCCCAGCATAAATGAATATCTCTTAAACCCCGTACGAACGGTGAGATATTGGCTGATGACCATTTTTGACTAAGCAGTTTTGACTTGATGCAGAAGAGATATTGACTTGATGCACTGGAGATTTTGACTGGCTGTCCTGTGGAAATTGCTGGTGTTCCCTGCTGAGGGCGATATTCACTAGGCGATCTGCAATTAAATAATAACCCGGTATGTTAATTCTAGTATAGTCAAAATCGCCCATAGGCTTGGAGCGGTATCCAATCCCGGGTCACAACTGTCGGTCCGTCCGACAGCCGTGACTCAGGCCCGTTTTCATTTGCTCGACTGCAAATCGCCAGACGGGACAGCTTTTAACCCCTTACCGCCGCAGCCTGTTTTTGCCTTCCTGACAGAGCCCTTTTTTTCAAATCTGACATGTATCACTTAAGTGGGGATAACTTTTTTTTGCTTTTACTTATCCCAGTGATTTTGAGATTGTTTTCTCGTGACACATTGTACTTCAAGTTAGTGGTCAATTTTAGTCGATACAGTCTGTGTTTTTTTGTGAAAAATACCAAAATGTCGTAAAAAAATTGAAAATTTTGCAATTTGCAAAATGTTAAATTTTCTGCTTGTGAGACGAATAATCATACCACTCAAAATAGTTAATAACTAACATAGACCATATGTCTACTTTATGTTTCCATCATTATTTCAACCTCCTTTTAATTTTTTTGGACACTAGGAGGCTTAAAATATGAATAGCAAATTCTCAAATTTTCAAGCAAATTTCAAACACTGATTTTTTTAGGGACCAGTTCAGTTCTGATGTGACTTTGAGGGACTTGTATGTGAGACACCCCCATAAATGATGCCATTTCAAAAACTGCACCCCTCACAGTATTCAAAACAGCATTTTGGAAGTTTGTTAATCCTTTAGGTGTTTCACAGGAATTAAAACAAAGTGTAGGTGAAATTTCAAAATTTCATTTTTTTTGCAGATTTTCAATTTTAATACATTTTTCTAAGGAACACAGTAGACTTTACTAGAGAAATGTGACTAACAATTGATTCCCCCAATTCTTTTGTTTTCATAAATATCCTATATGTGGCCCTAGTGTGCACGTTGACCAAACCACAGGCTTCATAATAGAAGGAGCACCTACTTGATTTTGGAGCCTCCTTTTTATGAGATTACTTTTTAGGCACCATGTAGGTTTCTAGGCACCACAAGATGATAAAAGTTAGGAACCCCCCACAAGTGACCCATTTTGCAAACTACACCCCTCAGGGAATTCATCTAGGGGTATAGTGTACATTTCAAACCCCCAGGGGTTTCACCAATTTTGGTACAACTGGGCTGTGAAAATGAAAAATTACATTTTTTACACAAAAATGCAGTTCTGGCTCAAAATTTTTCATTTTCACAAGGAATGAAGGAGACAAAGCACCCCAAAATCTGTGCCCCAATTTCTCCCGAATACGGAAATGCCTCATATGTGACCAAAAAATACCATTTGGGTGCATGGCAGGACTCAGAAGGGAAGGAGTGATATTTGGATTTTGCAGCACAGATTCTGGTGGAATGAATGGTGGGTGCTATGTCGCATTAGCAAGACCCCCGAAGCACCAATACAGTGGAACCCCCCCACAACTGACCCCATTTTGCAAACTACACCCCTCAGGGAATTCATCTAGGGGTATAGTGTACATTTCAAGCCCCCAGGGGTTTCACCAATTTTGGTACAACTGGGCTGTGAAAATGAAAAATTACATTGTTTTACACAAAAATGCAGTTCTGGCTCAAAATTTTTCATTTTCACAAGGAATGAAGGAGACAAAGCACCCCAAAATCTGTGCCCCAATTTCTCCCAGTAATGGCAATGCCTCATATGTGACCAAAAAATACCATTTGGGTGCATGGCAGGACTCAGAAGGGAAGGAGTGATATTTGGATTTTGCAGCACACATTCTGGTGGAATGAATGGTGGGTGCTATGTCGCATTAGCAAGACCCCCGAAGCACCAATACAGTGGAACCCCCCCACAAGTGACCCCATTTTGCAAACTACACCCCTCAGGGAATTCATCTAGGGGTATAGTGTACATTTCAAACCCCCAGGGGTTTCACCAATTTTGGTACAATTGGGCTGTGAAAATGAAAAATTACATTTTTTACACAAAAATGCAGTTCTGGCTCAAAATTTTTCATTTTCACAAGGAATGAAGGAGACAAAGTACCCCAAAATCTGTGCCCCAATTTCTCCCGAGTACGGCAATGCCTCATATGTGACCAAAAAATACCATTTGGGTGCATGGCAGGACTCAGAAGGGAAGGAGTGATATTTGGATTTTGCAGCACACATTCTGGTGGAATGAATGGTGGGTGCTATGTCGCATTAGCAAGACCCCCGAAGCACCAATACAGTGGAACCCCCCCACAAGTGACCCCATTTTGCAAACTACACCCCTCAGGGAATTCATCTAGGGGTATAGTGTACATTTCAAACCCCCAGGGGTTTCACCAATTTTGGTACAATTGGGCTGTGAAAATGAAAAATTACATTTTTTACACAAAAATGCAGTTCTGGCTCAAAATTTTTCATTTCACAAGGAATGAAGGAGACAAAGTACCCCAAAATCTGTGCCCCAATTTCTCCCGAGTACGGCAATGCCTCATATGTGACCAAAAAATACCATTTGGGTGCATGGCAGGACTCAGAAGGGAAGGAGTGATATTTGGATTTTGCAGCACACATTCTGGTGGAATGAATGGTGGGTGCTATGTCGCATTAGCAAGACCCCCGAAGCACGGTGAAATGATGAACCTAATAATCCATAGATGTGTGGTATATTTTAAAGCACTCCTTCATACATAGGCCGGGTTTGTCGGGGCAAGTTTCACAGTGGAAAATAGTTTGCTTTCGTATTCCCTTTTTATAGCAAACTTTGCACCTTTTTTGTGTCCTGCCCTTTTTTCCAGTGGAGGGGATTTCGTTAGGAAAATGCTGCCCTGATACAATACGGGGGCCAGTACTAGAAGTACTGGGGCCAGTACTAGAAGTACTGGGGCCCTCTTCCTGCTGGTTCCCAAATATTAGGCCCTTTATGACTTCCTCTTGAAAGTGCATAAATGTCCCCGTCTGGCTGGTGGAACGGAATAGTACGTAAGCATTATACAGTGCCATCTGGATGATATACACGTCCAGCTTCTTATACCATATTTTTGTTTTCCACAGGGCACTATACGGCTTCAGTACCTGATCTGAAAGATCCACTCCGCCCATGTACTTATTGTAATCAAGGATACAAATAGGTTTTGAGGTGTGGGTACTGGTACCTCGTACAGGGACGGAGGTGGTACTGTCTCCGTGAATTGTTGTCAGTATAAGGACATCCCTCTTGTCCTTATATTTGACCAACAACATATTTTCGGTGCATATTCCCCTGCTTTCACCCTTTCTCAGTAATTGGGCAACGTGCGTTTTTGGGAGGCCTCTTTGGTTCTTGCGCACAGTACCTCAAGCTGCTGTACCTCTTGAACCAAGGGCCTTAAACAGGGGGATGCTGGTGTAAAAGTTATCCACATAGAGGTGATAACCCTTATCCAGGAAGGGGTGCACTAAATCCCAGACAATCATTCCACTAACACCTACGAGGGAGGGGGGGCATTCTGGCGGTTCAATTCTTGTGTCCTTCCCTTCATATACCCTTAACCTGTGGGTGTACCCTGAGGTACTTTCGCACAGCTTATACATTTTTATGCCATACCTTGCCCTCTTATTGGGAAGGTACTGGCAGAATTTAACCCTTCCTTTAAAATGTATAAGTGACTCGTCTACACAAATGAATTTTTGGGGGATGTACATCTCAGCAAATTTGGCGCTGAAATGATCAATGACCGGCCTGACTTTGAATAGCCGGTCAAAGGTGGGATCATCTCTGGGTGGGCACTGTGCATTATCGGTGTAATGTAAAAATTTAAGGATTGTCTCAAAACAAGTCCGAGCCATGGCCATACGGTAAAGTGGGGTGCTGTACAGAACATCTGTACTCCAATATTGCTTAATTTCTGTCTTTTTAACTATGCCCATATGTAACACCAGACCCCAAAACGTCATCATCTCTACTGCATCTACAGGGGTCCACCTAGCAAATGATGACGTGGGGTTTTGGGCAATAAACTGCTGGGCATATAAATTACTTTGGTCCACCATTAAATTTATAAAATCATCAGAGAAAAAGACTTTGAAAAAGTCAATTTCTTTGAGGCCTGTACTATCAAATTGGATTCCTGGGTTGGCCAAAAACTCAGGAACCTGGGGCTCAAAATTGTCTGGTGGTGGGGTCCATACGAGATCAATCATTGGGGGGGGGTCTCAGCTGCTCTACGGGGGCGTCTTTGAGGGGGTCCCTCATCACTAGAGGAGGAAGAGGAGCTTAAGACAAATGCCAATTCATCGCTTACTTCACTGGCTGTGTCAGTGTCAGAGGCAAGAAGGGCATATGCCTCCTCCGCTGAAATCAGTCTTTGCGATGATTGGGACATTTTTATTATTTTTAAGTGTAGTGTTTCAACACGTGTATAGTGTAGGGGGGGGGGTACAAACTTTATTTTAACACGGGGGGTATGTAGTGTGTATGTAGTGCTTTAACACGTGTAAGTTAAAAGAAAAAAAAAAAGCTCCTGCGCCAAAAATTGAGCACAGATGTTGGTCAGTAACGTCCGTCACTGATCAGCGCTCAGCGGGCACAAGACACCCACAAAAGCACCGTGGGTGTAAAAACAATTAAAAAATAAAAACCCACAGCACTCTCCAAAAAAAGAAAATTAAAAATAACTGCTGATGAGTCAAAGGCAACAGAAATTTGATCAAAACA
Source organism: Crinia signifera (assembly GCF_055691185.1). Classification (NCBI taxonomy): domain Eukaryota; kingdom Metazoa; phylum Chordata; class Amphibia; order Anura; family Myobatrachidae; genus Crinia; species Crinia signifera. The sequence continues at coordinate 274,164,116 of NC_139220.1, forward strand.
AAAAAATTAGATCAACCCTGTGCCAAAAATGCTGATCAGTGATGTACGTCACTGATCAGCGCTCAGCGGCCACAGGACACCCACAAAAGCACCGTGGGTGTAAAAACAATTAAAAAAAAAAAACCCACAGCACTCTCCAAAAAAAAAAATTAAAAATAACTGCTGATGAGTCAAAGGCAACAGAAATTTGATCAAAAAAAAAAAATTAGATCAACCCTGTGCCAAAAATGCTGATCAGTGATGTACGTCACTGATCAGCGCTCAGCGGCCACAGGACACCCACAAAAGCTCCGTGGGTGTAAAAACAATTTAAAAAAAAAACGCCACAGCACTCTCCAAAAAAAAAACTGCTGATCAGTGATGCAACACTGATTAGCAGTGAGGGGCAGCAGGCACACAACTGTGGGTGCAACCTGACAGGGTATATATATATAAAAAAAAAAACCTGCACCCCAAAAAAGGTGCTGATCAGTTAGTTTATACTGATCAGCACAAAAGGGGGGCAGCAGGGGGCAGCAGATACAAAATTATATCACACAATATCTATATCTCTGATACAATGACGCTGCAGCAGCAGCACAAGCAGACAGGAAGCAAGAGCAACCAGGAAGCAACCAGTAGCTGGCAGCACGGATGCCACCAACGCTGATCAGGTCAGTATAGGGCACAGATGGGCACGGAGACCACTCTGCACGCTGTTCCTGACCGGAATGGCGGCTGCAGGGCTGTCTGCGTTATCTTATTTGAGGTGTAATGGCTGTGATTGGTCCGTCGGTCCGACGGACCAATCACAGCCTTTGGGGGCAGGTGGGGTGAGGTGGGGTGATGGTCACAATCAATCGCTCCGTGTGTACACCCTTTTACTCTTTTATATTGGGATTGATAATACACTGGACAAGACTATAATACTATAGTGGTACAGGTTGAGTATCCCCTATCCGAAATGCTCGGGACCGCGAGCATTTCGGATAGGGGAATTTTCCGGTTTTTAGAATATTTTTTTTTAAGCCATACTTACCTGTCCCCTGATGGTCCCCGGGCGTCCCTCGGCGTCCGCGCAGTCCCCGAGCGTCCACAGCAGGCCTCCGGCATCTTCTCCTGGTCTCCAGCGGTCCCAGGAATGCATTGCGCGAGTGTGCGCGCGCACCGGTGACGTCACCGGCGCGCGCGCACACTCGCGCAATGCATTCCTGGGACCGCTGGAGACCCTGGAGAAGATGCCGGAGGCCTGCTGTGGACGCCCGGGGACTTGGTAAGTATGAAAAGAGGGTTAGGGGTTAAAAAAAAAAAAAAAATTCAAATGATTCCAAAAACCACGGTTTTTGGAATAATTCGGATAAGGGGATACTCAACCTGTATTATGAAAAGCATCCCCATATCAGGCTTTGTAATGTAAGCAGCAGCAGATAGTTCCGTCTTTAAACAAAAACGAAATATCATGGCTTAAAGCTTACACGGTTAGTTATCTACTGTAGTTTTAAATGTTCTAAAAAAATTCTGTTGGTATCTGTACCTCTTTTCATCACTGTGGCTTAGATTGCGGTGTGTTTGGAACCATGCAGGAATAAATACACTGTAATAATCTTCTAACTGGGGCAGAGGTTGCATTACTTTCTGCTTCATCCATAGCTGGATAACAAAATCTACCTTCAGTGTTACTTTGATAGTTTACCTGTGCCTCTGATTGAGGCTGTTGCTTAGGATGACACAGGTATTTCAGTGACGCAGAGGGGGAAATTTACTAAAATCTGAATTTTATTTCAAATGGGATGATGCTATCAGCAACCAATCAGAATATACTTCTTATTTATTTTCACGCTCACAGTAGCCTACCACAATTTTTCTCCTTTGCAGGAAGTTTTACTTTTGGAATATGCACATAAGCATTGCTTCCAAATATTTGACTATGATGAAGTTCTGACTTATTTGTCCTTTTGACTTAACGACTAAAAGGAATTTGAAGATAACAGAGAGCATTTTAGCAGAAATAATTCTTCCTCCCTGCTATACCATTTTGTTGCGGGTGATAAGCGACTGTGACTTGTGTATTATTCAGTACCATTATTTGCACATAGAATTATGCCAAACTGCCGCTTCTTCTTCCCAGAGGTCTTAATACATATTGAATAGATACATCCATGTGTATCAAGTCCAGAGGCTACTGAGTTCTGCTACCATTGGTTTTTGGAAAACATTCCCCTATATTTTTTTTTCTTTTTCAAATGGCTAGTACAGTCATCCGTCTGCAATGATCAATCTTGATGCTGTTGCGAGCTACTCTTCCTTACTCCTTTGGGGGTTCTTATGTCCTAGACATTAGTGCCACATGTAGATGCGATTTATGCCGTGTGTCAGTTCTGCTTTGTGGTGTTTACTGGTTCTTTACTCTTCAGCTGGTACAATTCACCAGTGATTTCTCCTTCTGAAAGAATGTGTTTCTCTTGTGTGATGATGAGGCTGGCATGCCTGAATGTGACAACATCTCCCCACTTTGTGAGTTGCTTTCCATAACAAAAGGTTACTTTCAAGGCTAGCTATATACAGTAGTATATTATTTACATGCTATCTTTTGGGTTTATTTACTAAGATAAGAGTTCTACAGATGGAGCCGGGCACTTCTTTGCTGGCGAATCACCAGAACGTCACTGCTGGCGATCCGCCAGCAGCCCGGCTCGCCATCTGACTGAGACGCGCGTGCGTCTCACACGCACGCGCGTCTCAGTATCCGTCGGCGGGGCGACGGGAACCCTGTCCGTCTCCGCTTCAGGGAGACGGACAGGGTTAGGGGGGGTGCGGGGAGGCGGCGGGGACCCAGGGTGACCGCCGACAAGCCGTCGGTGACCCGGGGGAAGCGCCGGCGGAAGGGGACACGCGCACATCTTGTGCGCGCGCGTTCCCTTTCGCTGTACAGATGGCGGTTGGCGGGGGATGGCGGCTGGCGTCGCCATCGCCATCCCCTGCAATGATGAGACCTGCCCCATCTGTATTTCAGATGCATTGTTACTATGGGCAACCAATCAGAATCGACTTCTTATTTATTTAGCACCATCAAGAAGATACTAGATACAAACTTATTGGTTGCCCATAGCAACATTCCATCTGAAACGGAACTCCCACCTTAGTAAATACTGTAAAGCCATTTCTGTTGAGACCAGACAGTTGCTTATTAGCTTATATACTGCCAGAGGTGGGACTACTGTACCATTGGTGCAGCAGGTGCATTGCACCAGAGTCCCTGAGGACTAAGGTGCCCAATTCTGCCCAGACAAAGTAGAGTTCACAGTGTTCCTGCCCCCACCAAGGTACATGCTTCCTGTTCTCCGCACCATGCAGGATATTGTGCTTGTACCCCTGCCACCCACTGTCTCTCCATGTCATCCTCTCCTGGCACCCACTTCTTCCCATCACCTTCTGCCTGCCCCTGTCTGCCGTGTCACCCTCTGCCTTGTTATCACTGTCTTCGACTGTATATCAACCTCTCCCTGAAATATGCTGTCACCGTCTGACTCTTCCAGTCAACCAGCACTCCCCCCTGCACCCCTACCTTCTGCTGTCAACCTCTGCCTCACACTGCCTTATGTTGTTAGCTTCTGCCTCTCCCTGTCACCCAGTGGTTTTTCCCTGTCCTTTTAAAACTCCTGCTATCTACTTTGACCGTGTTCCCCCTGCCTTATACTGTCACCCTCTGCCTCTCCTTGTCACCCTATGCTAGGGGAGATGGAACGCCTATGTGTTGAATAGGTTTGACATCTTCTGTTTACTTCCATATACTGTACCTTCCCTTATTGGCAAGCATAACCACTGTAAGTGACCATCATTGGCAGCTCTGAGTTGTCATATTGGTCTGTAAACATCATTGGTTTGCTCTTCATATGCAATTTTCGGTACTTATGTATTATCTGGGCTCCCATGTTAAATGCACCCCATTTTTTCATACCCCTACTATTCAACTATGCATGGAGCTGATTTTATATAGTGTGGCGAGCGCAGCGAGCCACCGCGCCCAAAGCGTGGCGAGGGGACGCGGTCTCATAAGAAGAACGGGAGCCCAGATATTACATAAGTACCCAATTTTCTTATGCTTTTGATTTCCCTGTGTTTCTGGATTAATACCCTGTTAGCAGCAGATAGCTCAGCATATTGTCTAGGTTGATTTATTAAGAAGCAAATCTTAGAAACTGGTTGTTGCATTGCAGCAAAATACATCTCGACAATTGTCAGTTTCTCGTTTCCCGTCTTCTATAACTTTTTTTTAATTTGCTGTATGAAAAACCTTTGCTACTGAACCCACACAGCACACTAATGTTACCGTAAGTATATCCATAAATAGTCTATCAAAAAATGCAGTACAAAAGTTTGTTCCAGCCCATTTGAGTAGGAAAACAAATGTTATATGAGACATATTTTTGTGCATGTGACTGTTCGTGGAGAGCTCTGAGTCTCACTGCTGCTCAGCACACCAGAGGGGGTGACACCAATGTGCCGACACTTCTGCAGTGCCAGGAGCCGGGTGCTGCAGTGTGATAGGCTGCTGCATCCAGGGCCTCCGAGAGGGGGGGGGGGGGTACTAATTACTCGGGCTTGTTGGAGGGGCCTGGCGGGGCCCTGGTATGACCCGCCTCCCCGCTCCATCCCACCTGAGCAGCAGCACACACCTACAGCATGTGCTGTGCTGACAGCAGGCTCAGCATGAGAGTCCCAGTGACAGCGTGAGTGCTCATGCTGAGCCTGCTGTCAGCACATCACATGCGTAGGTGTGTGCTGCTGCTGCTGCTGCTGCTTCTGAAGGGCAGGAGACAATAACACCCCCCCCCCTCAACTTTAGACTGTTTTTCACCCCCCCTAAACATTATTAAGGTGTGGCCTAATTGTGGTAGGTGGCCACGCCTCCCTCAATTAGGCCACACCCCAAAATTTTACCTGGGCCCAACATACCTCTCGGCGGCCGTGCCTGCATTACCAGGTTCCTCTCATAGAGAACGAGCCAGCACTACATAATGCCACTCAGCGTTTTAGTGGGTACACCCACAAAAAGCCCCCCGGCCACCTTCTGCACACCCCCCCCCCCCCCCCCCCCTCCCCGCTGTGTGCACCTCGGAGACTATGCAAGCCCACAACAAAGACCTGCACATGTGCAAAAGCCATTATGCCCATTCAGAGGCCGTAAACATCGGTCCCCATTGTGAATTGTGAACCAGAATCACCCCCCGGTAGGAAAGGATTATGAAGGCAGAGACAGAACCTGTAGCAGGCCTAGGTGAGTCTGCAGCGACATGAGTTGGAAGAAGGATGGGCTCAGGAATTGTGTGTGAGTGCCTGTGTTCTAATCCTGTTCTGAACACAGATAAACCTCAAGATTGGGAGAAGCAGCTGTGTACGTTACACTTGAAGGAACCTGATCTCAACACTTAACCCTTCCAACAGGGAGGGAGAACAGTCTCCTACTGGGAGATACAGTCTATATTACTGAGTGCAGAGTACGATGAAAAGAGAGAACCAACTCATTACAGCCACCACAGCTCAAACTTTATTCTAATGTAGCACCCACATCCTTTATGTATGTATAATACTAATTTATAAACACTATATATAAGCTGTGTGCAATTTTATTACACATATATAATTATCATAGTCTTCTAACACTGTAAATGGTACTAATTTAAACTGTTGTGTCAAGAAGAATATTTAATAAAGTGTCATTTAATTTAAATCAGCTTCCTTTTCATCTGACACCTCACACCAGCTGTCGCCAGGTTGCCTAGTAATAGGAGCACCACTGGGTACACTGAGCATAATTGAGAATGACACAAGTTCCGCTATACCAGGAAAAGAGCATGGCATTATGGGCAATCTCCAGTCATTAATGCTTACCTGTAACCTACGGTATTGGTAAAATTAATAAAAATGGTAAGCTAAAGCAGTATCGATGCAACCTATCAATTCACTAGTAATAGCACTGAATTGTGAGGCACTAAGGGCCTGATTCAGACCCGCTCACTAAAGCAGCGTTGTTTCGCTGCCTAGCGAGGGGGTAAGCGCAAATTGACCCCTCCCCACTTGCCACCAGCGCCACCCGCCTCCCCTGGTAACTTGCAAAGGAATGTGTGCGAGAATATTTTTGTTCTTAGACTCAAATACATGGAGCGATTTTTGTCCATTTACCAGGCGATCTGTCTAGATCGCTTATAAATTAAGCACAGATCGCTCAGTGTGTATGCCTCTGAACGATGGCGATGTGCGGTCCCACTCGTTGCCATCGCCTTACCGGATCTTGACTTCATGTAGTCAAGATCTAGTCAGATGATCACCAGTGTTCTAACCAGAGAACACTTTTTAGCACAGAATGCCCCTATACACATTGTTACATATGTATGGCGGATCTAGCCTCTGGGAAGCACAAGTGGGATTTCCCTAAACTGCATCGCTCAGCATGCAGGCTAGCAGAAATCCCCTGGTGTGTACGGGGCTTTGGTCCTAGTTATACAAGCCACAGAGCATCATGAGCTGAAGAAATGGCAGATATATGATATATATGATACATACAGTTAGCCAGGGTTGCCTACTTTTAAAGTCTCCTCTCTGGGAGAAGCCCGGAGAGGAGAACATCAGCAGCACTTCCGGGGGCGGGGTGTGATGTAGCCCCACCCCCAGTAATTCAGATCCCGCAATTTGCATGTCTTTGATGAGGGGGCAGGGCTGAATGACGCAATTTGCATCTTTAGCCCTGCCCCTCCACCGGAAAACCCGCGAATCGTGGGAAAATAAAGCTGCTGTGGGGAGATGTGTGTGTGTGGGGGGAGGTGTTGCCAGTGTCCAGGAGGGTCGCCCATCTTTTTTTTTGGGGGGGGGGGGGGCGGGAGGGTAGGCAAACCTGCAGTAAACCAATACAAAATCAGTAATATAATAGACACGTAAGCAGGTGACATTCTATTGGAGCACAAAAATATTCCCAGATGTACATTGTCAGCTGTTACATTTACACATTTAGCTGTCACTTTTCAAATGAAAATTGCTAGTTAACTGGGTGAATACAACTGAGTAAGTTGCTAGATAAAATCCCACATCAATTCAACTACCCGTATCCTCGTCTCTCTCGTAGCACTTGAAACAGACAGGTCAATACGATCCGACTAACAACAACTAATGCATTTATTTAAGTTCTAAGGATCTCTTATTGTCCTTTGCATGCATTTCCAAGGCCATAAGTGGTTCTGAAAGCCTTCATCACACAATATTTATTTCTTAATAAAAGAACTAAACCATTACAAATCTGTTTGTATATGCAGCTCTCTTAGGGGCTTTTAATATAGCTTTAAGTATACAGTACACCGAGGTTGAGAACAGCACGATTCATGTGCTGTTTCCGCAGTCCCAGATAATACTAGCTGGCAGAATGCTACCACCTACTCAGCAATGCTTTTAATGTCAAAGAATGTGCCCCATACAGCTACTGTAAGTTTTATGAAAAGAACATAAATATATTATTTTTACAGCATCCAAATCCGCAGAAGATTTTTACTTATTTTAAACTGTTATTCTGACCAATTAAATCTGAGGCCTAGTTCTTGGTGATGGGTCATAGCTATTTCTCATACACAGGTAGGTGAATGCCTATTTGTAGCAGAGGTGGATTTTACACAAGGCAATCTAGGTGTCTACATAGGACCCAGCAGGTCCCAAGGGGCCCCATAAAGATATCCTGGCCATCCAATCCCTTCCCAGAGGAGCAGTGGGCAGTGCAATGCATGACATCCAATTGACAGGCTCACACTCCCAAAGTCCCTTTGATGTTCTTTGATGGGATGATAACGGTTTGTAAAGTAAAGCGGCAGGCAGGTTACATTACACGTGACACAGGTATTGAGCCTACTTCCATAAGACTTAGAGCCTGTTAACCAATAGAGATATCGCCTGTGTTGGTGCTATGATGAGTGATATCTCTCTTTTAGTCTCCTCTGAGTGATATCGCTATTATGTTGCCCTCTCTCATGCCCCCCAACGTTCCCCCCTGCTAGCATCAGCTAGTATGCACTCCACCGGGTCCCTGCGGCCACCAATATCGGCCAATGGCTCTTATTCTGATCCATTTGGCTGGACTGTTCATTCGCACAGGGACGGATTGTGTGCATGCAGCCACATCTAACAGGGGCAGGGGGGGTATGGGATGGCGGGCCCGGCGACTCGGCCAAGGGGGCACCCAGCGTTTCATGGGCGTTCTCGTGGAAATCGTCTGGTGACGTAGGCACGGGGGGCGGGCAGCGGACATCCCCAGATGTCAGAGGCCCGCCCACTTCCTGATGAATGGCCACGCACATCTAAGGTTACCTGATTGTAACCTTAGATGTGCGTGGGCCTTCCACATCATCTAATGGTTGCCGACCATCGAATGATGTGGGTGTTTCCCCACAGCCTGCGAATAGGTGTTTAAACTAGGCGTGCAAAGGGGGGGGGGCAGTCGCAGGGTGGCGCCTGGTGGACTCGCAAGGCTGCGAATTTGCAGCCATGCGAATCAACCAGATTAACCCCCAATGTGTATGGGCCATAATGCTGAAGACCCTAGTCATCATTTCTGTTGAATGCAGTATGATCTTATCAATCAAGTTCTGAAATGCTTGATTTTATTCTGAGCTTGGCATTATTAGATAACACCTTCTTTAGGCTCTGAGCTGTTGTATACTGGACAGCAATCTATTAGTACAGTGGTTCTCAACTTCAACTGTCTAGTGCTCACAACAGATCACGATATGAGGATTTCGGTCTGTGGAAGCAGATGGGATACCACCGCCCAGCAACATAGATTCACTCACCTGTGCATGACTAAAGTAACCAATAAAACATAACCTGTTTTGTTATTTCAGAATGGGGCCAGATTTATCAAGCTTTAAAAAAGTGGAGAGTGATAACCAGCCAATCAGCTTCTACCTGTCATTTTTCAAAACTGGCCTGTCCCATGACAGTAAGGAGCTGATTGGCTGGGTGTTTATCACTCTCCACGTCGTCACTTTTTGAAGCTTGATACATCTGGCCCTGGAGTTTTAAACCACTGATTCAGGTAGTGAAGCATTAAGCTGAAAGACTTGGGAAAAGTTATTTGCTGGCTCTGCCTCTTTTTACCAGGGGGTCCAGGCTAACGACATTGTTAACCCTTTGAGTGCCAACATCTCTGTGAGAGATGTTCAAAATATCCACTAAAAAGGACAGCATCTCTAACATTTGTTATATAAATTCAAACAAAAAATGTTGTTTTAGATTATATATCCTATACAAGTTAAACATTACAGGTCATTATGAAGAATAAAAATGTTTCCTTGACAATATTCACACCTGTTTTCACTTGGTGCGCAAAGAGCTAAATACTGTAGCTAAGATAAATCTTTCAAATATTTCTTTATGAATTAATATGCACTGGGGAGTAACCCAAACACATGGTTAAGTGATCCAATCATTGTTGTAGTCCGGATTATGAAATATACTGTATATTAATTATTAAGATTATTTTTTTAAAGCATAGTACAAGAAAAGAGACTTTTCAGCACCTGGACAGCTCCTTGGGTGTTGTTAGCAAAGCAAAAAAGCACTAAAGCTGTGTACACACTGTGCGATTTGGTCGATGAGCGATTTTGGCTTAAAATCGCTCAGCAATATATTGCTCAGTGTACCGTTTTCATCAGTGATCAGCGATTTTGGCTGAAAATTGCAAGCTATTCTGTCTCTACCTCTTTTTGACTAGAAATCGCTGGTTCGACCAGCAATTTTTAGCCATAATCGGAGGAGCATGCTCCTGCAACCAGCGACCATGAAGGCTGGCAGCAGGAGCGCACTTCCGGCGATTTATCTCCCATAGCACATGAAATCACTGCCAATATGGTCGCTCAGCGACCATATTGCCAGCGATATGTGCTGATATCGCCCCGTGTGTACACAGTTATACAGTATCTGGTAAAAACAATACTGCAGTGCAGAAATCTTTAGGTTTGGGTGAGTTTTATTTGCATTTAAGGAGTGAATGAGAAATTACCATGGATATGTTACTGTAGCTTCTAACAGGATTCTGGGAGTCAGCAGAATACGGCAATACGCAATGCCCATGCTTAGATCTGACATCACTGCTTTAAAATCTTTAATGGAATGTTGAGGTTACTTTATTCTCTGGGCTCACACTATGAATGTTTACAATACAAAATAGCAATTCTAAAACTACAGTATGTTGAGGTTACTTTATTCTCTGTGCTCACAGTATGAATGTGTACAATACAAAATAGCAATTCTAAAACTACAGTATGTTGAGGTTACTTTATTCTCGGTGCTCACAGTATGAATGTGTGCAATACAAAATAGTAATTCTAAAACTAAAAGGAAACAAAGGGTTCTCCAAATTAATTAAATTATATTAGTTCAACCATAATATTTAATCTGAATCCTGAAAAAAAGAAAGCTATGCACATCATCAAACATGACCTAGAGCTTAAATCCTGCATGTACTCTGATACTTCTCTTACATAAGGTTTGATAACATGGAACATTCTATATTGGTTTTACTGTATTGTGCTCATGTATCACTGCCATTTAAAAATGTCAGTCCCAGTCACATATTTGTGTTCACAATAGAAACTGCCATGTTGCCCTGCTTCAATACAGGCTGCTGCAATCTTCGTGTCTTGAAAAATAGCCGTGAAATACTCTGCCGGTGTCATTGAAATTCTTTTTGCTCTCAAAGTAAATGACAAAATAGCAGTCACTTTGTGGTAGGTCATAACAAGATCTTCCACTGACTGCAAAACCTGAGATTGGAGTCCTGATGGGAGTGAGAGAATACTATTCGATAAGCATTTTTAATGCTGCATAGATATACATTTCAATACAACTACAATATTTGTATATGGTTCATTTTTAGCTTCATATAAAAAAACAAAATGCTCCAGGTATTCATAAAATGGAAAAGTAAATAGCCATATGAAAGATTAGTGAAGGGTGGATGGGGAATATTTGTAGTGGTGTTGACTGCAAAATTGCCCAGAGATCAGACTGTAATCCCATACTTCTCATGAATCCAGTTAGACTTCTAGAGGAAAGCACATATCTTGGTTGGTGGACCTTGACTAATGTAATAAATAATACAAAGCAAATCATGGCATCCACTCCCTTTTGTATTTAAGACTATAAGGTCTGTTCACATACCTCCCAACTGTTCCGAGCTTCACGAGGAAGTCACATTTCTTTGGGACGTTTTACGCAGCTCTACTCCTGGTCCGCAGTGTCCCATGGTGTCAGGCGCTGCAGAACCCTTGTGGCACCATAAAAATAGACAATAATAATAATAAAAAATGGTGGGCAGCATCTATTCATGGGAGACAGATGGACTGGGGGGCATGGCAGTAGCTGCCGCAACACTAGGCATGCCCCCACAGCAAAGGCAAATGGGACATGGCTTCTCCATTTGCTGAGGCCATGCACCCTTTTTGGGAGTGTGTGATGAAGGTCCAACACCACATGTGTTCATGAAGCAATGAAAAGTGCAGAGAATTGTGACATTGAAGAAGTTTCCATTGGCAACAAATCAGCTGCTACAGTACATGCATTTGATAAATGTTAGTTCAAAGATGATTGGTTGTCAGAGGCAACACCACTGGCAAAGTCTCCGCTATTTTCACTGCTTCGTGAATAGACGTCTAAGATAGACTAAACTCAGCAATGTTTAGGAAAATGTGAAAGTTGGACACAATGTAGTTGATGAAATGATCTGTTTGGTTTCATGGGAGACTTTAATGTCAAATTTACCAGAGATCTTAATTTGTTTTGAGGATGTTTCCACCGATCATGATATGCGAATGTACCTTGAAATGCACTAGAATAGGCAATGGACCTACACTGGCGCATTTCGCAGTGCATCAACATAGCATGTGTACTTACAGATCTATTGGGGGGGGGGGGTGGTTCAACACTTTTAGGGCCAGTTGTATCAAGCTTCAAAAAGTGATCAAGTGGAGAGTGATCAACAACCAGCCAATTAGTTCCTGTCATTTTTTCAAACCCAACCTGCAACACGACAGTTAAGAGCTGATTGGCTGGTTGTGTATCTCTCCACATGATCACTTTTTGAAGCTTGATACATTTGGCCCTCAGAGTTTATAATTAAGCCTTGTAACATTAGCAGCCTCTCATTCTACATAATCACTTTTGAATTCTACTAAAGAATTTAAATATGAGAAGCATCAATAAATTTTCACCTAAATATCCAAAACATCAAGACAGAAATAAGGGACAACCATCCATTATAATTTAGTAGAGAGTAAGCTATATTTTTAAAATACTGTAATAAGGGGAACACAATAAAAATGTAAATCAAAGATGCCGCGTTTCTCTATGCTTGAACCCCTGGTACCACGGTCTTATATATACAAGGGATTAGAAATTATTCTTAACAAAATAAATCATCCTGAACTCCGTGCTTCCCTTATAAATCCCCTACTAAAATGCCAACATTTATATGCCAGCTGTTATTTCACTATTATTGTACTTGTTCATAGGGATGGCCATCGACCATCGATGATTCAAAATCTTCGGTGGTTTATGGCCAATGTCTAATTCTTTTGCCATCAATGGGGAGCACCAGATGGTTTCCCTCCATCGATGGCATAGCAAAACAATGTTTTTCATTTATTTTTATTTTTTTGAAGCGCCGGTGCATAGCTCCGCCCCTGACACCCATGAAGCCCCGCCCCCATGTTTTCATTGGCCCACAGGCCTGTCAGTCAGACTCAATGGATGACCATCAATAGGTAAAAATATTGATGGTCGTCCATTGCATAGTTTCGCACTATCGATGGCCAGTTGCACTATCGCCATCAATGGCAATGGCACCGATGGCCATCCCTACTTGTTCAGGGCAGAAAAATGACTGCATATGTGGCAACTTTATTCTAATCCAAAACCTCCATGCATTGTCTAGCATATAACTAGCGAAACACCGTAATGTGTTTATAAAAGATGAACTATTTTCAGAGCATCTGACAGGTGGATTATCTTCCTGGGCCGCACTACACATAGTAATGTACTGGTAAAAGGAGAACTTCACGAGAAGAAACGCATTCTCGGCTCACATAATAGAAATAAAGCCACACGCAAGGAAAGAGGAAGGTATCACTGTATGGCACGTATGGTGCTGAACAAGTTCACAGCTGCTGGGAATACCCTCTCCATCCGATGTTTTCTCTCCTCTATTACCAGACATGTTGTGCTAAATGCAATTTCAGTGCTATTTAACAATAAATAAATAGACCCCTGGGGGACACAGATTGTAATATTTCTTCAGTACGTTTGTGAGCAGAAAAAAGCCTGCTCTTTATCTCCCATAATGCAAACGGCTGTTTAAGAATTCATCAGGGGAGGAGAGCTGGTGCAACAGTAATGACTTGAGATGAAGCCAGACGTTCTCCACCGGGACAAGACCAAATAGACAAATCTGAGTGTTCTGTAGGGAATAATAATAGAATGCGTAACCGATACCCTGTTACTTATATTATTATTAATTTAGACCTCTCTGCTTTAATGAAAGTCATGTCGTTTGTTGTGTTCTGAAATGATCCTTTTTAAGTTTTGGCCGGCAGTCATCTTCTGTACATAGATGGGGACGGATCTTGTTTCCAAGCAGAGGGAATTACCAGCGGATGCGTTTAGTGGCCAAGCTCTGTCGAGCAGTGATAAGTTAAGATCAACTAATTCATAATTAAAGAGTTTATACAGCTGCAAACTCTTGAGGAGGATAAGAGAGTGTACGCAGCCCATTGTAGGGATGGGGGTCTCTGTACACACTGTAGTCAGCAAATTGCACAGCCAATGAGATTTTCTGGACAGGATTTCTCAACGCAGAGCTGCAGATAATAACATTGATATTAAATGGAAACTGTCATTGGACTGACATTGCCATAATGCTCCTTTTCATCTGTTCAGGATTGATTACATTTTAAAAGCTTGTTACAGGTATTGAAATTTTTGTTACATTTTGTTCTAAGAGGTTCATTAAATGAAAGTAAATATAAAATATAGACACCTTGATAGGACAATAAGCTACATCCATTACTATTTATATAATCCTGTATACAGTATAGGGCCGCCAATAGGGGACTGCTGTGTGTACGGCTGTCTCAGGCCGGGGCAGCTCATTTTGCCCACCGCAACACCCCCCCAGACTGCCTCCGCTGTGCTGCCTGTGCTGCGCTCAGTGCAGGTCCCGAAGCACAGGCTTCTTCAATGCAGGTCGTCGGCGGCCAATTAAAATGCAGCACCGGCTTTTGAGCCAATCAGAGCTCGTGTACCGTTAGCCAATCAGAGCAACTGCTGGTACACAAGCTCTGATTGTCTCGCCAAGCTGGTACTGCATTTTGATTGGCCACCGGTCTTCTGCATTGAAGAAGCCTGTATTTCGGGACCTAAAAGGGGGGGGGTGGATCAGTTCCAGGCCCCAAAATTCCTCGTGGCAGCCCTGTTACTGTACTGCAACACTGTAAGTGCAGTTTTATTTATAAGCATGTTTGGAAACTGCATCTGTCCTTTGTTGGTCTATGTACTATGCAGTGTAGGGTTTTATATTTTAATATATTAGAGTGTGATGAAAGTCAGTTTTGAAGACAGGTCGTATGGTCATTGACCTGTGCATGCCCCAAAACTTAGCATATACTACTACAGGACAGAGTCACACACAACTCTGTAGTTTCTCCAGTTAAAGCTGGGAGGTACATAGTGCCATCTTACATACAGTATGGGCCCTAGTACCCGCAATTTTAGGAGTCCTTGAGTATTTTAAGTGTCTGTGCACAGCATACTGATTGGTGGATTGCTGGAACTATCCACAATCAGAGTGCAGCATTCCCTAAATGACTCACAGCCTACAGCCAATCAGTGAATAGCTAACAGCATGCTGATTGGCTACTGCATCTGTACTGCACTGCTTCTGACAGTCATATGCTGTAAGGATGCATGTGGAATGATGGCTTGTATTTAAGTCTGACTTTCTATACTGTAGCTGTTTTGTGTGAGAGTTGCTAACTCGGCTACCATACATTCTGCCATCCAATTGTTATACTATAGTTCAGGACAGGCCAACCTGTGGCTCTCCAGATGTTGTGAAACTACAAATCCCAGCAAGCCTTGCTACAGTTTTAACACTCCCTTATAGCAAAACTGTGGCAAGGCATGATGGGATTTGTAGTTTGACAACATCTGGAGAGTTACAGGTTGGCCAGGCCTGCTATAGTTCGCATTGTTTGTTTTTTGTGTGAAATCATCCAAAGAGGGCAAGTTGATGTATTGCCCAGAGTGACCAGTCAAATTCTAGATGTTATATTATAGAATTTATGAGACAAATGAGAGCTTATTTCTGAGTGGTATCTAAGGACAACACCTGTACATGATATAGTTTTATCATTAATGAAATGTAATATGGTGCTGGAGTAAAACTTTTTGTGTGTGTGTTTGTGTGTATTTAAATATATATAGATAGTACAAACCCACACACAGACTTATTACATTCTAAGGACTCCTACTGTTTCGCTATAAGTGGATATTTCTTCCAACATTCCAAATAAGAGCATGTAATGCATTCATAAGCAGCAGCATATGTGACTGCTCAAATACAGTTCTTGGACGCTCCATGTTTTTCACTATTTCCAATTTGCAATTCTAGTAATTCTTGCTGCTACGCTGACACTCCCTCACTCTGCAGGGTCCAAAATGAATTACGTTTGCAAGTTGGCAGATCCAATGCCGATTGTAGCAGGGAGCTGAGAAGCCTTATGCTGTCCTTGCATGCCTCCGGTGCCAAGGAAGCGACGGCTGGCTACAGTTTCCAGACCATAATATATGCTAGTAAGATTTTCTTTAATGGCTTACTGGAATTTGTGTAAGATATCAGCCGCATAGCTGAAGACAGCCCAGGTCATGTAGGTCAGTATGACAGTGAATGCAGTGGGAACATCCAGCTGAATTATAGCCATCCTCCCCAGCTTTTTAATGAGATTACGGCTGGCTCACCCAGATGCTTTATAGAGAAGAAAATCTCCAAATTTAGGGGAATTTAATGAATAACCAAAGAGTTCCCGCTTGCCAATTGCAGCTTTTAGAAAATGCAAAGGACTATGGGAGATCTGGACGTGTTTCAGTATGCACCTTATGGATATGAAAGTCTGAGTATCTTCAGGCACATGGCACTCGACTGCCATGTTGAAAGGCTGTAAATGTATCTGGTGCAGACGGCACTGATTTCTGAAAGTAATATTGAATCTTGGAGAGAGATAAAGTGGACACAATTAAAGTACCAGCCAATCAGCTTCTAGAGGCTGAGTTTGATCCCTAGTTGTACTCTGTGATAGCCGAAACAACTCCAGGTAGGTGAGGGAAGACAGGGTGCGTCCTGTTCGTGTGCAGAGCAGGTTCAGTTTTGCCACACGCAGTGCCCCATAAGCCATTTCAGGATGGGGAGTAGCGCCATAATTAAAAAAAAATGGGGGCATGTTGCTTTGTGCACATCCATCTCTAAATCACAAAATTGACAATATGCCTCTCCACGTTACCTCTCTCCATGGTTTGATGCATCTTCCCCTAAAATCATTCACCCCAAAACTGTGTCCTGGCTAGGAGTGACTGTCATGAGCCCCTTCAGGAGCATGACCTAATCAAAAAGGGGGCATGGCTTGGAGTAAATTCTCTCTGTGCTGCTGGCCATATGGTAATTGCTAAATTCTAGTACGCTAAAGTACCTTTCACCCCCAAGGGGAGGAGCAAGGCTAGTGGACTTGCTCCTTCACCATCCACTCCACCACTGATTGCTTTTAGTAACCAGGTGGTGAGCGAAGAGAGCCCGTGGGGGTCCGTTTGGGTCTCTTGGTTCGACCTTGCTCCTCCTCTCTCTGCCCCCTCTCCTCCCCTGTCATGTCACAAGGTCCCTTAGCCCACTTGAATTTAGACCTAACCCTGGCCATACCTCCAGTTCCTCTCTCCCGGCGAGAAGACGCTACAGTATGCATTAGACTACTGTAGTACCGATTTTTTAGCAAATGTATGTGGGTTTATTACTAAGACAGAAATAGAGATGCTGTTCTTAGTTGTCTCAGCCTGTCCTGGTTAATGTATTGGTCTCTCTCCCCAGCCACATGCTGCTGTGTGCTGAGCTGCGGTGGGTCCAGGCAGGCTGCGGTAGATGGAGGTGCTATCCCTGCTGCTTAATCAGACACAGCAACAGCAATGCACTAGTATGATAATGAGGCAGGAGGCATCTGATGTACGTAGGAGATTCATGCTGCATTCTTGGATGGAACATCAGATCACTTTGAAAACTAGCAGCTGGCTGTGTGACCCATGGTGCCAATCATACCAACTGCCACAGTTCCTACAAATAGCCAAGGACCCATACTGCATATACACGGAACAGGTCCAGCGTATGCACAAAGTACTGAACATCACTACTTTGCAATGTGCATCTTGGATCCTACAGGATCTGAATTAGGCCCCTGGTGCAGTGTATAGTAATATTTCCCAGGAGCTATTTCATTATCATTATCTACATGAATAGCCCTTAGTATTAGTATGGTGGTATTTTAATGTGTGCCATATGTTACCTGGATCAGGCATAGTAATCCCTTTAAGGCTAAGGGGCTTACTGTATATATGAAGTGTTGCAATGTGGCTTGGCTAATTAAGAATCATTGTTGCTGTGTGTTGCAATGAAATTACAGTGCAGATTATAGGAAAGTATCATAGCTGGAGTGTCAGGACAGCTGCTGGGGAAACCTGCTGTCCAGGAGAAGATTTACCTTTTATTTGTGCAAACCTGTCTTCTGTATTTCCCAAAGCAAGAGACTTGCAGTTACAGGCATGCACATACAGTAAGTGGAAAATGCTTGCAAGCACCCACTTGTGTCTGATTATTGGGGATGAAATTATAAACTTACACTATAGGGGACCAGGAGGGGGGGGGGGGGGGGGGGTTTCGGCATTCTACAGCGGTGACCAGGCTGCTTCTGTCCAGGCTGCTTCCTGCACCGTAGTGACGTCACCCAAGAGCGACCAGCCGCAGCCTGATTATAAAGATGGGCAGCAGCCCAAAACAAATATGGCCACAAGAATCTTCCTCCCATAGGATGAAGTCATCTCTCCAGCGCTGGCCGGCCCTGGTAGCATGGTCGGCGGCCCAGCCAGGGAGGAAAGCGGCCAAATCTGGACCGGCCCACCAGGAAATGGCCCGGTTTCCCGGTGTGCTAATCCGCCCCTGGTGCACCACTGCAGACATAGGGGTTTATATACTAAGGGCCTGATTCAGCAAGGCTCGCTAATCCGCAGTTGTTCGCTGCTTAGAGAGCACATAAGCGACACACAGCTGAAGCAGGTCTAAGCTTAATTTTCATACCGAACAGGAGGAAAAATCATCTGATGGTTAGCGACCATCGGCTGTGTGGCATTTACCAGCAAATATATATGTAGGCTACTAGTAAGCAGGTCTGCATTACCCCAATGTAAAGTAGATGCTGCTCTGCCCTGTTGGTGATTCCTCCACAATGTACTGTAGTGCTCACTGTCACTATGTTGCTATAGGCTACTGCATTCTGCATGCCCTTCCCTTACAGGTTGATGCCTATTAGAAAAGCTACAAGCTCATGAACAGTTATTTGTTGACTGTACAAAAGGGAATGTGCTAGTATGCAGGGAAGTGTATTTTTATAATTAACAGTCATTTATTCCAGATACTGTATTACGCACAGGGTTTGATGTATTTTTTTTTGTGCTAAAAACAAGCAGTACAGTATTTGTACTCTGTCAAAAATAAGATATTTTAAACCTCACACAGTATCAGGTATGTGAGGGAGTATAAAAGGCAAGCATTTATGGATGAGGCGTTCGGCTGGACGGACCGGTTATACTGGGCTTCAGAAAACACTGAGCCGTTTGTTGCAATTCTGAGTTTGTGGAACTTTTTGGAATTGGGAAGACTTGTGCTACTGCTCTCCATGTTCCATCACGGTACTGGCACATACTGTGGAATGGATGAAGGAGAACACCACGCTGGAGCAAAGAGCAGAGTGCCCTGAGGCTGATGTGAACATTCATTTATTTGAAACGATAAGGTGAGGAACTTGCGAGTCAGGAAACCCAATGGGATCAGGAATTCCTGTCCGTGATCCCTTGATTGGCTTATACGAAAAACATTCTACAGTATAGTGACTTCCTCTGTTGGGGCCCCAGAACAATGTACATGGGATTCAAACTAAAACGGAGGTTGAATACCACCGACATATAACACTAAACTACTGGTAAAACAAATACAAGTTGAAACATGCAGTTTGGTCTGATTTATTAATAATTCTCAGCACTCCAGGCTGGAAAATGTCCTCCCTCCACCTGTATGACTCCTCCCCAGGGCCGCCAAGAGAAATGTGTCTATGTTGATTTTTTTATATTTTTTATTATTTAAACATAGATATAAGGATATTTACACAATTACCCATCAATATTCATATAATTATAATTATTCATATAATGCAACAGAATTAAATAACATTATATGAACATTGATGGATAATTGTGTAAATATCCTTATATCTATGTTTAAATAATAAAAAAAATATAAAAAAATCAACGTAGACTTATTTAAGTATACAGACAATATAAATAACCACTAACATGTATTATTTAACCTCTTATCGCCTAATCATTCATTATTTTAAGTTCTTTATATGAGATATAGTTAGTTAAGGAAGTTGTTCTGCATTCCACAGCCAGGAAATACGTCATCATTACACTCCGGACCATCTGCCCTTTCGGGAAGCCCCACAAGGTCTCCATTTCCCTCCAGCGGCCCTTTACCATCAGTGCACAACCGCATCATAGTGAGGACGTTTGGACCAAAGGTGGAATACCCGCTTCAAATATCCTTGGTGAGATAAAATAAACTCTGCAAAAACATTTGCCATATTTTCAAAGCCCATTTAAACGAGGACTCCTACAGCCAGTAAGGCCAATTACAAATCCAGAGAGGGTATCAATTTTAATTGATATGTATTTACATGTTTACCTTTTAATTGTTGCTCATTTTAAATTTTTATTAATTCTTAATAAATGTGCCACTTTTGTTTAGTCAATCCCTTGTAATTGTGTCAATATTTGATGAAATTAGCGCTGCTTCTATATCTGTGTACTGATGTTGGACAAGGAGGCCTGGCTCACAGTCTCCACGCACAGTTATTGTGCTTACATTATTGCCAGTGGAATTTCATAACTCTTCAGCTGTGGAATCAGCAGAACGTCAGTGACTTTTACGCACCATGCGCCTTAGCATTCGTTAAGCCTGCTCTGTGATTGTACGCGGTTTTCTGCTTCATAGCTGAACCGTTCCTAAACTCTTCTGCTTTCTAATAATATCACTTACAGTTGAGTGTGGAATATCCAGCAGGGATGGAATTTCATGAACCGTCTTGATGCAAATGTGGCATCTTATGATAGTACCAGGCTTCAAGTCTCTGAGCTCTTCAGAACGACCCATTTTGTATCACCAATGTTTGCAAATGGAGATTGCATGGCTAGGTGCTTGATTTTATACACCTGTGGCAAGGGGTCTGATTGAAAATGCAATTGAATTCAGTAGTTAACAGGTGTGGACAAATACTTTTGTACATATAGGGCGGTATTCAATTGTATTTCACCAGCATTTCAGCTCGCTATGCCCAGTGGTCATGAGGTTAAATGCACAAATGCCTGGCTAAATCTGACCATAATGGGCATGATATGTTCAAAAATTTTTTACTGAATATCGCCATACAATCTCCCGTCTCTTTAGATGGAAGATCGAGCGCAATATAACAATTGAATACCACCCATACGTAATGTTACGGGAAATAGGTGACTTTTTCGCAATAGCAGCCGTTTTTTACAGTATAACACTTTATTTTTTTTATCTTTGTAATTGAATAAAGGAATTAAAAGCAGAATATAAAAAATTTCCCAAGTATATTTATCCTATATAATAAAATGCTAATGCTGCTACTCACCTCTGTGGGGAGAATACAAGTCTTTTGGCACTGACCTCCAATAGATGGAGGTTACAGATTACAGGTTACAGATTACAGGTGGAGTTTACAGATTAAAGGTTACAGATTACAGGTGGAGGTTACAGATTACAGGTTTCAGATTACAGGTGGAGGTTACAGATTACAGGTTACAGATTACAGGTGGAGTTTACAGATTACAGGTTACAGATTACAGGTGGAGGTTACAGATTACAGGTTTAAGATTACAGGTGGAGGTTACAGATTACAGGTTACAGATTACAGGTGGAGGTTACAGATTACAGGTTACAGATTACAGGTGGAGGTTACAGATTACAGGTTTCAGATTACAGGTGGAGGTTACAGATTACAGGTTACAGATTACAGGTGGAGGTTACAGATTACAGGTTACAAATTACAGGTGGAGGTTACAGATTACAGGTGGAGGTTACAGATCAGGTTACAGAACTCTTAATTTGCCTCAAACTTGGTGCCAGGGGAACAATATTTACCACAGACAGGTGGCAGAATGGACAACTTTCAATAACAATCAACATGGATCCCGCAATTTAGTTATTGAAATGATTAAATAAATTTGGTACTCTTTACTTAGTTGGGCGCCCGTCGCGGGCATCGCGGGTACATTTATGTCTGGCCGCGACGCGACCGACGCGATGCCCGCGATTTCCCATTGAAACCCATGTTAAACATGGAAATCGTGTCGGTCGCGTCGCGGCCGGCCATAAATGTACCCGCGATGCCCGCGACGCGATGCTCACGATTTGCCATAGGAATCAATGTTAAAAGGCCCGATGGACACGATTTTACTGTTAAATGCCTCAATGGACCCGATTTGGCCATAGGAATCAATGTTAAATGGGCCACAGAGGCCAAATAAGCACAATTAACCCTTAAATGTCCCCCCAAATTTTTAACGCCACCCCACGATCCACGCAAACCCGAAGCGTGGCGAGCGCAGCGAGCCCGCGAGGGGCGGCGGTACGCGTCCTCCGACCTTTTCATGCCCTACTATCCACTAGGGCGTGGAGTGAGAATAGAATAGTGTGGCGAGCGCAGCGAGCCACCGAGCCCGAAGCGTGGCGAGCGCAGCGAGCCCCGCGAGGGGACGCGGATACCTTCACAGTTATACGCGTCCCCTCGCGGGCTTCACAGGTGTCCGTGGCGACGCGGACACCTGTGAAGCCCGCGAGGGGACGCGTCTACCTGTGAAGGTATCCGCGTCCCCTCGCGGGGCTCGCTGCGCTCGCCACGCTTCGGGCTCGGTGGCTCGCTGGGCTCGCCACACTATTCTATTCTCACTCCACGCCCTAGTGGATAGTAGGGCATGAAAAGGTCGGAGGACGCGTACCGCCGCCCCTCGCGGGCTCGCTGCGCTCGCCACGCTTCGGGTTGGCGTGGATCGTGGGGTGGCGTTAAAAATTGGGGGGGACATTTAAGGGTTAATTGTGCCTATTTGGGCTCTGTGGCCCATTTAACATTGATTCCTATGGCCAAATCGGGTCCATTGAGGCATTTAACAGTAAAATCGCGGTCAATCAGCCTTTTTAACATTGTTCCCTATGGGAAAATCGCGGTCATCGCGGTCATCGCGGGCATCGCGGGCATCCCGATTTACCCGCGATGCCCGCGATGACCGCGATTTTTACCCCCGACGCCCGCGATTTCAATCGCTGGCGCCCATCTAGGTAAAGAGTACCATCAATTTTTCATCAGGATCCAGCTGAGAAGCCCTCCTGCATTGTGTCCAAACTTCCCTTGTGATTCCGTTAAAGACAGCTGTCCTCTGTGAATGATGATGGTGGAGATTAATGCAGGATAGTCTATTGTCACCAGTCTATCTTATTGATTGATTGGGTGAAAATGTTCTTTTCAGACTAAAATCTCTTATAACCCTGGACATTATAACCTTTCATTCCAGGAAACCTTGGCGCATTTCTGATGTGTTACCGTCTGCTACTATTCTCCTGATAATGTGGACAGGTCAGGCTTCCTGGGAGAGGTGAAATGCGGTATGAATAATAAACGTGAATTCTAGGTCATGCTCCGAGTCCAGAAAGGATTTTATTTGTAGCTGGCTCTACAGAATTATTACATTTGGTTTGTGAAAAGCCACGTAATAACGACACATGTGAGATGTGAGTGGATCCCTCAGTAGATCCGAATCTGGTTGTGGTTCAGATCCACAAAATGGGTGTGGATTCGGATTTTTGAAGAACCCACCCACACATATTTAGTAACTTGTAATGGTCACTCAGTTTTAAAAATCTACATTAATAGTAAAGACAGAAGTCAGATTTGCGTTGTATGCCATTATTGAAAAATATCTATATCCAAAGACGTAACTACCATAGGTGCAGGGGGTGCAGTTGCTATGGGGCTCAGAGCTGAAAGGGGCCCACTTTGCCTGTCAAAGTATCATGTGCTCTATACATTTTTCCGCATTAGGTGATAAATAGGGGCCCTTACAAACTTTTGCTATGGGGCCCACATGTATGTAGTTACGCCACGTCTATATCAGCCCCTAACTGTCACTTTACAAAACAGCATGTAGCACGGCATTTAGGGGGTGATTGGCTGCTATTTTGTCTTTCTCCACTTTATCACTCCGCAATTATTAGTACATCTCCCACAATATTCACCCTCATTGGGCCTCACAAAATTATCCTGATGCTCTGGTTGAAATGCTACATTTGTCCAATGTGATTGTCACATTGGATGTAGAGCTAATCCTTCTTTGTATAACATGAATATAAATATTATTATAACACCTGACACCTGCTGGTGAAAGCCTGTATGACTATGGGCTCACTCTTAGTGAACCAAATTCGACCCCTGCCCCGATGGGCATAGTTTGCGCATTTCTGCACATGTG
Organism: Crinia signifera; assembly: GCF_055691185.1. Taxonomy (NCBI): domain Eukaryota; kingdom Metazoa; phylum Chordata; class Amphibia; order Anura; family Myobatrachidae; genus Crinia; species Crinia signifera. The sequence continues at coordinate 274,188,041 of NC_139220.1, forward strand.
CAAACCCAACTGTGAACAGCCTCAGTGATCTATAATGTCGCCGGGCCATTCGCAGCGGGGAGGAAGGGACAGGGGCAGATGGGGGCATGTATTTGATGGGGCGGCGTCACAAGGACTTGCTTGGCATCTTACCGAGTTAATTAGAATCACCCCCATACAGCAGCTGTGACTTCTCTCTGTGAGATTTTAAATAGAGGTAAATAATATTGAATAACAAGAATACTCCTGGTTTTGTGTAATATCACTGACCTTTTAAAACTCCAGGCCAGAGCATAAGGACCAATTACTATGCAACAGTTCAGTCTATTAGTCAATATCCTGATAGGATAAAGCTATGTATAAATATAGGTACACATATTAAGGGCCCTTATTCTGATCGGTGCGGATATTCCCGCATTCTTACGGAGCGGTCCGCACGCCACGGTGTTCTGCCGCGTGCGGCCATCGTCCGTAGAAACGCCCACGGGTCCTCCGCATTCGGACGGACTCACTCTTTAAGAACAGGGCGTGTTTACGGACGACATACAAACCATGCGTGTGCGGGGGAAACAGTCAAATTCTGCACGGTATAACAGAGTATTACAGAGTGTGCTCGGGAATACCGCATCCAAACGGGAGCCAAGCGGTGCTACCGCACGTAAGCGGAGTATTTACGCCAAACAACCCACTATTATGTCAATTCTGCAATACATCACATGACCCACTTATTCAATTACCTATCCTCATAAAAAACTGCTTATTTGGAATTGGAATCAATTAGATTCCAATATATCCTTACAAGCATGCCTAACACATGCATTGCACACATTAACCCTTACAGCAATTGAAGTGCAATGGTTTCAATTAAAGCACTGACAAGCGTCCTATTAGTGATTAATGAGTAAAGGAGTCGATTTTATTGGGTTCAGGTGTTAATGCTTGTAGTCATTAGGCGGTCCGTTCGCCTCCCGCAGGAACGAGTGGTGTCCGCAAAGCAATAGTGGCCTTTTGGACACCGCACATTTCTTCCCTTTTTGTTCGCGTGCATTCGGAGTGCTATCCGAATGTACGCCCCCCAACATAAGTGTACTCCCCCGTGTCCGCCCATGTTTCCGCCCCGTTTTGCCCACTTTGAAACTACGCCCATGTGTCATTCCGCATGACGCCCATAATACGCCCATATTTCCCGAATGATTGCGGTGACCAGTTTTGTACGGGATTTGGCCGAACAGGTACGGAGTCAAGGCGTGGCACATGCGCGTAGCGTTCTCCACGCATGCGCAGACGCCGTAAAGACGCGATCCGAAAGTATGCGGAAAAGTACGCATCAATCAGAATAAGGGCCAAGGAGCACTCAGAAGTGGGTGAACTCTGGGGAAAATTGTTAATCAACAGGAGATGATCTGTAAGAGCGAGTGAAGTGTGTTTTTGACATGCAGAATCCTGTACAACACTGAGCTGCTCTAGAATAAGGTCAGCCTGTACTTAATATAGCTTTTAGCCTTGTAATTATGCACTATTAAATCACACATCTGCTTTGCGGCAAGGTCTTTATAGCATTGCCTCCAAAATAAGGACACTCCAGACAGCAAATTCCCCTGAGTTTCCTTGCTAATATTTCCATTAGCATGTACAGTACATCAGTATTTTATAGGTTCACAATTATGACCCTAGGGTTGATGATTAATAATAGTGCCTTTATGGTTTTCATTATCATGAGTGTGGCCTTTTCCTGTGTTTCCATCTGATATAACCTATATATGGGTCACAGCAGTGTGATATCATCTATGCAAAGTGTCATACATTAAAGCATGAAATTGGACATTTAAGAAAGTGCTGCATACAGTATGTATTGGAATTATCCAAGATACCTCTATAACTCACAGCCTGAGGATGTATTTAGCTAGGGATAGAGCACCTTTTTGTTATCAGTCTTAATCCCATAGCTCAGTGGCGTAACTACTGTAAGGCAGCCCCAGCAGCCGCTTGGGGAAGCAAGCAGCAGCAGGGTCTGTGTGGGAGCCGGCACCCGCTCGATGCACTGACATGCTGCTGCCTGCCGCTGCCCACTGACTGAGCACTGCAGGTGAGTCAGCTGCAGCGCGGGTGGGGCCATGGCAGAGATGACAAATTCCCCCACTGATTCAATTGACTGTACACAGAGTCGGCTATTGGCTACTGTGTACAGGATGGGCTGGCAGATGGTTGTGCTAGGGCAGCCTGGGATGCGTCGGAGCCAAGGGAAGCAGCAGTGTCTGCTGGTCTCTCTTGTTCTCTCCTGCTTCAGCTTCTCCGTTATGTGTGTGATGTCATCACGTCACACGCTGGGGAAACATTCTGGAGGGGGGGCACCACAAACTTTTTGGCAGGGGTGAGCAAAATTTATAGTTACGCCACTGCCATAGCTATGAAGTGAGTGGGGACAGAGCAGCCTGCGGTTCATAAGGATGCCCACAGCAGCACAGACTATTTCAGGATTTATCTGATATTGTGCGAAGGAGAGGCCACCTGTGATTGTGTAAGAACAGGCAGGGGTGTATTTATGATGATGTGATGGGACTACTGTATGACTGTGTCTTTGCCTTTTTTCTGTATCTGTAGCATTTTGTAATTTTTGTTATGGTATTTTTGAAAGTTTGTAATTTGTTTATTATTTTTGGAATTTTGTATTTTTTGCATTTTGTAAATCTCTTTTGGTAGAAGTCACACCAGGATCCCAAGCATTTAGGCATCCCAGACCATTTGTCATCCGTCTGTGACATTTCCATAGAAATCCATCTAGTGCAGGGCTGGGCAACACCGGCCCTCCAGATGTTGATGAACTACACATCCCAGCATGCCTTGCATCAGTTTCAGCATGGCCACATAACAAAACTAATGCAAAGCATCCTGGGATGTGTAGTTTATTAACATCTGGAGGGCCGGTGTTGCCCAGCCCTGATCTAGTGGAAGGCCCAGGACATTTTCCCCGGGTCATAGGTCTGCCTGGCGTACACCAACTTGACATCAGACAGAGGTCCTGCCCACTTCAATAGGCATCCCAGACCATTTGCCATCCCTCTCTGAGGTTCTCATCCAAATCCATTTAGTGGAAGTCCCTGAACATGCTCCCCATGCTCATGGTGTGTCCAGCCTACACCTTTATGTGGTCGGCTCTCAAATCTGACCACTTTTTTTTCCTTAAACCCCATGTACTCTACCCCCTCAATGCAACTTTGCCATATCTTGCTTCCCTGACCCACTTTGTGCTGTGGCGGGAACCCTATTGGGGCCCCCACGACCCCCTCAGGGTTGGTATTGGGGGCCTGAGTGGTCATGGACCTAATCATGCCACCTTGCCTTGGTTTCATCCTAATCGGTTCAACAGTGTCCGAATGCAACAAATAAGCAGACAAATAACAAACAACAAATATGTAAGAGAGAAAACTATTTAATTGGTTAAGTGACTGGGCTGGTAATAGTTGTTAGGAATTTGCTGGTGTGTACACATCCTCAAGCATGTACACACACAGCATATTTACAACAGTAACATGATGGATAAGTGGCAATAAATTCTGTGTTCAGCTAAGAAAAGCAGGAAAAAAAATCTAAATATAAAATTAAAAGGAAAAAAGATGTATTGAATTAAGTAATTAACTAAAGCTTGTTTTCTAAATCACACTATTTTGTTCCACAGTGTAGTGTTCCACAGTGTGCCACCAGTGGACTTGATCATCATGCAGTAAATTGCCTCTACCATAGAAATTCTGGGCGGTTTTCAATCCCCCGCTGTTATTTCCAACGGGGGGAAATAGCGACGTGTGCCTATTCAATGCCGTCTTTCCTGACATCATTGAAGAGGCATCTCGGCAGAACGGACCCGACTTTAAAAGCAGTTGGGCCAGTTCTGCCGAGAACGGCCGTGAATTGTCGAGCTCATGGTCGTATCTCAATGATTCACGGCCATGTCTCACGGATATGCCCCCTATTCGGAATTCATGATCCTGCCTGACGAATATCAGTCGAGTGGGCCGAGAACGGGCCAGGGTCACGAATGTCGGGGCGCCCCGAAAGTCGTGACCCAGGATGGAATACTCTGTCATGGCTGTTGGACATTTTCTCAAGATTTAAGGATTTTCTACCATTGACAAAATGGCCTCAAAATCTTAATCCATTTTATTAAAGAAGTGGTCACCCGTCCCACTGTCGTAACTGCAATTGAACCATTTACAAACAAAACAAGTATAAGCAAGTTTCATTTTTACTCTATGGTCAATTTTTCCCATACCCCCCAGATGTATTGTGTCCAAAAATATACATAATGCATTAGTAATCCTAATAAAATGCTTTGTAAGTAAACAATAAAATGCATATAATTAAGACTTATGCCAGTTGCAAGGGTCAAAGCCCATTTTAATCAACCATAAGATCCCAATTAAATTACTATTAAAAAAAAAGTTTTATTACATTAATTAGTTTGTGCCTTTGGAACTGCTGGTTACATAATGAGCATGCTGAGCCAGGAATGCAAAATTATATTTGAAATATTTCTAGCTGTGTCCTATCTACAGTGTAGGGCCTAATTCAACTTGGATTGCTTATTAGAGAAGTCTCAAACCAAGTGCATCGCGCATCCCCGAGGCTGATTAAGGAAAGAAAATGAGGCATGTAACTTAAAGGCAATGTGGCCCAACTTTGGGCGGGATGTTGTAACATCCACAGCCCTCTATCGCCCCCCTTCGCCGGCCACCGCATTTTTAATAACGGCATATGTTCTAACATATGCGGTTATTAACGCAAGGGACAGCTCTTGTGATAAGAGCTGTCCCTTGCGATGCGGCGCCGGAGCTGGACTTCCGGGTCTGTGACCCGGGAGTCCATCTGCGCATGTGCAGGGCATGCTGGGAGGGATCTGTGACGGATCCCTCAAACAGCGCTGCAGTAAGAAGCCCATAGGCTTCTGCAGGGGATCGCCAGCTTTTGCTGGTGATTCCCTCCGCAGCGTTGAGGGAGGTTAGAGCATACAGAAATGCGGAAAAAAACCCCCGATAATGGGTTTTTTTAACGCATTTCTGTGTTAGAGAATCGCCCCCTTTGACTCGCAGAAAGCTGGGATTTTGGGGGTGGACACCTGCTGTTTTCTGGGTGTGTTGGATAAAATGCAGACGTGCCCAGGTGTTTATGAGGAGGGTCTGTAACATCAGCGATGACCACTTCCGCCCTGTCTTAGTCGTAGATTAGATGAAGGGTCAGAGCTCCTGTACTAAAAAATGCACAGATGGAAAAAACATTTTGTTTTTCTGTGGTTTTGCATATGGAGTTGCAAATGGATTGCGATGAGCTATTCATTCATAATTCTGTTGCAAATATACACAGGGTGGCTTTTCATTCTGTCGTGGTGGCGGCTAAATACACTCAGTCATCAGCACAGTGTGGCACAGGATCTGATTTATGGCATGCATGATTGTTGCAGTGTGGTACACTCAGGGCAGCCAAGAGGTATGCTGGGCCCCGGTAAAATGTTGGGGGTGTGGCCAAAGCACGGGAGGTGTAGGGGGGTGAAAAAACTTGAGGGGGGGGGGGTGTTATTGACTCCTCCCTCAGCAGCAGCAGCACACTTCCAGTGAGACGCTCATACTGAGCCTGCTGTCAGCACAGCATATGCTGTAGAGGTGTGTGCTGCTGCCCGGGAGGGATGGAGGGAGAAGGGGGGTGTTGGACCAGGGCCCCCACCAGGCCCCTCCAACAAGACTGGTCCCGGGCCCCCTCTCGGCTGCCCTGGGTACACTACCCTATATGCTGACATCATACACCTCAGTTTGAGCTGGCATGCCTAGCTTTACACCAATGTGCTTGAGTTCTATTTGCCTACCAGCCCGGAATGGACCGGGAGGCTCACGAAATTCATGTGGCTTTCCTAGCCCCCTGAAAAGGGAGGGGGCCACATGTGAATAAACAAAGAAGGAAAGAAAAATAATAGCATAGTAAAGAGCAGAAGGTGAAATATATTATTTCATTGTCCATGGCTCAAGTGGGGTTATCTGGTGCACGGAGCAGGTTCCATTAAGGGGGAGCCGATGTACAGTTATATACATGTCCCAAATGTGCTTCCCCTATGCCGCACCTTACCTGGCATAGGTAAGGTATTATGAATATCAATGTTATTTGCTCCCAGACCTGCTCCCTGCTTTACACACATTCCTCTCTACTGAGCACCAATATTTGCTATATATTATATTATATTGCACAGTTCTTCCATAAATGCCCCTAACTGTTTTTCTATTATGCTGTTTAATGGCCAGATAATCTACACTATTACCTCTGCTGTAGAGTGATAGGGGACAGTACCATTGAGTGATGGGGGAATTCTAATCAGAGTTCTGGGCTTTGATAGCCAGTTTAACAATAAGAACTAATGTTTAAATGGATCAATAAGCTACTTTCTCTAGTACAGAAAACAAAGCACCGCTCTAATAGATTTGAAATAGTGCATTTATTAAATAAGCCATTCTTTCCCAGCATAGTTAGTCATCTATTTATCCTGTAGTATTACATATGATTCTAAACATGGACAGAAGATAAAGCAGGCATTGACGTACCTATAATGGATGTAGGATGCAGTGCCATAACTAGACATTTTGGTGCCCTGTGCCAGAAAGGGAATTGGGGCCCCTCCCCAATAATGAAATCAAGGGCAGTGCATCAAAATTTAGGAGTGTGGCTTCATGGGGAAGGGCATGGTCACATACTAGCTCCGATTCACATTACACCACAAAGTTTTGTTCATTATTCACATTATACCACATAGGTACTAGGTAGTGCCCCTAAGACACACTTCATCAGGCATAGGTAGACATGATACCCAAAGGAGTGGCGCTGTTGCGCACATAATGCCCACAGGACTTGGACTGCTTATGCACACATTGCCCACAGGAGCAGCATGCCCCTTCCTCCATTTGTCCCCACACCACAGCCAGTGACAGTGTGTCCCCTCTGTGCTACACTGTGTACCCCAGCCGGCGGATCCTCAGTTAGTCAGTCAGCTGAGCAGAGTGCTAAGTCTAGGACACAGAGAGGGAGCACCAATTAGTATCAGCGCAGCACTCCCCCCTCTACAGTATCAGTGCCTCTACTCTGTCCTTCACTAAGGACCAGTGCCTCTACACTGTCCTTCACTAAGAACCAGTGCCTCTACTCTGTCCTTCACTAAGGACCAGTGCCTCTACTCTGTCCTTCACTAAGAACCAGTGCCTCTACACTTTCCTTCACTAAGAACCAGTGCCTCTACTCTGTCCTTCACTAAGAACCAGTGCCTCTACTCTGTCCTTCACTAAGAACCAGTGCCTCTACTCTGTCCTTCACTAAAAACCAGTGCCTCTACACTGTCCTTCACTAAGAACCAGTGCCTCTACTCTGTCCTTCACTAAGAACCAGTGCCTCTACTCTGTCCTTCACTAAGAACCAGTGCCTCTACACTGTCCTTCACTAAGAACCAGTGCCTCAACTCTGTCCTTCACTAAGAACCAGTGCCTCAACTCTGTCCTTCACTAAGAACCAGTGCCTCTACTCTGTCTTTCACTAAGGACCTCCTGTAATCATTTGTGTCCATGAGGGTGCTGTATATTTGTGGATTTCTACCCCATAACCTTTAGTAGCGATAAATCTTGCTGCTCGTGGGAAGATTTTCCATTTAATTACAATACCACGGCAGAACAGGTGGAATCTTTGCATGAGCAACATCTGTTCCCATACACTAGAAATGAAGATACTGAGGCAAAGCCGTTCACTACACATACGCAATTGGGAAAAATGCAGCGCCATCTATCGGCAAACACATTATCCCACTGCTAACTTATTAGACGCCGCTACAGCAAGTCTCCTTTTTATTTTGGCACATCTTATGCATACATGTTATCATTTATGTCCTTTATGTCCTAGCTCGATGGCCTGAGGATCACCAGTGCTGAAAGTTTGCGGAGCTCGGGAACCAGCATAAGCTAATACAAACTGTTACACCAGCCCCCTGGACTTCAATTGGCTAGTTTCACTGGAGTCCAGGGGCCGGTTCTACAGTGTGTAATACATACCTCCCAACTGTCACGATTACAGCGGGACAGTCTTGATTTTCGGGTCCTGTCTCGCTGTCCCACCCGCGGCAGGCATTGTCCCACTGCGGGGGGGTGGCAGTTGGGAGACCCCCCAATCTAATAGAATAGACGATGTGCACATGCGCACAGCGTCTATTCTCGTATGAAAATGAGGTTGCGGCTAATTAGCATAAGCTGCTCCCTCATTTGCATACACCCCGCCCCCTTTTTCGTCAGCACAGAAGTTGGGAGGTATGTAATAGGTTATGGTGATTCCCAGGCGATGCATGCTCTCATCACTGGCGATCCCCGGGGATGGATCCAGCACATATTTTAAATACATGTAAACAGTACATGAAAACATGTATGTACATATGTGCCTAGCAATCCCCTCTTAACTACATGGTTGGCCTGCAGCTGCCACTAGTTATGACTATAAACTGGAGAAAGGATGAAATCATTTCTGAATCAGTATTGGCACAACTGCAGGCAGGGCTGCCATCAGGAATTTTGGGGCCCAGGACTCATTTCCAATCCAGGCCCCGGGCTCCCCTCCACTCACTTGACTTACCGTAACCTGCACCTCTTCCGCTGAGCTGAAGTCCGGAGGTCCCAGACCGCAGGCTTCTTCAACTAAGGATGCTGGCGGCCAATTAAAATGCAGCAGCGACTAGTGACCCAATCGGCAGCTACTCTGATTGGCTGCCGGTACGCGAGCTCTGATTGGCTCAAAAGCCGTTGCAGCATTTTAATGGGCCGCCGACATCCTGGGTTGAATAAGTCTGCGCTCCAGGATCTGCTTTGTACAGCGCAGAGGATGCAGTCGGACGTGGTTGCAGTGGGCAAAATGAGGTGCCCAGGTCATTCCAGAGGCATCTGCAGGCATCTAAATGAAGGAATATTAATAAACATCTAGAAGATAGAATTCTTTATGGAATTACAACCATCCAATCCCCTTTGCTTTACTGCCCTGTTAAGGACGGTGGTCCTCATTTTGCTCCGGCTGCTGCAGCTTTATTAATAGCAAAATGGTTTCCATAGCTTGAGAGCAATCTTTTTTTTCAAAATCTCATTTCATATACAATATACACCTGACAGTATGAAATTAAAGTGGGAAGCATGTTCCAAATGCATTGTGTAATAATTGAAATAAAATATTAATTTAAAGCTTGCGCGCTACATTGTAATTGCCAATGGAATCAAAATTTCATAGTAAATGTTGGAAACCTGTGGTGATGCCTCCGGGAAAAGTGTTAATTGAGGTCTATCAAGGAATCACAGGGGCCAAATTAATGCACAGATGTAATTTCCATTGCAGACCTCGTCTGTGCATGTGACTACAGTAGGTTCATGCTCAGCTCCTGCTCCAGACTACATAAGTGAGAAGGGTTTTAACAATAGTTTTTCTTTCATTTTTTTTTTCTTATATCTAAACCTTTCCCTTATATGAAAACACAATTGCATTATGTACTCCAAATGTGAGTCATATTAGCCGCGCTAAATAGTAGATTATTTCCTGCCCAATGAATATGCAGCGCACTTTGCCAAGCCTCAATTAGAAACCTGTGGAGCTCAGATATGATGTATACGACGTTATACATTTATATGGGTCTCATTAAATGATACATCCACTCATGATTTATTATTTAACAATTGAATGTGATTAGGGACAGCTTTGAAAAAAAAAATGGGCAGGATCCCGCCGCCCAGCCGCACTCATGGAACTAGTGAATAAAGAAGAAGGTTCTTTATTTGCGTAGTATTCTACATTTCATTTTGCTCCCAAACCTTCATCAGGCTCCCAAGCCACCTTCCTGATGACAGTTTGGGAGCAAACTGAAACATAGAATACTATGCAAATAAAGAACCTTCTTCATTGTTCACTAAGTCCATGAGTGCCCCTTCATTCTTCTACAAAAAATGGCGGATGAGTAAAAATGCATGGTTGCTGACATTCTGTCTGCCCGCTGCTGGAGTAGGCAGCTAGTTTGGCACATTGTGGGATGTAGCTTGCTAAAGGGACAGTGCTTGGGGCATGAGGCTGCAAAAAGGGTGGCGGCATGGTTCCACATTTGTATAATGAAGGCCACGCCCCCTGATATACAATGCCGATATTACTGTCCAGTCAGGAGAGGCTCTAGAGGTGGGGCTGCAGTGCAGTTCACAATTCAAATAGGGGAGGCTCAGGCACAGCAGCTGCCACCAACTGACATTCCAAACTGACTAACTGGCAGTGCTCCCCCCTATTTGAATTTTGAACTCTTCTGCAGCCTCACCTCTGGATCCCCCACTGACCATCATTGTATAACAGGGTGTGTCACTACAATGATGCAATATGTAAATCTCATCATTGGCTGGCCAATTCGCCCACTGGAAGTAGCAGCTGGCTACGGGAGACTTGCAAACTCTTCTGGGTGGCCGGGAGCGCCACCTGATTTTCGGGAGCCTCTAGAGAAAGAGTAGGAAGTATAGGTACAACTGAGGTTGATTACATGACACTATCATCTCATGCTGAGAATGCCAAGAGAGATTTTGGGACCCAGTGTGTTCACCACCTGGGCATTCTCTTCCAGGCTTATCCATGTAGTAAAAGCTGGAACAGCATGCCCACGGGACTTACATGACCAGCTGAACCAGCAGAAAGTTATATGGCGGCTCATACTGTGTGTGCTCATAGTCTTCAGCGTCCCTGGTTTACAGAACTACTAAGAAAGCGGGTTTATTAACACGGAGTGGCAGAGATTGACTATAGTATTATTACTTAATCATATGTTATAACATATTAACATGTTAGAACAATAAAATAATTATTTTATGCCCAATATATGTAATAACACAGAACTCACCCAAGGATGGATGCAAATTGTTTTTATAAAAAAAAAAAAAAAAGAGTCTGTTTTGTTCCACAGCTGCTGAATGGAACAGGATCCAGCTCAAACAGCATTTTGAAAAGGATTATTGATCCCTCAGATGATCACAGGACCATTTACATGGCCACTGTGGGCAGCGCAGGATAAATGTTCAACAGCCATAAACGCAGCTTGCATTTTTTTCTCTTCTGTCTATGCTCCATCGAGCATTGATCCTGCATTACCGCAGCTTTAAAGTTCTGTTTGCTTGTCTTGCTCAAAAGAAGACATAATCAGTCCTAATTCTGCACGGCTTTTGTAGAAACAGCAACAAGTCAATGCACGGGACTAAAGTAGGCACAATGATTTTCATTGGACCTATTTGTCATTTTATGGAAAGATGCAAGGGTCTATTATAGGGAGAAAAACAGAAGGCAGACAGAATGCATGTGATAGGCATGTCCCAACTAAAACCTCTAAGCCAATCATGAATCAGAAAACTGTACATTTATATATAACTTTTTATTAAAGTATCACTAAGCAAATGTACACTGGCAATTGTTCAGTACAGTAGAGAAAAATACAATGTATCAAGCATAAAATAAATAAAGAATTTGTATACTATACATACAGGATATAATGTTTGTAAAAACAATAATTCATTAATGAAATACAGCATGAGAAATAAACCTAGTGTACCTGGTGTGGTCATTAACTGACAATCAGTTCAATTATACATCAGAATACATTTTAACAGCAGGGGTTAAATTTGTTATAGGGTTTGGCCTGGTTTTGTATGTTTTTATTTTTTATTTTTTTTAGTGTATGCTGGATGTTTGCGGAATGTTTTTTACTATTTTTCTAGGTCTGGGAGATCTCTGGCACCTTCGGATGTCCCTCCCTCCGTCCTTTTATTGGTTGTGATTGTCATTTGTTTGGAGGAGGGATGGGAAGGATGGTAGCATTCGCTGTCTTTAGTTTGGCTCAAGTTGACCATTGGTGGCAGCGGAGGAGGGGCACCTGCATGCACCTAAGGCATGCTCCCCGAAATAGGGGGCATGGCCTTGTTGCCAGGGGGTGTGGCCTAAAATCAAGGTACTCCCGCAAGACCACATACCCTTTTGCTGCTGTGGGGGGGGCATGGCCAGCACTGTGTAATATGCTGGCCATGCCTTCAGCCCCTTTGACTCACCGAATAGACACTGCGCATGCACACAACACCAATTCACTGCTGCTCTGCTCAGGAGAGCAGCGGGTAGCATGGGAGACTCCCACAGTGGGATACTGCCGGCACCAAGTGGGAAGTGGGAAATTAGGTACTATCACATAAAAATCAGGACAGTTTGGAGGTACACAACCATGGTCAGCACCACCAGTCCAGGTGGGCTTTTTTGTGTTTTTTAAAGAGGAGTTAGATACCTTGAGAAATGATTGATCTGGTGGTAGATCCACATCTTTGTTGGAGTATTATTTACCATGGGCTAGCAATTGGCTCCCACCTACTGCAGGTTAGAGTATTATTTTCTATTATTTGCTATTTGCTCGTGGTTGGCATCTGCATATATTTGTTCTAGGTGCCATAGTCTTAACAATTTACTGACACATTACACCATGCCGACCGATGATGGGGAAAATCGCTGGGCTGAAAACCACTCAGTGCACAGTGGACCGCTTTCCATAGCAGCCCTCCACTCCGCCGCTCATCTGCTGTCTGGGGCATCAATGATGCGGAAGCACGCATCAGCACTCACCGTTCATCGCTGACACTCACACACTGGGTGGCTTTCGAGCGGAAAGCAGCTCAGACCATAGTTGCCTCCCCTCCTGCATTCTGAAGGAGACTCCCTGAAATAGCAGCAATCTCCCTCTCTCCCTCATTAGTCCAGCAATCTCCCTCATGTCACCTAGCCCACATTACACTGTTACATTTTTTTTGGGGGGGAAAGGAATGCGAGATAGATACATTTACATTGAATCATTTACCAAGTATATTAGTTCTTACTAACTGCTATGGGGCTCATGTACATTTGGATATAATTCATTGTAAAACATTCCTCTCAGATGTAGCAGTACACACCCACGCTTCTAGGTGCCACGTTCACAATCTCTTTTCACAATCTCGCCATATATGGAACTAGACACGCCCTTTGGGATGAGCATGACACACCCCCTCAATGGGGCCCTTTGCTAATTTCTATTACCAACTATAATCTCCCCGAAACTAGTTTTCAAAAGTAGGCAAGTATGGCTCAGATGAGTAAACAGAGCTGCTTTCAGCTCAAAGTCGCCCAGTGTGTATGGGTCTTAAATCGGTCCTAGAGTATGAATCACCTAGTCTGCAAAGTGCATTTCTGCACAGCGGGATTACAAATGTGTCATTCTGACCTTGCCTTCTCAGAGAAGCACTTTCCTCCTATGGCTGCAGGGAGGCGAGAGATGCATGCTCGCCGTAGTCATTTAAGTGTGAAGACTCTAGATATAGCATGGATATTTCTCAGCTCAGGATCACAGTCTTTGTTATCTAGTATTGTTAAATATAGTGGCTGTATGTGTGCTCTTTAAGCAAATTGCTCTAGCTCAGTGCCTGGGGTGGCAACATTAAGCCCCACAGGACATAAATTCACACTAAATGTATATGAGCCATGTCTAGCATGATAATAGCTGCGGAATTGCTCATTTACATCACAAATACCTCAAGACTCACAACATGGGGGACCCAGGAACGTTCACAATAAGTGGGAAAAATAAATAAATGGGAATGTTTTAATTGTGTTAATTCAATGGAAGAAACAACGTGACAGAATTAAAACAAATCTCTCTCACTGAAACATATCCAGTCAAGCTTTAATTCATGCAATTTTCCCATTAATAACATTATCTATTTAAAACATCCATTAACCCATCTACAGTGCTCATTTGAAGGCAAAATCTAATATGTTTGGTAGGAAACCTTCCATAAAATTAAGTCTGTTGACTTTAATGGATGTCTCAAATAGACACAGCTAATAGAAGAGAGAAAATGCACAAATTAAAAGCCGCTTATTATGTGTGACGTGACCTAGGCGAGAAACAAACACATATGAATGTGGAGGAAATGTGCAAGGTTTACTCTGAATATAGATGAGGGGAATTGTCAGAACTCTTCTGTGTAATATTCTCCTTTTTTTTCCACATTTGGCTGCGGGAATATTTCATGTCTGTAGAATGTGGCCTTAACCGTTGCTAATGGTAGATTCCATATTATGGTGGTGATTCAAGACTGATCGTAGTCTGATGGTGTGGCTCGATGTACGAACGCCTTCGGGAACTGTTGCTGAGGTGTTGGCATGGGTAGGGGAGGGAGAGGGGGCGATGTCCTGAGCAGGGGAACACCCAGCGTTTTATGGGGGGGGTGGGCAGCTGATGTCACGTGACTTCAACACCCCCCCCCCTCCCCCCCTTCGGTGTACAACAACAGAACTAAAAGTCAGTTGAGGCTGCTTTTTATTTCTTTGGCCGAATACGAGGGGATGTGTTCGCGTACAGTCCCTCACATGGTACCGAGGGGATTCAGCGGGTAGAGTTTCAGGACTCTCTAAGCAGCAAACAAACGATTCTTGGTGAGCCTTGCTGAATCAAGCCCTATACTGCATGTGTTGTTCCACTTAGAGTTCCAGGATATTCCACGGTCAACTGCAAGTGATAATATTAGAAAGTGGAAGCATATAGGAACAATAACAACTAAGCAGAAGACCACGTAAAATCACAGAGCGGGGTCAACGACTACTTAGGCGCATGGTGTATAAAAGCCGCCGACGCTCTGCAGATTCCGTAGCTGAAGAGTTCCGAATTTCCTCTGGCATTAATGTAAGCACAAAAACTATGTGGTTGGAGCTTCATGGAATGAATTTCCTTGGCTGAGCAACTGCAATTAAGCCTCGCATCCACCAGACCAATGCCAAGCATCGGATGGAGTGGAGTAAATCACACAGACACTGGACTGTGGGGCAGTGGAAATGTGTCCTGTGGAGTGATGACTCACGCTTCTATGCTTGGCAGTCAGATGGACAGATCTGGGTTTGGTGGATGCCAGGAGAATGTTACATGTCTGAATGGATTATGCCAACTGTGGAGGAGGAGGGTAAATGGTATGGGGCTGTTTTTCAGGGTTTCAGCTAGTCCCCTCATCTCCAGTGATGGGCAATCTTAATTCTTCAGCGTATTTTTTATTAATATTATTTTTTAATAAAGCAATGTGTACTGTAAATCACAATACAATAAATGTTTTGCATTAGAGAGTGTACGTAGTCAAAAGTAAGAGTACCCACATTGTAAGATATGAGAACATGAGTTAACTACCGATAAGTAGAGGTAGATACATATAAGGGTATTCAATCCCTGCCGCTTTTTCTGACGGGGGAATTAGCGGTGGTCGCCTATTCAATGCTGTCTTGCTCGACAGCATTGAAGAGGCAGATCAACAGAACGGGCCCGACTTTAAAAGCTGTCGGGCCCGTTTTGACTATACCGGCTCTGAATTGTCGCAATCACGGCCAAATCTTGACAATTCACGGCCGTTTACGCAGACACGCCCCCTTTTCAGCGATCGCCAGGTGGGGCATGGCGATATGTGGTCGAGCAAAATGAATGCAGGCCAGGGTTTATATAATGCATGTGGATTCACCTACCTAGCTGTGTCTTATCAAATGCACGAGGCATCCCAGCTGATCACCGAATAAACAGCTCAGTATACAGTATATCACTCTACAGCACGTAATGGTATAGAGAGTCACAGATATTCAATATCTGGCTGTGACCTCTATCAAACCTTCAAAAGAGAACGGTTGCCTCAAGCACAGGTTCTCAAACTCGGTCCTCAGGACACCGCACAGTTCATGGTTTCCAGGTCAACCGTGGAGCCCTGTATAAGTACTTTCCAGACGTAAATAAACTTTATGATGGTGGCATTACATGTAGACAATTAGATACAGTGGGCCAGATGCACTAAGCTTCAAAAGTGATAAAATGTAGAGTGAAAAACAACCAACCAATCAGCTCCTGCCTGACATTTTACAAACACAGTCTGTGACATGGCAGGTAGGAGCTGATTGAATAGCCGTTTATCTCTTTCAATTTTATCACTTTTGAAGCTTAGTGCATCTGACCCAGTATGTGATACAATTTACAGGACATACTTGTGAAAAACAGTTATAGCTTTTTATTATTATTATTATTATTATTATTATTATTATTATTATTATTTATATGGCGCCACAAGGGTTCCGCAGCGTCTAACAATACATAGATGACATTAAGACATTATGGATATAGCTACACTGTCATTTGTTCATTTAAATATCATGGCTTGAAAATGTAAATCTTTGCCACCTAGACATGTACATTTTAATTATTGTCTTGTATATATTAACATGTTTTGATGGAGAAAACCAAGTTTATATCTATCATGTTGCTGCTTGGGGGAGCTGTTGCTTTTGCCATCCGTTTTTTTTTTTTTTATGCTTTTTTACTTTTTTTTTTCTTTGCAATCACTTGATTGTGGTTAATAAAATTTCTATTCAGGATCTAGATTAATTGCACAGGATTTAGATCACTTTGAACTGGAAAAAGACAATTATATTGGGTGAAATATGGCATCTGAGATGTAAGGAAAGCAATGAGAATGGAGGGAATAGAGAGCAGGGTGATATGAGGAGGGAGATTTAAAGGCTGGAGTGCTTCCAGACTAATTATAGGTTGTCTCTCTATGCTGCAACCGTTTTAATTCAAGCGAAAACTGGGACAAAGGATGACTATTTTTAACATGTGGATTGCATGTAAATTGTTACTTTTAGAATAAAAATACTTTCCTGTGATTAATTTTATTGAAAATAGGATATGTACACCATTCTTAGCATTTTAATGCTATGTAATTGAGTTATATAATTAATTCATGAAATACTGGTAACTAGAACTTCTATAATGTGAAATGCAGATTTGAGAAGTGTTCCTGTACAAGTGGGCAGTGTTGAAGTGGAACATGTAGGGCCCACCAGGAAAATGAGATGGTCAGGACCCATGTTTAGGGGTGTGGCTAGTCCCCAGAGGAGGTGTGGCCACCACCGCTATGGTTTGCTTAACCATTTCAGAGTACATGCTCTGGGCCCCTTGATAAACATATGTAGTAAATACTGCTAATGTATGAATGAATGTATCAGACTACTAACAACAATGCACTGTATAGAATACACCATAAGAATAAGGTAACCTACGTATAAAGAATAATTAAATTGTACAGTCTGGAACCTGATCCCTAGGGAAAGAGGAGGGCTCCCAGAGAGTGGAGCACACTGGGGGTTCCCCCTGTTCAAATAAACATAATGTAACAGCAACAAAATAACTGAAACAGAGCACAAGTTACAATAAGCAGCACAATTCATAGTACACAATACAGCTGAGATGTAGGAAAGTGAGTGAGAAGAGATGCAGGTATATAGATGGTAAGTGAGTAAGACAGCTGTAATTGAAATGCAAGAAGAGTGCTGTGAGAACATGAAGGAAGAGGGCCCTGCTCCAAGGAGCTTACATTCTAGAGGGAGGAGGAGACAGACAGGCGACATGAGGTGCAGGTAAGGAGACCTGAGGCAAGAAGTGAGTATGGCAGGGATGGTCTGGACATGAGGCAGCAGGTAGAGAGAGTGGATATCTCCTCCTCTCCCCCTCTGCCTGCATCCTTGACCCTTAACAGTCCTGCACTGTGGCCCATGCCACAACACACCCTGCTAGGGGGCAGAAATCATGCAGAGTGAATAGGTATAGCACTGGATCGAGGAACCATGGTACAATAGTGTAGCTCAGAAAGATAGTGACAAAATGAAGAGAAGAAAAATAAATACAGAGTTAGGGTGAGCAGTGTGAGAGGCACGTGGAATGGAATAAATATATATATATATATATATATATATATATATATATAAACTGATACAAACGTGCCTCTGCAGTACAGTGATGGCTAGCAACAGCCAATCTCATTGATGTGTTTGGCCCTCCAAGCCTCTACCTGCATGCATCCCTCAGGCTCCTTCCAGCTTTCTTTTCAGATTTATTTGTTATTGCAGTCTCCTGAAAAAGGGGGCGTTGTTTCGTAAGGAGGGCCCCACCCCTCTTTCATCACTGTGGGCACTGCGTCTATTCACCGCTGCTCTGCTAAACAGAGCAGCGAATGTCAGGGTAACTCCCATCTGCCCTCCCCACCGCGGGTGTAATGTAGCTGAAAATTGGGACAGTTGGAGGTATGCTAACAAAGCACCCTCAGGATACCCCATTTAACATGCACTTGACTTAACTGAGCTTCTTCTCCATGCCCCCTATGCGTAATGTCTTGACATCATATGCTCAGTGGGTAGAGCAACATAGGGTGCATTTGAAATTTATTATGTGTAACATCACTTTTGAATGTTAAAGGGCCACCCATGTGCCCCATGTAAGTGCATGTCCCGGGTGCTGGAGGTGGGACAAAATTGGGGACAGGGGGACAAAATTGTAGTTGCAGCCCAGCCTGCAGTATGTCAGCTGATATTGTGGTTAGCACTACAGCTATAAAAGGGAAATTCTGCTGATCAGGGCCAGGTTAAGAGATAGGTGATATGGGTGGGGATCCTAGGGCCCCCACGCAGTAGTAAGCCCTGACATAATGTAGTTGTTCAATGCCATCTGGTGGCAGAGCCGAGAGCCAGAAATCTGCTGCTGCTTCTGAGCACAGTGTCTCTGCTGGTGACTATAGCTGCAGGCCATACTTACCTACTTTGACGGTCTCCTTTCCAGGAGAAGCCCGGAGAGGAGACTCTCAGCAGCTGTTTTTGGGAGTGGGGCTTGTTATCATTAAGCCCCTCCCCCATTAAGCCCTGCCCCATTCTGGTAAATGCCCAGATTTGCAACTCTTAGGGGAGGGAGGTGATACTAAATGATGCAATTTGCGTCATTTGTGCCTTGCCCCTTCCCCGAAGAGCCGCGAATGCCGGCATTTGACCAGCAGAGGGATGGGTGTGGGGGCTAATGCGGGGGCTCACTAATTGCGGGAGGCTTGCCTATCCTTCCAGGAGGTCGGGAGGAACCAATCTTCGGGACCCTCCCGGACATTCTGGAAGGGTAGGTAAGTATAATGCAGCCTTGGCCCCTGCTACAGCCTGCCTGGGATCAAGGCAAATCAGGAATGGCAGCAGACCACCTCATGCTCCACCTCCCCTTACTGCCACTGCCTCCCACTGGCTGCTGCTTTTTCGGGTATTGGAGCATGTCTGCTCGGACCAGATCACCCTTAGTACAGAGGCTGGAATCTGTAGGGATGGACTTTACTGACAGTGGTGCCGAGATGGGGGTTACTTTTTACCCTGGCCTGGGTCTAATGGAGGAGTCCGGGTCCTGCTCCCCCTCCCCTGTTTCAAGAAGTTGGGTAGTGGGAGAGAGAGGACAGGCTGCCGCTGAAGCACGTACTCTCTCTCCAGCTCAGCACAGGCTGCTCCATGCTGTGTGCTGAGCTGGGGAGAGAGGTAGCTGCAGTGGGAGCCTGTCCTTTCTCCCTGAGCAGGTGTCACACCTGCCGCCCGGCTGCCCAGGCTCCTGTTAATTGTTTTTTTTTTTAAATATATATACACATTATTTTTAACAGGGCCTGGCAGTGCTGTCAGTTGCCACTGTGGTCCTTATTCTAGTTCACTCGCAGAGGCAAATTCCTTCTCAAATGGGCAGAACCATGTGCACTGCAGGTGGGGCAGATATAACTTGTGCAGAGAGAGTTAGATTTGGGTGAGTTATTTTGTTTCTGTTCCGGGAAAATACTGACTGCTTTATTTCTACACTGCAATATAGATCTCACTATGAAGTAAAACCCCACCCAAATCTAACTCTCTCTGCACAAGTTACATCTGCCCCACCTGCAGTGCACATGGTTCGGCCCTTTTGAGAAGGAATTTACCTCTGTGAGTGAACTAGAATAAGGAGCTGTGTACTGAGCTGGAGGGAATTGGCATCACCTCCCTAGTGAACAGAATGGCAGCTGATGAATATATACAGATATATACATTGTGTACAGTATAAAAAATATATATGAGACACAAATAAAATAATACAGAAAATTCAAATAATCAATATTAAATAGAAGCTTCTGCAACTCCCCTTGTTCTCCCAGGCCTCTAGCAACCATACACTTTTATTAATAGGGGCCCCCACAAGTCCCTAATCCGGCCCCGCTGCTAATAATGATCAATATAAGCAATCTGTAAGTTTCTACTGTATATGGGAGGGAAAGAGATTGTTATGAATTTAGAATGGAGCCACCATTTGATGCTGACTGGAATCCCGCAATGAAGGTGGCAGACGGCAGCCCCATATCCTGGGTCTCCAGAACACAGTTGTTGCAAAGAAGCCACATTTTAATGATATTTCATGTCATCTTTAGCACAGTTTTCACTGTGATGTCTGAAATCTGTCCTAAATGTTGCCACCAAGGACCGCTGAGCACAGAAACGCTGACGTTAGATCTTAGTATAAACTGCACAAAACAAAAAACATAAAAAGAAATTGAAAATAAAATGAAAAGCTTCACTGACAGAGCAGTGTTAGAAAAAGCTGCATATAGCAGGTGACCAGATGTATCAGCTTTAATAAGAAACAACATTATTTGGTGTCAGCATTAGCAATATGTTTAGCTATATACCGTTTAAAAGATGCGGTGTGAAAGGGGTTTTACCTGGCAGACCCGTTTTTGGAAACGTATTCAAATACAGGGTCAAAGCCAGTTATGTGGTCTGAAAGCAGCATTAATCAGGCCAAATGCTTAAAGGCAGGAGCAATCCAGCTTATGCGCATCTGTCATCCAGTAATGCGGCAGACTCATCCCCCTCAGCAAATGCACTGAAGTACAAGCCACCTTGCTGGCTGCTCGCTCCTCAACTAGCCCCGTGTTTCTGTCGAGCCCCATACATAATGCATGTTCCACAACTGCTTTTACATTTTGAAGAACATGCAAATATCTCACACTCCTCGTGGGGAACAGCATTGGATCTGACGCCAGTCACTTCCACTCCCTGTCTCCGTTTCCAACAAACTAATACACAATTCCTTTAGCCGCCGCCGCCATCTGAATACATAGTGAAACGTCCGCTGCAAACGGCGCGGCTGAGCCCTATAGATGCCCTGCTTAGGCATCACACTTTTGTGTTTGTGTTCTGTACGCATTATGAGAAAACAGCATAGGCTCCCAGAGGTAAACGCTGTATGAGCAGAATGGGAAATAGCTCGATGCATTATGTCTGATGAATTGTAATTTGTAATAATAGACATGCACGACAAGTAAATTATGTTATTCGTGTATTTGTCTTGATGAATTGTAAATGATTCTAACAGCATTTATGGTTATTCAAGCTGTTTACTTTATATGCAGATTCAGTAGCCGCACAGGGTTATTAATGACTAGATTAGCAAAAAATTAAATACCGCAAATAGGTAACTAATTAGATGTAACAGACAAGTAGGATAATACGGAAGTTTTTATGTAGTCGGGTCAGTGAATCGGTTCCCATATGAAGTACAATATTTCCTCTTCTCCTTCACTTTCATCATTCCCGGGATGTGTTTCTTCAGCCTGGCATGAGTGATTGATGCTTCTCCCTCATAGGGATTTTACAGCATTCTAGGAGACAGATAAACATCACAATTATTGGCTGTAAAGAAAAAAAATCCATTTATGGAACCCATAGAATCGGCATTACACTAGTCAAACAGGGAAAATAGTTTTATGTAACTATTTTGGAGCAGAGGTGTTTGCATCAAACTTACTTACTCACCGGAAGCCTGATTTATGGGAGTTGTCCCAGTATCAGAACGCTTGAGCATTAATCAATATAAGCCTTTGGGCTTCTTTCCGCAATGCTGTGTGGGGGATCTGATTGGATCCCTCCCAAAATGCCCCATGGCCTCACGCATCACACTGTGCATTCGCAGAAGGACTCCTGGGTCATACACTATACCTGGAGGTCCAGGCACCGGAGCGCATCACAATGGCCAGCTCGTATCACTGGATGGTGGGATGTACTGCGAGTGGATGCTACATCCCACCCAGAGAGTGAAGGGCACTGGGAGTCCTAGAGAGTTACAGTACTGCTACAAAAGTGAGTGTCCTGAAATTTAGAGATATGTGCAGATACAGTATTCAGTGCTTTGGTTTTGGTTTTCAGGTTTAGCAAAACCACCCTCAAGTATTTTGGTTTAGATTTACAGTACTGTAGGTTTTGAATTTCTTAAAGTGATCAGCTAAAAGCATGTCATTTGGACCTATTGTTATTATTACAGCATTATTACTCATCAACAACATCCATTTCCAGTCAATTATAGTCAATTCTGATCTGTGCGAATAGCATCTGATATCACAAGAGAGGAACTTCCAAGTCATTCAGCCAAGATTCTCAATATTCTGATTTTAAATCCAACTTCCAAACTGAGGGAATCTCTGAATCAGGACTCAGTTTGACCTGGATTCCCTAAAGGTATCTGAGCTGGGACTCGGATCCCCAAAATTCCTATGAGTTCAGATTCCTAAAGAAAAACTAACTGCATCCTGTATATCTACTAAAATACAACGAGGGGTAGGCAGGTACTAGGAATTACAATATATCCAGCATACTAAAAATGGAAATGAA
The DNA here is from genome assembly GCF_055691185.1 of Crinia signifera. Classification (NCBI taxonomy): domain Eukaryota; kingdom Metazoa; phylum Chordata; class Amphibia; order Anura; family Myobatrachidae; genus Crinia; species Crinia signifera. Next base: position 274,210,607 of record NC_139220.1, read on the forward strand.
CTAGTGTAATTACTAGAGCAGTGGTTCCCAAACCTGGTCCGCAAGTTTCCCTAACAGTTCACATTTTCCAAGTCATCCAGCCGGTGCACTGTATGGATGCCAACTTTTGGGTTGCCCTCTCCAGGAGATAGGTGGCCAGGGCTGTGCCATTAAATGGGGGTGGAGCCTGGGGTGGGGCTACCCAAATAAGAGGGTGTGACCATCATCATGATCACGCCCCTCTGTGCAATGCCGGTATAACCTTCCATTATATGGGATATAGAGCTACTGGAAAACAGAGCATGCTCAGAGGAACAAACTCTTGATTTTTAGTTTGCCTTTTGCTATTTTATGTTGTGTCGTTCCACTGTTTTTGGACATTTGTGTTGTTCTATTTGAACAGCTGGTGACATTCATTTCATTCTGCTGTGGAGTGATTTGGGTAGAACACTGGTGACCAAATCAAAATTAAGTGTAACTACAGATGTAGCCCCTCTCATTTATCTTCCTTAGACCATAGCTCACCATGGCTAACCTATTGTTCTCATCAGCAATACAATACATAGAACAATACAGTAGGGGATTAGCAGAGTAATCCTATTACACACTAAATACTATTAAAGGAATAGAGGAGATTGGCTCCATCTGTATTTGACATCAATGCGGGCAGTTGTCAGTTCACACTTCCAGTCATCCCCAGTTCATCATGAATAACATTCACTTTCAACTTCACAATAAGAAAATCGCATTGGTTGAATAAGAAGTGCTAGCATGTGTATAGTGTGAAAATGACATTACTACCTACTATAGACAAAATAACACTTCTGTTCTAACCAAAAAGATGTGCAAATTGGTCCTAGGCTGCTTGTCAGAATCCATTTTACACAGAATTGATGCTTTCTCTCCCTGGTACATTGCTACAGCAACACAGACAAGATCATCTCTTATAAATATCTGTCTGGCTAAGTACATCAGGGCATACTGCATTTGGATCAGCAGACAACATATTAATCTTGTGATGCATGCAGTATCATATATCACTTATACCAATTTCAGACATATGACCCAGGAATTTCCCTGCACATACACACACACACACACACACACACACACATTCTCACGCTCATACATACACACAGGTAATACAGCATCCCTCAGCACAACAGACAGCATCTGTGTTGCTTGGCTGCCTCACCACCTGCTACACACATATTGAATGTACACATAGATATACATGTCCCTGCAGCAGTACGCCCCACACCTCCAGGCAGCCCCACAGACATTTAGTTGCCAACAGGAGTAAATTCCTAGTTTGCATCACTCAGACTTAAACTACTTCCAGACATATGTGAGACCCATGTAGTTTCATTTTGCTATGTCTGAGAGCAGTAGAATAGAGCACAAAAAATAATTAAATCGTGACTAACATTAAGCATGTCTAAAAAATCCTGGTCATGACCAGTGGTGGCTCCAGTGGAGGGGCTGCAGCACGGTTCAAAATTCAAATAGGGGAGCCACACCCACTGCGAATGAGTCAGTTTGGAATGACAGTTGGGGGCATTTGGTGTGGTTTCTCTATTTGAATTTTGAACTGTGCTGCAGCCCAAACTCTGGAGCCACCACTGGCCATGACCATTTTCTGTTGAGATCTGGGTATCGGGCATTTTTAACATGTTTAATTTCCCTTATTCCCTTATATCGATCACCAGGTCAGCTGATCCAGTTGGTGGATTGGCATTTCTGATGAGTTGAGGGATATGATGTATGGACACCTTAAACCGCTTATAAATAGTTGCAATAATTGTGAGCTGCAATGTGAAGTGATTAAGATGCACCAGGAGACTGAGATGATTCATTAGATATGCAACACTTATATTGGGTGTGACTGAGTCTGTTTACTGGGCATGGAAAAGCCATTGTTGCTGAATTGTAGCACTTTGTCAGAAACTCGCACACAGATGTCTCACGTAATATAAATGAATCATTACAGTGTGCTGGTGCATCTTTGCATTGCATCCGCAATGTTTCGCATCCAATCAGGTCCGAAGGTGTGTGCCAGTGAGGTCACTGCTAGCACACACCTATAGTCTAAAGAGCACGGAAGCGAAGTGCAGGAGAGGCCGCTACCAAAACTCCCATTCAAATCAATCAGTGGCCGCCCATTGATTTAAACTTTCCCAGCAGCCCCTCTGGGGGCACTTTTACATGCGATAAATCGCATGCAATGTATCACATGTAATAAATGGCACATCAAGAGCTGCTGGGGAAGTTGAAGGTAAATCAAGTCCGACTTACCCTTAAGACAAGTCAGACTAGTGTACGGGGGCCATTACAGGACCTCTTACAGGAGGCTGTTTAGCTAAGTTGTGCTACACAAGAGGCTGCCACCTGTCCCAGTCTTCGTCAGCCTCCTTCATTGTGATTACACTTGTATAAATGACACTACTGTTTGATATTCTTATAGGTGATTATTAGTAGGGAAAGTATTAAACGCTTAGATTTTAAGTTTCCAAGTTCTGCAAAATAAATTGGTTACACAGTAGTTGTCATTAAGAACCATTTTCTAAATAAACCTATTCTTCTTTCTAGGTTTTCAGTTGATACTTTTTGAGACGTATGTAATCATATAAGATACAATAACTTGCTGTTTGCTCCCTGGAAGAGAACACTTTATTGCAGTTCGGTCTTGTGCAGCTTACGCTCCTTTGTGCAATGTGACAATGAGGGTTCTGGTGACAGACAACTGTGCACAACCATCCAGACAGAGGTGATTGGGTTTGATGCAAGTATAATATCTGTGATCGGTGGCTTTTATGCTATAGACTGTCATCATTATGGTACTCAAGAGCCACTCAGGGGCATTTCAAAAGCCTTTCAACAAATACAAGTCCTGCTTTAGAACAGTTTTATACAACCTTTTCTGTACAAATAGGTGCATAAAGCTAGCTGTCTGTCGTACAACATATACTAATTACACTGTTTATTGATCATTTTTTTTATCTGCCCTCCCCCTTTTAAATTGGTAACCTCTGTCATTTACGTATACATTTTGTGACTGCAGAACTGCACACATATAACGCTAACACTATTTACAACCGGGGAGAGGGGGTGAAGAATGGAAGGCACATTCTGACATACAGTATGGCATACTTGCCTACTTTTGAAAACTAGTTTCAGGGAGATTATAGCTGGTAATATAATTTTGCACAGCACCCCATTGAGGGGGTGTGTCAAGCTCCACCCATAAGGCGTGTCTAGTTCCATATATGGAGAGATTGTGAAAAGAGATTGTGAACGTGGCACCTAGAAGCGTCGGTGTGTACTGCTACATCTGAGAGGAATCTTCTAAAATGACTTATATACAAATGTAGGTGATCCCCAGAGCAGTTAGTAAGAGCTACTATACCTGGTAAAGTGCTGGGAAATGGTGCTGATGATTCAATGTAAATGTATCTTTCGCTCATTCCTTTTCCCCCCAAAAAATGTAACAATGTAATGTGGGCTAGGTGACATGAGGGAGATTGCTAGACTAATGAGGGAGAGAGGGAGATTGCTGCTATTTCAGGGATACGTGTCTTTTATTTTTTTATTTTTTTACCAAATTGCTATGAAACTGCATAGAAGCCAAACATGAAAAAAATGAAAAAGGAAACTGAAAAGGAGACAAAGCTCAATTAATCATGGTAATTAAATCTAACAGCCACATCCTATGTTCTTCATGTCACATTTTATTTACAGGACACTCTGTCCTAGTTCCATAGTGTCACTTTGACTCAGCCGCTTCAGAGAGATCATAGTCCAGACGGATTCTGTTTGATCTCAGAGATTAGAACAATATCTGCTTCTAGAGAGTTTGTCTGGGAACATGGAGATGGTGGGGAAAGAGGAGAGGTGGGAGATAGGAGGTGATGTGGGACTCCAGACCTGACATTGTGCATGCTCTGTATTGTGAAATTTGGAAAAGTATGAATGAAGTAATAGCATTAAAAATGCCCCTCAAAAAAAATGGCTGCCCCTTACAGTAGGTAAGGGGCAGCCATTTTTTTTGAGGGGCATTTTTAATTTTGCGTGCCGGGACCGCAGACAAGTACATCTACAGGACCCAGCAACAAACCCAGTGGTGTCAGCAGCAAATGGAGGGATGAGGCGGAGTTGGGGGGGCAATAAATGCAGATATCCTTCCATAAGCATTGTCCCCATCTGTACATTACAACTCAGCATACCTCACAATTCTATCAATGACATGAGAATGCTGACACGGTCATAAAGTTGACAATGACCATTTCAACATTCATCATGTAAGCAGTGATGCAGTGTGGACATGTTAGAATGTCAACATGTTGTCCGTGGTTGCTCAGCATTGACTTACCTGTCTCTGACAGCTGCAGCAGCCGGGTCCTGGAGATCATATGCCTGCCACTTCCAGGTCAGACCTCAGATCAGCTGGCTTTCTTGTATGCTTTTCCTCACCCTAATCCATACCCTGCCATCTAGTGCATAACACCCCCCCCCCCACACACACACACACACCTAACGCTAATCTCCCCCCTCAACCTAACCATAACATCGCCCCACATCCAAACCCTAATGTCAACATCATGACAATGTTGTCCACAGTCTGGGACTCTCCACACATTACCTGATTACATTTTAGCAATGTCGACATCATAACTGCCAGGCACTGTGTTGACATTTTAAATGTCAGCATTGTTATCGGCTGAAAGGTAAGAATTGACCATCTTTTCAGACCGAAGGCTGAAGAAGTAATTTGATGGTCAGCAACATCCTCTCGCATGCTAGCGAGGGGATTCGGGTGGCGGGGGGGATTCGGCAGGGGTGGCAGGCGGCGTGCAGCGTTTACCTGTTCACTAGGCTGCAAAGCAAACTGGTCTGAATCAGGCCCATGGTATTTAAATGAATTATATACTGTAGTATAGTGCACCATAAGGTATTGCCGCAGCTATTTAGAGCTGCCTCTATTATTTTTATATAGGGGGCTCGCTGGTCATGTCTTTGCCAGTTTTCTGCCTGTAGCTCCTCCGGCCTAAACTACAGTTCACGAGTAATGTGTCTGCAGTAATTACACCTCACATAAATACGCTGCTAAACGTTCTGCAGCTTTGTAAATAATTGATAATAAAAAGGAGTGACTGAGATGTAGGAGAGCGACCTGACAGGAGAGTGTCTATAAGAAAGGATAAAGACCGCGTACTAGGAGAATTGTATTCACGTTCCTCTGATGTGGCAAGGTGGTGGCCACAGATGGTGGCTTTGTGCTGAAAGCTGGGGAGAGACAGGATCTTAATGCCCGGTCATTAACTTCCACCTAACACTTAACAGGTGCAGATGTTTGCGAAGCAGACGTGAGGCTTTCATGATAATTACTAGTGCTTGCTAGCGGATTCTGTACGCCAGGCATGATTCTGTGCCAATTAAGAGAGTCCTGTTGCATTAAATCCATATCTTGGCTTTAAAAGCTGATATTTAAATGTATTCATTCTGTCTCTATGCTTGCAATCATAACATACACAGTTAACATAGGACGGGGAGAGATGGTGGAAACCGGCAGAGACTGGGTCTCTCCCTTTCAGACGGACATCTTTATTCGCTGCATTACACAGCCAGCGAGCGAACTAGCAGACTGGAATACAAATGATCACTTGCAGCAGATGCTTTATCTATCAGAGTCTACACCAGGGGCCCAAAGATAATGGATCTAACTATATTCATATGTAGAGAAAAGGTGTAGCCTACTGAATAGCGCCAAGGTGCCAAGGGCACTTATCATGTATGGCACATGGCTTAGGTCATTGTTCTGTGCCATCAGACAAACTACTGCAGTTCAAAGACAATAGAAGTGATATTTAAATAAAAGGGAACTGCCGGAACAATACGTGATGCTGGGAGATGGCAGAGTATACAGATGTAGCAGACCTAAGAATACTTGGTAAGTGATAGCTGCTGTAGAAGCTGATTGGTTCTTGTTCTGCACTTATCCTCTTCAGAAGGTTTGAAACATCTCCAACAATGCCAGACTAGTGGCCAGGGGATACTTATAATTACACAATCACAAAACACTTTGATGATAAACTATGAAAAACAATGTTTGCTAGTGCCGTGTCCTACAGATGAGCCCTCCTCATTTATCCCTTTAATAGGATTAAGGGCGGGATGTACTAAAGGGAAAATGCGGTAAAACGGGGGTTTTACCGCATCTTCCTATTTACCATTACCCGTCCGCCCCATTTTCGCTTGGCAGGGGGTGGCGATACCCTATAGAAGCCTATGGGCTTCTATCGCCACCCACCGTCCGCCGTCCGCGCGCCCCCCCCCCCTCCCGTCCTCCTGATCTCCTCCTCTCCCAGCAGGTGTCACAGACGGGAGGACATCCGGCTGCAGGGGGGAGGAGGAGACACAGGGGGACACTGGCAGCCGCCGGGATGTGACGGAGACCCCCACAGACCATATTAAAGGTATCGCGGGGGTCTCCCTCACCGCAACCCGATGCTAGCCGCATATGTTAGTACAAATGTGGCAGCATCGCGGCGGCTGTCAGGAGAAGGGCGGCAAAGTATATTAATACATCCCGCCCTAAGTGATTAATAGGATAACTCTGCTAATCCCCTACTATATTGTTCTATGTATTGTATTGCTGCTGAGAACAACAAGATAGCAATGGCTAGCCACGGTGAGCCATGACCTAAGAAACAAAGTTGAGTATGGCTCCAACTGTATCTCAGGGTTTCCCAACCTCGGTCTTACAGCCGCACTAATGTTGGATACATACTATGAGGGGTACACTTACTAGGATGTGAGTTCTATTGAACATGGGCAAACAATCAGATTCTATCCAGAAGGTGCTAAATAAATAAGAATCTGCTATGAGCAACATCCTATCTACAATAGAACTCCCCTCTTAGTAAATTTACCCTTAAGATTATAAAATGGTAGTCAGATAAATTGATTAAATCAATTGAATGTCAATTTGTGTCTGTTTTTCAGTGTTTGATAGGAAATGTTTGGGAGGAAATGTTGGGGAGGAAATGGTCAATTGTCATGAATGTATACAATGCAGGTATAACAAGTAGTTAAAATGTGATCTGTATACCTTCCATAACCCTTGTGCATATGATAGAAGCCATACTAATTGCACCATGGTGCCGGTATAGCTCAGCACATACGCAGATATGTGCTATACAGTAAATGATGCCCAATGCTGCATCAGTAAGAATTTGGTGTATCCAAGCTTCAGCACAGATGACTAATTCAAAATAACTAAGAGGCTGATTCAGCTAGATTCACAGTGTAACAAAAATCTCTAATCGGCAAGCACACGCGACTGAGTGTTTATGGGCTGCGGTCTGGCAACACGTGTCTGTCCTTCAGGGGGAAAGCTGCAGCTGGGTGATGTCACAGGCTGCCACTGCAACCCAACAACTGTCTGTCCCATGACTTGCTTTGCAGCTAGGCTGAGCATCCTGGGGGTTACCCTTAATGTGCGAGCGCTAGTCTATATAGCAAAGCGATTGCACATTACCAATACAAATGCTACATTTTTTCATTTTATTTGTGGGTGAGGAACACAAGTTTTGCATTCAACATTGTCGATATTTAAAATGTAATGAACAGAATGGCGGACCATCTTGTTCACAACATATCCCACATAACTGTACACCATTAGACTCCTAGTATCATGTTCTGTACGAGTATCGGTGTAGGCATCTCCCACGCCAGGATAAGCAGTGGCACTGCTGGGTGCTGTCATGCACATCAGCTCAATGTCTGACTCACAAACACAATTATTTATGTACTAAGTATGTGGCAACTGCAGCTCACATATTTCTGGGAAGGAATCCTACAAAGTAACCATGTAAGTATAACATACACAGTAACATCAAACTATCAAATGCGTTTACTAGTCATGCATACCTCAAAACCATCCTTTCTGTTTGGACATTCCCAGTGGCGTAACTATTAATTCTGCGCCCCCCTGCCGAAAATGCAACAACCCCCCCTCCCCCCTAGGGTAAACAACCCCCCCCCCCCCAGGGAAAACAACCCCCCCCCCCCACCACCACCCCCCCATGCGGCCGTTACCTCCTGCTGCATCCGTCTGCGCCAGGTCCTGGCTCTCCCGGCTACTGCTGCTAAGGAAAAGTGACACTCGGAAAATGGCTGCCCCCATACAGCAGACCGTTTTAAAGGTTGCTAGAGGAGGCCACTGTTCTGATCTCCTCTAGCATCCTCAAAAACGGTCTGCAGAAAGGGGGCAGCCATTTTCCAAGTGTCACTTTTTTGTATTAGCAGCGCTGCAGCAGTAGCAGGGAGAGCCAGGACCTGGCGAAGACAGAAGCGCCGGCGGCAGGGGCAGAAGGCAGTGAGTAACAATAGTCCTGCAGCGCCCCCCCCCCCCCCCCCCCCAGCGCCCACACCCTCTCAGTGCCTCTCCGCCACCGCGGGGGCTGCGGGACTATAGTTACACCACTGGACATTCCCAAGAGGGGTGTCCCTCTGTCAGGGAATTTGGTCTGATTTACAGTATGGTGAGCTTATAGAAATACTCCTGGATTTATTTTTCTAAACGCATTCGCTATGAAGGGTAATTACTAAGATGGGAGTTCTATTGAAGATGGTAACGAATCAGATTCTGCTTATTATTTATTCAGCACCGTCTAGAAGATAATAGATAGATTCTGATTGGTTGCTATGGGCATCCAATCTTCAATAGAACTTCCACCTTAGTAAATTTCCCCCTGAGTGTGGTTGTTGCCACCCACTCGATGATGCAGCCATGCTGCCGCATAACAGTTCTGATCTCCCAAATATTGAGAGTTATGGTCCTGTCCGAGGGTCACTTGATAAGTGTGGTAAAATTCTACGAGATGGCCAGTGTCGGTTCATACATATGTGCTGCAGGACTGCAGCCCCTCCAGGTAAATACTAACACTGTGCTCTGAATAAGTAAAGCCAAATGCAGTCTGTGAGACTGCACTGGCTTCACTGTGACTGGCAGTGACTTCCTATTGGAAGTCTGACCTGCCAGTCACCCAAGGTAGTCCCTTTGGGAGGCGTTTCCTCCCTCCAGGATACCTCTACATGGGCTACTGAGCAGCCGCCCATAAAACCCGGGTCCCATGCATGTGCAGTACGAGATCGATACTGTGCATGCGCTGGACAAGGGACCCTGAATATTGCTCTAGGGGCTGCTGCAAAAGCAGCCCATAGAGGCTGGGGGCCAGTGCATGCACAGTATGGAAGAAGCTACTGTGCATGTGCCGGCCCTGCAGTGGGGACCAGGAGAGGCGGCTGGGACCGGGATTGTAGGCAGCAGCGGCAGGGACCACAAGCATAGTGTCGGCGGCAGAGGAGGGGGCCTGCATTGCGGCAGCAAACAATCCTAGTATAAAACTAAAGTCCCCTTTTCAAGGTAAAAGCAGCTTTGCAATCTCTGCTAAATGGGCACTGCCCCTGTAACTGTGTTCTCATCTCAACACCACTAATAGATCACAAAAAGGCATGTGTATATCAGTGTGCAACTACGCATCCAAGAGTGGTATATCTAATATTTACATATCTACACACTTAAACAGTATATTGCATATACACACACTTATATTCAGCCATTGATTGGTTGCTATTGTCAACATCCCCACTGTTCACTTTTACAAGCTTTAGTAAATTTACGTCTTAGAACCTTAGGAAGATACAGTAAATAATAAATAGTGTCACTCAGGATTTTCTAAAGCTAAAGAAGCGGTTTAATTCACAGCGCTTCTCAATAGCTTGAACACATATACATCACCCTGTACAAAAGGTCAAAGGTTATCAGTACACTAGAGCACCGTTTCCTCAAGACCATACTGTGTATTTACCATACCCCAGAATAACCTTGGGCCTGATTCAGACCTGATCGCAGAACTGCAAAGTTGCAGATGACTGTGAGAAGATAGCCGCCGCCGCCCATACAGAAAGAAAACCGGCCCTGTGCAAATCTGCGAATGAATTGTAAAAATATCACTATCCGTCGTCCTGTCGCACATCCATGCGCAATTTATGAACCATTGAATCATTTTCCCAGTCTGTGCAAATGTGACAACTCTGCGACAGAATCAGGCTGATCCAGACCAGAGCTGACGTCACACACACCCTGCCTTCAAATGCCTGTATACGTCTGCATTTTCCCTCACACTCCGAGAAAATGGCAGGTTACTACCCCCCAATGCCGACTTCCTGTCAGTCAAATTGTGAGGGGATTACAATGAGGATCCATAAGCTATTTCTGTTGCTGTTTGGTCTTTAGCATGCAAGCTATGATTCATTCATGCGCAATCATTCAATAATTGATCTATGTGTGAACTGGCACATCGGTGATCAACTCTGAATAAGGCCCTTTATTCATCTTTTTTAATGAGAGATTTAAAGATTCAGCTGTTGCATGACCACCAATGGCCAACAGGTGGCAATCTGAGAGTAACAACCACTCCTCAGCTTATTCCTGCTTTCTGGCTTTATGTCAAAGTGTATATATATATAAATATATGACGCTGGCAGACAAAGTAAAACCGGGTGAGAAGAAGCTGTGGCCGCAGCATCGCAGCACTTTGTATACAGGTTCAGGCTTATTCTCACAGATGCACAAATGACAAATTCTTGCTTCCAGTTGCTTTATAATAAGATGCATTTTCAGCAAGAAATGCTCAGTGCAGGCCTGCCATCAGAAACAATGGGGCCCATTACAAATGAGAACATGGGGTAAAATGATAAAACTGAGAAGTAGGTAGCCAGTCAGCTTCTGAAATGATAGTTAGAATGTGATTGGTTGCTATAGGCAACACCACTGATTTAGTAAATTTACCCCATACATTTGGGGAGGGAGAAGAGACATAGATGTGGGTAGTGAGGAGGAAGAGGGTTGATTAGTAAAGGGGACAGTGAGACAGACTGTATAGGAGAGAGGGGCAGAAGTACATATGTGTACAGCAGTTGTAATGATTGACGGTGATGTTGGCCAGGCCTCTGCAGCTGTCAGGGCCCAGGACTCCAGTCCCGGCAGCCCTCCTGATGGCAGCTCAGACCTACTAAGGGCGAGATGTACTAAGTTTAATAAGGGATAACATGGAGAGTGATAAACAACCAGCCAATCAGCTCCTGCCTGCCATGTCACAGGCTGTGTTTGAAAAATGACAGGTAAGAGCTGATTGGTTGGTTGTTTATCACTTTCCATTTTATCACTTTTCAAGGCTTAGTACATCTCCCCCTTAGTGTGGCCAAGCTGCTCAGAGAACTCATCTGTAGACAATTGTATAGGTGACTTCATCTCTGTCCAATGAGTATTAGTATATTGCTAAGGGCAGGACAGTAGAGAGTCTGGCCAAGCATGTGCTGGGTTGAGAAGAGCTGTTGCTGCCAATATAGAGGCAGGAGCGCCGACACCTCTGCCGGGCACTGGTAAAATGATGGGACATGGCCAATGGGAGAAGGCATGTCGATTGGGAGGGGGCATGGTCAATGGGAGGGGCATGATCAATGGGAGGGGGTATGGTCATTGAGAGAGGACATGGCCAATGGGAGGGGACTTGGCCAATTGGAGGGGCATGGTCAATGGGAGGGGGCATGGCCAATGGGAAAAAAACATAGCAGTGGCGGCGGGCGCTGGCGGCAGGCAGGGTGCGGGTGGGATTGCACACCTGCACAGGTAGAGAGAGGACAGGCTACTGCTGAGTGTGCTGTCCTCTCTCTCCCACTGCCTGGCTCTCTGCAACAGAGAAGGGGGGTAGCAGACCCTCAAGCAGACCTGGGCCTCTGTTAAAAAGTGCATGCACCCCCCCCCCCCTCCCCATCCCCACTCTTTATAGGCTGCCCCTCCATTAAACCTGGGCGCAGGGAATTATTACCCCCTCCTTCCCTCTCTTGGTGCCACTGGTTTAGGGCACCAGTGAAGCCACTGTAAGTATTAAATAAATGACTGTATGTCAGACCCATGCAGAGACAAGATGAAGTGACCGATTGCTTTATTAGTTCTCATTAGATATAATGGCCAATAAATGCTCACAGAATGGATTTAATGACATGCTGCATACTAATGAGGTATTTGGATATATACCAGGAGGCACAGTAAGGGACATTTCTATGTGTGCAAACATAATCGCCATCGCTGTGCTCACAGAGGATGGAGCTTGCAGTACACTCTGTTCTACATCCCTCTAATACAGAGAATCCCTTCCACTCTGTCTGATGTTCCCTCCTAATCTTAACTCCCTTTAATTATGTCTATTACTCTGTACTAATGCACAATATATTTCTTTAGCTGTCAGGCTCGTGAAGTAGTTTCAGCCCACAGCCCCTGTAATAACACAGCCTTTTACAAAATCGCAACTTAATATGAGTTTATATTGTTCTCTACAATGGAGAAGGTAGAGACAAGCAGGACTTAGCTCCAATTCCCATTAGCTGCTTTTACTGCAAATTCCCCTAAGCTGTCAGCTGGTCGGAAGAAGAATTCTTTGGGTCTGCTCTGTGCTACAGTAAGGTTTAAATGCTGCATATTATTTTATTCCTTAATGTCTTGCTTCACAAGGTGTGCAGAGTAATTGAAAAGAAAACTGTAATTATGTACATTACAATAATGCTTTGGAAGTGATATGGTTAAGTACAAATTGGAAGGCAGTTTTATTTGGCGGGTTAGTACATTATGTCTAATAAAAACAGAGATTTATTTAATTGTATGTTCTGGTGTTTTGCAGTTGCCCAGAGCTGATTCTTCTCTACTCCTCCTGTAGATCAATGTGGTTTATATCTCTTTAGGATTATCTACTTAAAAAACGGGAAGCTCCTATCTTCCTCAACATACTGTAATCTGTTTATACTGTTCCCTATCCGTGGTGCTGAAATTGTAGGCTGTAAACCACCTCAGTTCACCTGCTAACTTTCACACTCTCCGATCTAGCAAGATAAAAACTACTGTGTAGCTGTGTGCAAGTTCAATGAAGGACCATGGCGGGGCAGGGCCGGATTAAGCCTTCGGGGAGTCCGGGGTCACTTTAGACAGGGGTGCCCCCTCCCACTTGTCATTACTGGCCGCAAACTTTAGCTTTGAAAAATACATGCCAACCACATGGGGCCCCTAGATAAAGGGGGGCCCAGGGGTACTGATCCCCTTTACTAAGATGGGAGTCCTATTGAAGATGGGATGCTGCCAAGCAACCAACTATAACCTAATATATATGTATTTAGCACTTTCTAGAAGATAATAGAATCTTATTGGTTGCCCTTAGCAACATCTCATCTTCAATAGAACTCCCATCTTAGTCAATAAATCCCTCAGAGTCAATCTTATTTTTGTGATAGACTCAGGACTGCCCCTTCTGATAGAGCCGGCTCTCCATATCTATTGTTCTATCTATCTATCTATCTATCTATCTATCTATCTATCTATCTATCTATCTATCTATCTATCTATCTATCTATCTATCTATCATATTCAATATCTATCTATCTATCTATCTATCTATCTATCTATCTATCTATCTATCTATCTATCATATTCAATATCTATCTATCTATCATATTCAATATCTATCTATCTATCTATCTATCTATCTATCTATCTATCCATCTATCTATCTTTCTTTTTTCTTTCTCTATAAAGTAGCTTTGAGCATATGAACAATGTATTTGATATAAAAATAAATCTCTCACTGTGTGGTTGGATCTCTATACACTAGGTCAAAAGACCCAGCTGTTACATTATAGAAATAATTCTCTACAGAACTTCAAGAACTTTATGTTCTTTATTTGGGAGGTTGAACATTGTCCCTTTATATAAACTGCTATACATTGTAAGGACGTATTTTCTAAGGAGACTTAGTTACAGACCGGTGTTTTTCTTGCTGGCCTTCATAGAGTAGTGTTGTTTGTGATGTACTGTGTACCAAATGGTGCACCAGTAACTCTGATGCAGGGTCAGGTTGGTCCACAGGGGAGTCCGCTCACTGCCAAAGGACCCATCTCCTCCTGTAGGGACTGCAGATTCCAGACTGTGCATTTAAATTATACATATGTTACATGTTACTGCCCGGGACTATGGTGTATTTTTGACCGTATACAGATAGAGTCATCCTCATCTAACAGGATTAAGTGAGCCAGAGATGTTGGACTTAATCCTATGCTAATCCCCTACTGTATTGTTCTATGTATTGTATTGCAGCTGAGAACAAAAGGCCTTGGTGAGCCATGGCGGCTGTCCAGAGAAGGCTAGTTGAAGAAGGCTCCAGCTGTATTGTTGTTGGTTTTATTAGGGCAGTACGGATGGTGTAATGGTTAGCATTACTGCCTCACAGTGCTGAGGTCATGGGTTCGATTCCCACCATGGCTCTAACTGTGCAGAGTTTGTATATTCTCCCCGCGCTTGCGTGGGTTTATTAATCCTAGAATGTCTGTGTGTGCGTGTACATGTGGTAATTGTAAGCTCCACTGGGGCAGGGACTGATGTCATAGATTGTAAGCTCCACTGGGGGCAGGGACGTATGTGAATGTTCAATGATACTCTGTAAAGCGCTGCCGAATATGTGTGCGCTATATAAGAAACTGTTAATAAATAAATAATAAAATAAACTATTCTGATACATTTTAATACATTTGCTGAAGGGGCTCCGACCACGCACTCTTTGTGGTGGCTTGCCACGCCCCTAACCATAGGCCCCTACATTTGCATTCCACCTGCGGGTATTTGTGCCACAATCTGAGATTGATCTGAAAGGTTAGTGACACCAACAATGACGGTGACAATCTTTTTTTGAAGAACTTGCCCCAGTCACCACTTTTTTCCCTCACTTCTATCGCAAAAGTTTTTTTATAAACAGAATACTACATATAGAATAATCCTCATAGGAACAGGTAATTAAACATGAGGTTCACCCCTGACCTATGGTTCTATTCATAAAATGTGAAGAATGAAGAAGCAGTATGCATCTGACTGACTTTATCTGTCATCGTTTTCTAGCTGTAATACACAAGAGACAGCGGTAGAAAATCTCAGAGCTGGTTCCATTCTGACAAGAAAACACATTTCTTTTCTCAATTCCTCATAACGATTTTCAGTGGACACTCAAGCAAGTAAAATACATATAACGGGTCACATAAAATGCCATTCTACAAAGAAGGAGGAACATTTTTAAGGAAAATGATGGGTTATCCAACATCTTACAACGTAAATTACTGACCAACAGTTTTACAGAGTTCTAGACCGCGCTGCGTATGTTAGCAAGGTTGTCCTCATGACATTTCTACTATGAAGCTAGTGATCCTGCTGTTACCACACCAAGTTCTCTTCATTGAGTCCTCCATACTGTTTTGTCTTTATAAACATTTGATTCTGCCCACTTGCCTTAAACCGTTGCTTGTCTTTAAAGAATTGTTAGAACTGTTCTAAGGGAAGACTGAATTTCATTATGGATGGCTAAGAGAGCTCCACACTATTCCGGACTGGAACAGTTCTCTCTGTCTCTGATATCACTGCTTGGGAAGTACGGAGATGTCATGGGGTCAACGAAATCCTCTGAGCCGCACATAAAATCCCTGCGTCTTTACTGAAACAAAAAGAATAACAGTGCTCATACAGTTGGAAATAGAGGGCCCAGACATAGAGAAAAAAAAGGCAAATCCAAAGAAAAATATGCTGCACTGCAGGTGAGGCAGATGTAACTTGCGCAGAGAGAGTTAGATTTGGGAGATTTATTTTATTTCTGTACAGGTTAAATACTGGCTGCTTTATTCTGACACTGCAATTTAGATTTCAGTTTGAACACACCTCACCCAAGTTTAACTCTGCACGTTAAATCTGCCCCACCTGCAGTGTGGCATGGTTTTATCCATCTGCAAAAATTGCAGCCTTTCTTACAGCTCTGAAACAGGCCGATAGAGGTAGCAGCAGATAGGGTAAGATGCAAAGCAGACTTGCATGGAAAATACAGATTCCGAGATTTGTTTTGTGGGAGGAGGGTGTGACATGTCTGTACCTGCTTCTGATTGGCCCTCACATTCACCAATCAGGAAAAAATGAGTAAATGGATCAAACTCTAGAGCTCTTTATCGAAGACTTTCGAGTTGTAATACACCTTTAAAACTGTTTTTCGACTTAGCGATAACTTTACTTATTGAAAATGCTCTTCTATAACATTTTCCTTTCATTGCTGCTTTTCTATCTTTAGCATTTGTATCCACTTTTATTTTATCGTGGGGAATGTAGTTATTAAATGTTACAGGATGACTTGTACAAGCCCATATAGGAATACAGGTACTGTAATACACTCTTCATCCTTCATTTTGTTGTATAGGTCCCTGCAGACCGCCTGTGTCATTCAGTTTTTAAAGCACCTAGAGATGTGACGTTGGGCTCTGCCTGACAGATGAGATCTCTGGACAATCTCCCCTTCGCACAATCCTATCTTAGTTAAATAAAAAAAAAAAAAAAGCTGTTTGTGGCAGTAAATCGTTCCATGGAGACCATTTAATATTCCTCCCTAGTGCTGCTTGTCAGTCACACCATTGTTACAAGCAAGTTACACAACCATAAAAAATAGGTGGGTGGAATAGTTCAGAAATGAGGTGTTTCACATTATATGGTAATTTCCTGCTGTTGCTATGGAATAGGGAATACTGCAGGTTAATGTCTATTATATAACGTTTACCTCGAGAAAGCCTACATGCAGAACAATCTCAGGCACACTTATTCTGGAGGAGATATAATTAGCGTCTGCTTATCTTCTGACCCTTTATTAAGCCTGACTGAATGAGCCCAGCATCCAGCAGTCTTGGTAGTCAACAGGTTAAAGGTGACTCAAACGTTGGGTTCCGTCATGTCCTTGATTGTCATCACAACTGAGAGAGCCTCGCTAGAATTTCACCAAGATCTAATCTGTTCTTTGTTCCAAATGCAGTAAATATTTGAACAAATCATTTATCCCTTACATGCCAGATACACAATGTATAAGGCTGACCGCTGTCTGGTGAACAATGAGGGAAGCAGATGCCAATCTTATGAAACAGTATGTCCTGCCCTCCCCTGAACTCGGGTTGTGAGCTACAGTTCTACAAGGGAGAAGAAATGGAATCTGATCATGTTTGTCTATATTAATAGCGGTATACGCAGACCGTTATATATTCTTTGCTGTCAATCACCTGAAATCAGCATCAACATTCATGATTTGCTTCGACGTTCAGATTTTCTATTTCTCCCAGATAAACAGTAAGCTGTGAAGTCTCTTTCTGTTTCACTAGCTTCCAACACTGATTCACTCCCTGTCAGCCAGCCATTGCAGAATTAAGTTTCATTTTCATGCTGGCCAAACAAAGAAAACATACAGTACTCGGTGACCTGCAGGTGGCTGGCCAGCTCCGGGAGACTTGCCTTCTTTTCCAGGTGTCTGGGAGTGCCACCCAATATCCTGGAGCCTCCTGGCTGAGAATAGGGAGAGTAGGTTAGTACAGTACAGTATGACATAAAACCAGTTACAAAATAATATACAAACAGGTATCCCAGTGTGTGTGATTAAATAGCATCTATATTACCTATAAATAGGGCTTCATTACATGTCTGGCAAAGGAATACTTCCCAACTATTTAAATCCAAAGATCGATAGTCTTCATGAAAAAGAGGCGTGGACTACATGACAGGGGGTGTGGCTTTGTGGAAATGCCACACACCCCCATTTCTGTTCACTATGGGGGTATGGCCAGCACTCAGTGAGCAGGGAGAACATACAAACTCCATACAGGTTGGCCCTGTCCAGTCATTTTCTTAAGACCTAAAGCCTGTACACACGGGGCGATGGGTGCAAGAAGCTGAGTGACAAGCTTAAGCACGAGTCACTCAGCACACTTGGCTGCACACCCGCGATGCACCCGTGTGCTGAGCGATTAGTTCGGAGCAGGGTTTTGCCTATTCTAATAGGCAAAACGCTGTGATCTGAGCAGGATAGGCAGTGCACTATCTATGCCTGCAGGTGATGGCGATATAGCATCGCTATAGCCTGCACACATAGCACAATCCGGGATCACTCAGATCGCTGGGAAAGTAGCCCCAAATCATCCCGTTTGAACGGGCCTTTAGTGCTGTGAGTCACACTAAACCCCCTCCTCACTGCCTGGCCAGCAGCCACTACATACAGTGTAAAGGGTTTATGTAATGAACGTGCCCAGTGGCAGCAGAGTTTCCTACCAAGCCTGCTGTGTGTGTCTGTGGACCTGAATGTATAATCACCATACCAGATAGAGAATCTAGGAGGTGGCTTACCATGATCGTTGGGCCTGCGTATGTCTGCGGTACTGTATTAGCTGCACGTTGCTTGGGGCAGACTACAGCTTGTTATGCATCCTTCATGGCTGGTGATAATCACTCTAAAATCAAACAATTACAACCCCCTCCAGAAACCCTGCATTTGCTCCTGTCATCTCTCACGTCCTGCATGATGACGGTGGGACAGAACCTGGAAGATTCTACCCATACACACTGGGTTATCTCTGGAAGCTAAGTTTGGTAACGCATGACATTAAATAAGTCAATGATACAGTACTGTATAACCATAGAAAATTGAGTCTTCCAAAAAGTCTGAGTTTAAAATAGAATAATCATGTTTCAAGATTGTCAGATAATTGCAAATATGGCTGTTAATTAAACATGAACAGTAACAGATCTCCAATAATGAAGTGGTGCTGGAGCAATTTATTGAAGTAATGATAACGGTTTATTATACTGATGTCTCTGCTTGTGATCTGAAGTAGATACTGTGTAGCTCAAAGCGCCTTTCAGATAACACAACGATTAGTTTCTGTAACACTCCCTATATTCATGGTGTAAGCAAATAACTCACCTGTGTTACTGTTACATTGTGCCGGGTGTACTTCAACAGAACATGAAAGATCAATAAATCCATTAAAACAGCAACAGCAGCAATGTCCAGAAACAGTCACACATGTGCAGTACTGTATGCTGACCATAGTACCATCTCTGTATACGGGAGGGGAGGAAGAGTACGTCACCCTACAGTATTGTATTACTGAGCATCCAGCATATATTATATCTTTGTACTACAGTAAAAATAATAGGTATTTGTTTTCCGTTGCTATTAGTGTTCCTGCATTACAGTACTTTATAAATTTTTTTCAATATTTGACTTGGACTTTAATCTACCAAGGCACTCTTCTGCACGGTGGGCCCAATTCAGTACCGGTCGCTAAGCAGTGGCTGTTTAGCGAGTGGCTTAATGCCACCTGGACGAACGCCCCCCTCCCCTGCCGCTGAATCCTCTCGGTAACATGCAAGGGGATATACTCGAACACATCCGGTCGCCACCCATAGAATGTTTTCTCTCCCCTTCAGAAATAAGTCAGTCTAAACCAGTGATTTTCAACCTTTTTACCTTGCGGCACACTAAATAAGACTTTAAAATTGCCAAGGCACACCATGAGATCCCCGCAGGGCAAAACACATTGGCCACCACAGGGAAAGAAAAAACTATTGGCCCCCACATTAAAAACAATCACATTGGTCCCCACAGGTAACAACAATAAAATACATTGGCCCTTTACATGAAAAGAAGAGACCAGTAAATAACATTTAAACTGGTGGTGGCTGTAAATGGGTTTGGGCATTTCTAGATCTGGGGGCACACTTGAGAACAGCTCAAGGCACACTAGTGTGCCACGGCACACTGGTTGAAAAACACTGGTCTAAACTGACCTTTATTTCTGTCAGAATCCGCCGAAGCGAGGGCGGGCGCTGACGTCATGTGATGTGAGCCGCCCTCCCCCGGCAGGCATCGGCCCGCCTGCATTCCTAGGGGAACGCCCAGCACTGGGCATCCCCTGCTCCGGCCTAGTTTCTGTCCCTTGGCAGCCCGCTGGCCCTCCCTACCAGCAATGAACGGGCCAACAAGTGTGATCATCGGGGCTGGGATCACTACGAGTGATACTGACTCGGCCCCAGTGGGTGGAGTGTATTTGTACATTACTTCAGAGAACTGCAGGCGTCAGCAGGGGTGTTTTTTTATGGGAACGTGTCACTTCTGCTATTTGAATGGAGAAAGTCTGCACATCCCAACCTTTTCTCAATGTTTTAATTAAAATAATAATAAAAAAAAACTTGATTAAGGATGAAGACATCTTCCTTTACAGTTTTAGTCCCTGGAGGGAACTTACCAAGCATGGAACCAGAAAACAGGTGGCGTGTAGGTGTTTCCAATCAAGCACTGAGTAGATGAACTAGTGATGCTCTGTTTTACAGGGCTGTGAAAATATGACATTACATTTGTTGCAGAAGGTTGTTATTATCAGATAAAGGGTATAGGTGGGTGGGCATTCTCTTCTGTGTAGTTACAGAATTTCCAACCTACACTTAAAGGTACATTCCCCATTAACTCTTCTGATAGAAGTCAGGTCTCAAACTATACTTTTAAAAGGGTTCATTTTGTGCGTCCATGTTGCACGTACAGTAAGATGACAAATGCATTTCAGGTGTGTTCTCTGTAATGTTATAAAAAACTTCAAACAGACAAATGTACTGTCTGTTGTTGGGATTGTCCTAAGGTCGTGAGAGCTAAATTGTTTCATAATGTTTATTAGAATGTTTAGTACAGTATATTGAAAGGGGGGGTGGGTTATAAATGTTAGGAGGTAATGTTGATGTTCAATGATTTACCATCAGAGGTGAGGAGATGTTTTTCCCTCCGATTATGCTCTTGAACCAATGTTCATTCATATTTTACTTCCTGGTTGTAGCAGCCTTCTTATTGGCTGATCTTTTGTAGAAGATAATTACAGTTTGAATAGAACAGTGGTTTAGTGGTCCATTGATATACAGTACAGTATACCAATTATTTCCCACCGTTTGTTAATGTACATCAATGGTACCATCACTGTTATGGTTTCATTGCCATATCCCTTGTAGAAGGTTGGGCTTGTATGAAGCTTCACCTTTAGTTTTTTCAGAAGCATCTGTACTGTAGGTGCACTGGGCAGGTTTTAAGGGTTTCCGGTGCGAAACCTACTGTATGCGTTTTGCAGGACACACATGATGCAGTTCATAAATGGACTCCAAGCTGCTCAGTCATGAATCCTTATGGAGAGTACAACAGTGTACATGGGCTTCCTAGTAAGGTTGCCGAAGAGAGAGTCCATGCTCTATGATCCAGTTTAGAAAAACAGCTGTGTGCACTGTAATGGAATATCTCCATAGACAGTCAACATCTTTATTTGACTGTCTATATCTCCTCCATGCACAGTGAGAATGGAGAAACACATTAACTTAAGTGCAGGCAAACAGCCTTATACTTTATTTTACCTCTGGGTGCAGAATTTTAGCATTTGGGTTCAGTTGCCCGTAAGCTAGTTCGGAAAGAACGTCCTATTACAGAAAGAGCAGATGATTCTAGAGTGGACCAAGAAGAGGTAGTAAATGTATTTTCCGAATAAACACACAGCAACATGATTAAAGATAGCGTGGTTTTAGTGTAGCTGTAGATCTGAAATGTTCAGATAGATGGGCCAGGCATCTCATATTTGTCATCATGTTTTAGGTTTCCACGCTTGCCTGACTCTTTTGCCCTACAACATGTCACTCATTCATCATCTCTCACCTCTCGCTGTCCATGCTCACTGTTTGTAGAGCCCTATCCGTCTATCTCTGCCATTTCAGAAGACCCAGCTTTATAGTAAATAGCTTAATCTACAGATTCTATGATATTCAAAATAAACAATAACTAGGTTCAATCTGTCAGATTCTATCAGTCGGCGGCAACCCCCCCCCCCCCCCCCCTCAAAAAAAAAAGAAAAGCGCAGGTACATAACAATCTTCGTTTACCCAGCACCTGTAGTAATTACATTGGTGTTTGTTGATAACTGCATCAATTTGGCAGGGATTTATGTTGTGAATGACTGAGTGTTTTATTTACATACAGTAACTGGACATTGCATTGGGAATGATTGAAGCGATAACCATAGAGAGCAAATAAAAGCACGAGAAAAAGCTTTACAGTAGTCGCTTTTACCAAGAAATCAGTACAGAGATAAAATAGGGAACACATTTACAAAGATGGGAGTTCTATTGCATATGGGCAACCAATCAGATACTATCTATTATCTTCTTGAAGGTGCTAAATAAATAAGTAGATTCTGATTGGTTGCCCATAGCAAAACCCCATGTGAACTAGAAATACCATCTTTTTTCCCCATAATATATAGTATAGATTGGCCCACACGTTGTGTTCTGGGTGTAAAATGATTCTGAAATATAAATGTATTTTATTTTGTTTGCAAACATTAAAAAAAAAAAAGAAAGACAGAGAAATCAGTAAATGTGGGTAAATCTGACATGTGTATGCCTGAATTACAGTATCCTGGCAGGTGGAGCATGATTTAACTGAGGTTCAGGGGAATTGGAAACCCCGGTGTCTGCTCTGCGATTGGCTGCCAGGGCTGTGGCATATACAGTTTCTATCATGTTTTAGGTTATATATGAAAGGAAGATCTTAAATTATTTCTTTTTTCAACATTGTCATGTGTAAATGTACATAGCGTTCGTTGGTTATGACTTTTCAGTTTTATTTTTCTACTTCGTTTTTAAATATAAATATGAATATAAAAGTGGTTAGCAGCAAAATGTTCTAAGGCAGTGGTTCTCAAAGTCGGTCATCAGGACCCCACACTGTGCATGTTTTCCAGGTCACTCGGCAGGTGGACAGGTGCGCTCATTACTGACTGACACGTTTTAAAAGATCCACAGGTGGAGCTAATTATTTCATAAATAATTTCACACTGTGAGGAGACCTGCAAAACATGCACTATGTGGGGTCCCGAGGACCGACTTTGAGAACCACTGAAGAGAATAGAATCTGATTGGTTGACCATTGCAACCTCCCATCTTTGTAAATAAACCCCCATACTTCATCCCCATTGTGGAAGCTGAAATAAAACTCAAGATGAGTTCTCACCATTGCAATAAAAATATAAAACACTGCTATGGAATTATGAATCATGCACATTACATTTCTCTGATGACAATCGCACCATTCTTGCTTGCTTTATTTGAGTGCTTGTAAGTTATGGAGTTCTGGGCAATCCATGCTGCTACAGGAATACAGTGCAGCTTTAAGGAGAGATACAGCAATAGCATTCATAATGCTTTATTGTATGCCGTGGATCAATACAATAACAAAGCATTCAGCTGCTCCATCACCATTATCAGGGTATAATAGCAGTACTGTGCATCCGGCATAAACTTCATGTACTTACACATCTAGAACACAGAAACAACCAGAATTTCATTTTTTTCCCCCAACAAATGTACTGAATCTATTCCACACCACATCATTACCATACCGAGGTTTAGTTACACATTGAATAGAAAAATAAAACTGAAAAGTCATAACCAATGTACGCGGAGTATGATGGGTCTTTGGGTCGACCAACCCAAGGTCAAAATGGGTTTGGTTGACACCTGAAACAGGTTGACATGGGTGGAAGACTGACACAAGCATTAGGTCAACAATGGCTAAGTCGACAGTTAAAAGGTGATATGGGTTTTTCACGCCGACATGTGAGAGGCAGTATTTCATGCCCTACCATAAACTGCGCAGGGAGAATAGAATAGTGTGCCGAGCGTATCGAGGCACCGTGACCAAAGAAAGCCAGGCGATGGGATGCGGTGCACCGATACGGTGTCCACGTCAAACTATTTCAGGTGTCGACTTACCCCATGTTGACCTTTAGTGGTGACCCAATGCATGTTGACCATAAGTGTGTCGAACCTAATGTAGTGTTGCCTACCCTTCCAGAATGGCCGCAAGACTGCCGAAAATTGGCTCCCGCTGATTTGCGGCTTTGATGCAAATTGTGTTGTTTAGCCCCCCCCACCTCCCTGAAGACCCACAAATTGTGGGATTTGCAGTATGGGGGGACGGGGCTTGATGATGTCTACATCAGGCCCCACCCCCAAAGTGCTACTGACAGTCTCCTCTCCGCGCTTCTCCCAGAGAGGAGACTTTAAAAGTAGGCAACCCTGACCTAACAACTGTATACCTGTACACTATGCACATTTACACATGGCAGTGTTGAAAAAAGATTTAATTTAAGATCAGCCTTTCATACTGTAAATAACACTGCACAAAAGACAATAGCAACTGTAATTCCAAACCCACAGTATGTAGTCACAAAGTGAACTTGGACACTCAACGCCGCTAAAGCTAAAATTGTCCAAGTTGGAAATGGTCACTGTTCAGAGAATGTGCAGCAGTAATGATCTACAGATGACTCAACTATGTAGAAAGCCAACTACTCCTCACCACTAAAAGGCCACTCAACTGACCAAATTGGCTTTCTGCATGTGCTGACCTACTTTCCTAGACATTTTTTACATTTTCACGATTTACCTAATGAACCTAATCCCGAACAATAGGGGGGAATGAATGAAACAGTAAGTTAATGACACAACTAAATGAGTTCCAGGTATTCATAGCAGGTAGCATTTAACCCTTTGATTGCTAAGTGAATTTGTCGAAATCCTGTATGTGTGAAAATTGCCCAAGCAAACATGTTTATTCATCACAGTGACCTGTAATGTTTACCTTATATAGGAAATATAATCTTCTTTTACACCGCATGATTTATTTGAATTTATATAACAATTGTGAGCGGCGCTGGCATTTTTAGTGGATGTTTTGCCCATCTCTCACAGAGCTGTTGGCACTCAAAAAGTTAATGACCAAGCATGTTGGAGACATCCTGTATATGTTCGTTATGGAATTGCAAAAATGGTTTAATATGCATACAGTATATTGAAGCAATTTGAAATGCATGGTATTTGGGATCAAGTTAATTTTGGAACAGAGATTGTTTTTTTTCTCTCTTGTAGAACCCTTCTGGGATGCAGCTGCATCTGGTATATTTAAATGGAAGTTTAATTGACCTCCTTAAATTATTCACTCCCACACAACTAGAAGAAACTACATACACGTATTTGTATCACTAACACTAATGTAAGACCCTGTGGACAGGATACCCCACTATACACAGGTCGTAAAAATATGATTGTAAGCTCTATGGTCAAGATTGTTTTTTTGTTTTGTTTGTTTTTTAAATCATGACTACACTGTACACTATTTAGGGCTGTTCTTACTAGACTATAAACTGCTCTGGTTTAGGATTATGCTGGTACTCTTTTAATGGGCTAATGTACAGTACCATGTATACTTTATATTCATAGTTGCCTACCCTCCTGCATTCTGCAGGAGACTCCCTGAAATAGCAGCAATCTCCCTCTTCCCCTCATTAGTCTAGCAATCTCCCTCATTTCACCTAGCCCACATTACACTGTTACATTTTTGGAGAAAAAAGGAACGAGAGACAGATACATTTACATTGAATCGTCAGTATCATTTCCCAGCACTTTACTTACTGCTTTGGGGCTTATATACATTTGGATATACAGTAAGTCATTTTAGAAGATTCCTCTCAGATGAAACTGTACACACCAATGCTTCTAGGTGCCACATTAACAATCTCTTTTCACAATATCTCCATATTTGGAACTAGACACGCCCTTTGGGTGGAGCATGACACGCCCCCCTCAATGGGACGCTGTGTAAAATTTTACTACCAACTATAATCTCTAGTTTTCAAAAGTAGGCAAGTATGTGTATATTGTCAGTTCTTTGTGATAATCTTCTTCATATCTATAACCCTCAGATTTGTCTATGGAAGGTATGACTGTGATAAATAAAAATAGGGTTGACTTTGAGATTTTGTTTCAAAATCCATGTGCTACTAATACAACAATTACACAGCAGCCAGGGGTAAAGCTTCTCAACAGAAGCGTGCAGGCCTGCTTTGCCATAAATGTTACTTAATAGCCAGTGAGGCTTAAGAATTACATTACTTATGTAAAATACATGTAGCCTTTTCCATCAATCTCAAAAATAAAATTACATATAAGCAAAAATAAATCACAAAATGGATTAAAATTGTAATGCAGGCAATTTTACGTCTTAAGGAAAACTGACAATAATATGCACTGTACCCCTCAGTCACTGAACGTCAGGCCCATGAAAAGCGCACAGAATTGATTTCTATTAACCCCTTCCCTAACATCTCACAAACAACTTAACTGTGCAGATACATTTACAAATGTTACATACCATGTTTTTATGTACATACTGTATAGATTTATTCCTCTGAAGGATAATAAAAACGTTTTAGTACAGGATTGTTTTTTCACATAACATAAAGGGGGAAATCTATTGTTTTATGTGGTTTGTATAAGCAGTGGCGTGCGGTGGGGTGAGGCAGGTGAGGCACAGCCTTTCCTGTCATACTAGTGTATATGCCGGAGTTTTGAATTGAGAAAGTATGTCGAAAATACAAAGAATATATTTAAAAAATCTTTTTTTTTTTTTTTTATTCTAATCATTTTTATAGTCAAAACTCTGGAGTAAAAAGTCTATGGCAGGTGAGGCAGTGCCTCACCTGGCTAACTTTTATGCAAATTTCTTATCAAAACTCAGTGAATCTCCATCAGTTTATACTACTGCACGTGTGTATAATGCCGGCATGTACCCCATGGCTCATCATACTGAGCAATTCAATTGTTTCAGGGGATTCCCTTTGTCACACTCAAATGGACCGGGTTGCACCACATATAGCGACTGAACCCATCTTATGTCCAGGTTAGGACACCCATACAATGGAGGTTTGCTGGCAGAGATGTGTTCTGCTGTGACATTTAGCATCTAAATTTAATTACTCCATGCAGGCGGTCACTGCCCTGTTGTTACCCAGTTGGCACCCAGTTAGTGCCCATTCATCAGACTCAGAGAAATGAATGAGATACAGTACGCATGGGTCAGAATCACTAGTAGATTTTCAAAGATGCCTCTGTAGTCCATGACACATGCGCTGTTTACAAAAAAAAAAAATATATATATATATCTCCTATATATTTGGCTACATCTGTCACTCAAACTGGGTGTCTGTGTCTATAACGCTCTGTTCCTGGACTTTCCTCTTAATGTGTGATTGCCTTCATCTGTGCTGAACACCTTTCTGAGAAATTGACCTGTTTAAAACAGGTGATGGCAATCATACATTAAGGGGAAGTCTAGAAACAGAGCATTGTGTCCCTCCTGGAGAGGGTCATGTTGGGAGGTATGTGACAGAGAACCAGCCCACAGACAGTGCCAGACACCCACTGCCTTCCCATGTTGCCCAGCACTGCTACTCCACAGCCACCAGGTGAGCGCCCCCCTCCCGCGATTTGCGGCAAAACCTCCCCCCCCCCCGCGCGCCCCCCCCCTCCCGCGATTCGCGGCAAAAACACCCGCTCCCCCGCGACCCCCCCTACCGCGATTCGCAGCAAAAACACCCCCGCGACCCCCCCTCCCACGATTCGCTGCAAAAAGAAACCCCCCACGACCCCTCCCGCAATTCGCGGCATAACCACCACCCCGCGACCCCCCCCTCCCGCGAATCGCGGCAAACCCTCCCCCGTGACACCCCCCCCCCCCCGATTCGCGGAAAAAACACCCCCCCCCCCCCCCGCGACCTCCCTCCCGCGATTCGCGGCAAAAAGAACCCCCCCTTGCACGATTGGCGGCACACCCCCTGCGACCCCCCTCCCGCGATTCGCGGCCCCCCCCCGCGCAATTCGCAGCAGCCCCAGGATTAAATGGCACATGCAAAACACTGACATGGCTATGGTCGACAATGAAAAAGGTTGACATGAGTTTTTGAAGATTTATTTTTAATTTTTTTAATTTTTTCATATTCATTGTCATGTGTCGACATGGACACCAATGAAGTGGCACACTTATGTCAACATTTACATGTGTTGACCTTTCTGTGTTGATTTTTTCTTGTGGCGATTCGCGTCACACCCCCCCGCAACCCCCCCTCCCGCGATTCGCGGCACCCCCTGTGACCCCCCACCTCCCGCAATTCGCGGCAACCCCCCACCGGAACCCCTGTGAACCCCGCCCTCCCGCGATTCGCGGCACCCACCCCCGCGACCCCCCCTCCCGCAATTCGCGGCACCCCCCCGTGATTCGCGGCAGCTCCAGAATTAAATTGCACATGGAAAACACTGACATGGCTATGGTCGACAATGAAAAAGGTTGACATGAGTTTTTGAAGTTTTTTTGTCATTTTTTGAATATTTTCATATTCATTCTCATGTGTCGACATGGACACCAATGAAGTGCCACACTTATGTCAACATTTACATGTGTTGACCTTTCTGTGTTGATTTTTTTCTTGTGGCGATTCGCGTCACACCCCCCGCAACCCCCCCTCCGGCGATTCGCGGCACCCCCCCCGACCCCCCCCTCCCGCAATTCGCGGCAACCCCCCACCGGAACCCCCATGAACCCCGCTCTCCCGCGATTTGCGGCACCCACCCCCCGCAACCCCCCCCTCCCGCAAATCGCGGCACCCCCGCGATTCGCTGCAGCCCCAGGATTAAATGGCACATGCAAAACACTGGCACGGCTATGGTCGACAATGAAAAAGGTTGACATGAGTTTTTGAAGTTTTTTTTTTTCATTTTTTGAATATTTTCATATTCATTCTCATGTGTCCACATGGACACCAATGAAGTGCCACACTTATGTCAACATTTACATGTGTTGACCTTTCTGTGTTGATTTTTTCTTGTGGCGATTTGCGTCACACCCCCCACACCCCCCCCCCCCACAACCCCCACTCCCGCGATTCACGGCACACACACACACACCTCCCCCGCGATTCTCGGCACCCCACCCCGTGACCCCCCTCTCCCGTGATTCACGGCACACCCCCGCGACCCCCCCTCCCATGATTCGCCGCAACCCCCGCCCTGTAACCCCCCCTCCCGCGATTCGCGGCACCCACCCCTGTGCCCCCCCCTCCCGCAATTCGCGGCACCCCCCCCCCGCGATTCGCGGCAGCTCCAGAATTAAATTGCACATGGAAAACACTGACATGGCTATGGTCGACAATGAAAAAGGTTGACATGAGTTTTTGAAGTTTTTTTTTCATTTTTTGAATGTTTTCATATTCATTCTCATGTGTCGACATGGACACCAATGAAGTGCCACACTTATGTCAACATTTACATGTGTTGACCTTTCTGTGTTGTTTTTTTCTTGTGGCGATTCGCGTCACACACACCCCCCCCGCGCGATTCACGGCACACACACCCCCGCGATTCTCGGCACCCCACCCCGTGACCCCCCCTCCCGTGATTCACGGCACACCCCCCGCGACCCCCCCTACCATGATTCGCCGTAACCCCCCTCCCGCGATTTGCGGCAACCCACCCCGCGACCCCCCTCCCGCGATTCTCTGCAATCCCTCCCGCGATTCGCAGCATCCACCCCCCCACAACCCCCCCTCCTGCAATTCGCGGCACCCCCCGCAACCCCCCCTCCTGCAATTCGCGGCACCCTCGCGACCCCCCCTCCCGCGATTCGCGGACACCTAAGTTGCAATACAGGGCATCTTTCATACAATTCTAACCATATTTTTCATATACAAACGTTCACAAATTAAGGGGGCGCAGCCCCTTACGACGGTGTGAAGAGCGCCCGTAGGGCGCGATGAATCACCTAGTATATATATATATACTGTATATAAAAACTAACTGCCCTATATGTGGCTGTTTTTGAACACTGAACCATGCCCTATATATGCTCAGATCTACTTCCAGTACTTTATTGGTTAAATGCTATTTTCCATGAGTTCTGTCCTGACACGAGTAAGTAAAGCCTACATTATATGCCACACTTATGATACTTCTGTACTTGCGAGTCCAGGGCATGAGGATGCCAGTTCTGATGCCATTGCAGGTGTTTGTAAACACAAACACCTGTACTTATTCTGATTGACCCCTATGATGGAGAACTGGTGAAAAATATAGTAAATAAATGGCCGTAATGGCTGAGCACCTGCTGTAATGCACAGTAAGTGAGCTGTCCAAGGTGCTGAACATATTTGAATGGAGGTTATTCAAACCCGATCGCTACTCTGTGAAATTGCAGAGCCCTGCAATCAGCCGCCCCACCAGAGTGCAATCCACCCTATACAAGGCTGTGAATAGCTTCAGACCATTACCCAGAACCTACTCTGCCTGTGAGATAGAAACAGGCTGATCAAGGCCGAAGCTAATGTCACACACCCTCCCTGAAAACGATAATCTGCCACCTTGTGAAATCACAGGGTTACCAGATGGTCTGAATAACCCCCAATGTTAGAAGAAGCACACAGACTACTGTATATACAATTTACAGACTGCTAGTAAAGGGTTAATTTTGAGACAGTTATTGCTGGAGTTTAGATTTTGGGTAAAATCTGTGTATGAAATGACACCTATAGAGACTCAATATTGGACCTTGTTTTGCTCAGCAACCTGTCAGTCTCCCAAGGACTAATGAGTTGGTGCAGAAATTTCACATGTCAGAATATTCCGGGCTCCAGCCATTACTGCAAGGCTGGTGTTAGACAGAGGGCAGCATGGAATAGAAAGAGGAAGCCTGGTGTCACATTGTATGACATTGTGTTAGTCTGACTGGCATGTGGCCTTTGAGAGACACAACAGCGTGTTGTGTTCCTCCTAGTGTGTTCATTGCATATTTTCTGTACACAAAGGACTGCAGGAATGCAGGAGAGATAATAAGGACAGAGAAAAGCTGGCAGCATCTATACAGAATGTAGTTTAAGGCTCACATAAAAGACATATACCCCTTTCACACTGCACAAATAACCCGGGTCAATCCTGAGCTATTGCCGGGTCGACCCAAGTTTGCATATTGTGTGAAAAGGCCATGTAAAATATCCCGAGTCCAGCAGCACAGTAATCCGACCCTCTATAAAAGCAGTGTTATTCCCAGGCAAGACTCAGGTTACTGGGCAATGTGAACAGGTAACCCGGGTAGAGCGACCCAGGTCCCATTAACTTCTATGGAGGAGGCAACAGCATTTCCTCAGGGCTGCCTCCTCCCCACATCCCTGCCTGATGTGCAGCCGCCCCCCCCCCCCCCCCCCAGATGAGGTAAGCATCCCAGCAATAATATGAGTTGCTGTGAGCAGCAAACAGAGCAAATGCCTGAAACTAAAGTCACCCACTGCCTAAACATACACTATAGATATATTTGGCCTACTTTTTGGTATATGTGCCACAGTACCGTACATCGCAGACGTCACCTGTTACTAGGCTCCTACCACCAGAGGATTATAATAATTAGTATTTAGCATTACATAAATCTGACCCCAAACTTTCTAATACCTCAGTGACTCATCAGTCTTTGTAGTGGTCACCTTTCATATTCACATACAGTGTTCTCTTCCCAAAAGCAGCCAGACAGCAGTCATCTGCAGACTACAAAACGTTTCTTATTTCACTGACGATCTCTTTCATGAGCTTATGATCTGTGTTTCTGATGTTGTAGTGGGAGAATAGTGGACAGTACTAAAACATAATAATAATAATAATAATAATAATAATAATAATAATAATAATAATAATTATAATAATAATAGTAATAATAATAAATTCCAATGTGACAGATAGAAACTGTAGTCATAAACATGTAGTCACTAGTGATTGTGTAATATTCTACAACAAACACTACATTTAGGGGGTTATTCTGATTTGTTATTTGGCCTGTTCCAATGGATTTGGGACTGCCCATGGTATATTACGCGCATATACAGCTCCCCTTTGCTAACGGTTTTGCTTAGTCGCCTATCTTCGCAGCTTATTGAGTCAACCAGAATCAGGCTCTTAATTATATTGAGGACATCAGATACACAACTGGACTAGTCCCCCCTCCCTCTAGGTCAGGCATGTCCAAACTATGACCCTCCAGCTGTTGTTAAACTACGTATCCCAGCATGCCTTGCCATAGTTTCAGCATTCCCTATTAGAAAAATGGTGACAAGGCATGATGGGACTTGTAGTTTCACAACAGCTGAAGGGCCATAGTTTGGACATGCCTGCTCTAGGTCTTTCCATTCCTACTATAACGACTCAGGCAAGGGTCACATAGAGAATTTGGGTGTTGGCGTTAGCCCACCAGATGCCAGGGCCCCTGTCAGCTCTCAGAAAATGAGAACCTGGCCTTGTCCTTAGCATAGATAGGTCTGGTGCCTGCGGCTTTACTGCGCAGGTGCGGGATCTTCTGAAAGCAGCCTGGAGAAGGAAACTCTGTCATTGTATAGTGGTAATGTTAGTATTCTAATTGTGCTAGACTTAGGCATTATTTTCAATGGCTAGCCTTGTGGCACATGCTGTGAGCTGATAATTCTGTACCATTAACTTCATGCGATCATTCAGTACAACTTGCTGTGCTACCTGCCATCGATGTGATGCCCAGCTGTACACGGATTGGCCAAGTATGGTAACCCTGGCATAGCAATCTTTCTGCACACATTATGTGCTGTGAGGAATAAACTGTGATGTATGCATGCATTCCGGATTGGCAGATCGTCTCCATTGTGTGGAGTCATTTACCGTGGGTGAGCGACACAGGAAGTTCCTTAGGTTTGGCACAGTGACTCACTCTCTCCACATGAATATCTATAGATGCCCCTGAGATGACTGACTTCAGGCAGGGATATAAGAAGGTGAATTTGATAGAAGCCGCACAGCTGTAGAACTCATGCATTGTAAAATGTTTATGAATGGTCTCGTTCTGTAATTGCTATATTAAGCAGTAAAATTAACTTTAGCTGTGCTTGCATTGTTTGCTATGCACTACACTTTAATTAGCCTCATATTATTACTTAGGGCCTTTTTCTGGTTCACTCTCAGAGTCAAATTCCTTCTCAAATGGACAAAACCATGTGCACTGCAGGTGGGGCAGATGTAACATGTGCAGATAGAGTTAGATTTGGGTGGGGTTTTTCTTCAAAGTGAGATCTATATTGCAAGAAATAAAGCAGTCAGTATTTTCCCTGCACAGAAACAAATTCTCTCTGCACATGTTACATCTGCCCCCCCCCCCGCCCCCCGCAGTACACGTGGTTTTGTCCATTTGAGAAGGAATTTGTGTGAACCAGAATAAGGCCCTTAATTATTTAAGTTTGGTATATAGAATACCAAACTATAGGATACTAGTTTTCTATATATATATATATATATATATATATATATATATATATATATATATATATATATATATATATATATATATATATATATATATATATCTGGTCCTGACAAATTCTCTCATTCCATTTAATATAACGTTGCAGGGCTGTGGAGTAGATGTATGAAGCATTGATAAGGGAGGAGAATAGAGCCAGATGAGATGTGGCCCTTGGCAACCAATCAGCTGCTCTGTATAATTTTATATTATGCAAATTATAGATGTTACATCAGTGCTCATTGGTTGCCATGTTCTGCTTTATACATCTGCCCTGTATTTATGTTGGTGACTTACTGTAGCTCAGCTCTGTCCCGGACACGGGAGCCTTATGGTATGGTATATATACCGTATTTATTATTTGTATCCATATTCATATCTTGCCATACAGGTTGCTGTAGCTTGGTGTGGACAGCAATACATGAAAGTGTTGACAATTGTGGACATATTTATTCACAGTTGATTCCTGCTACACAAATACTGCCATGCTGTGCTCTACAGAAGACATCCAGAAAACATGCACCGTAGGAGACAGCAAACCCTGCGGATAAGTTTGTGGTATATAATTTAAGGAAACCACTGCAGATGGGATTAATTCAGTCATTCCCCAAATCTCTAGCAACAGACTCAAGTGTTTTGTAGAGAGGCTATTTAGATAAACAGAAATCATTTCCATGACATTTAAAGACTCTTTCAATCTTTGTAACATATGCCAAAAGCAAGTTTTATAACTTCTTCCCTGTTTTATAGCATAATCACCTTTTTTTTTTAATTCTTTTGAAAGAAGACAAAAAAGCATCAAGGAAGACTGTATTATTTAAGGCCAGCACAGTGCACATTTCAGTAACACTAATTACTGTGACATCCTTTACAGGATCAGTCCAGAATGTGCCTATGTGAACAAGACATAGATACTGTATGGGGGGGATCAGATCCTCCTAGAGCCAAAATCTTCTAATAGCAGTAACACATGCGGGAGGTCATTCCAGGCTGAAATCAAACTTTACTAATGACAAAGACAAGTTTAAAGGGGTCATGTTCTGAAAGTAGCAGTGGGTAATGATAGAGTTTCTTCTCTAACTTTATTCATGTTACTGGGGTTACTGTACATCCCATAATATCCTCAGTGAACCGATGCAGTCAACGCAACTGAACTACATTATTAGCAAATGGTCATGCTGTTCCTACTGTATATGGTCAGGTCTAATAGCTCAGTTTCACAGGCATATCTGTAAATAATTCCAGATTTTCAATTTAACATTAAAAGAGATTATATTTTTAGATCCACATATGGGTTTGGATCATTTGGTCCACAGCATGATGGTCGACAGTCATTAGGTCGACACCATTATGTCGACATGGGGAAAGATCGACATGGGTCTAGGTCTACATGGGGAAAAGGTCGACATGGTTCTAGGTCGAAAGGTCATTAGTTCGACAGGTCGTTAGTTTGACAGGTCATTAGTTCGACAATGTCTAGGTTGACAGTCAAAAGGTCGACATGGGGTTTTTCACAGATTTTTTACCTGAATGTCAACACAGTCGACACGGACACAGTTTAAAGTGCACTGCATCCCCTTGCATCGCTCGCGCGCGTTGGGCACTATTTTATTCTCCCACCACGCCCTAGTGGATGGTAGGACATGAAATACCGCCTGTCGGCCCATGTCAGCTAAAAAAAACTGTGAAAAACCCCATGTCGACCCAGACACTGTCAAACTAATGACCTGTCGTACTAATGACCGTTCAACCTAGAACCATGTTGACCTTTTCCCATGTCGACATAGACCCATGTCGACCTAGACTCATGTCGACATTTTCCCATGTCGACCTAATGGTGTCGACCTAATGACTGTTGACCATCATGCTGTAGACCAAATGACCGCATCCCATATTTTTAGATCCACATATATTCAAATTTAGGTTGAAAATGCACCATATATAAGTCTAGCAATAGTGTGACCTTTGTTTAATGATGAGGATTTTTTTTTTTAGGACTGTACGTACAAGCATAAAATGTATATCTTATTTACTTCTGTCAATGAGAATTGCTGTTAAATTTAGGGGTGTATTTGAGACTTGGAAATTTTTGCTGCTGGATGTAAAGGAGCAAGGTATTTTTAAAGGCAATATACACCAACAACTTTGCTGATCAGGTAAACCTCCTTTTGTGGTTTCCTTGACTGTTAAATGCATATTACCCAATGTTCCTGCCAACTGAATAAGTAGTGTGTGTGTCCTGAGCTTGTGGTGTAGCTTTTGTATAACTAATTGAACAGGCTGACTCCTCCCGTTGTTGTAATTGCTTTGTGAATTATATATAATGACGATGTCAGCACTTTAACTAAGCATCTGAATTGGAAGTGCAGCGAGAATAGAAGTGAGTAGCTTCAGAAAGCTGAATAGCTTGGAGAGTGAAGGGTTGTTTTCTTATAGCCCCGTAATATCATTGCTTACTATTATCAGCATGTCGGGTGATAGAATCCGATACAGTCCATAGAAGCTGCAGAGAAAAGAATGGGGGTGCAGCTGTGCATGCGCAAATACACCCCCGTCAGCCATAGGGTTCCTCTATGGCCAGCACAGCATGGTGCAATGGGTGGCGCAATGGCGGTGCAACAGGCAGTGGGGAGAGCAGAGGAAACAACCTGCAGCCCCCCCCCCAAGAAATTAATGTAAGAGCCGCCACTGCATATAGGATAGCACTGCGCATCTTTGGCATACAGTACTCTAGAAAGATGGCGGTTCTATTTTTAAAGAATCATTTATAGACCACTAGGAAATTACTGAAAAAGAAGTGGAGAGATAGTTTGTGCATATTCCAATATCCCTGACCTAGAATCTGCTAATATATATCCACAGCAGTTGTGGCATGTTTTATTGCTGGTATTTCATACTGTACTTAAGCAATTCATTTGGAAATCTATCCACCATAGGCCTTTCAATAATGGGTGCAGTGTGTGTGTGTGGTAAGTATATTATATACTCCAGAGTCCCGCTGCCATATCATCTCTGCACTGCAGACACATATTACTCGGGAAATGGCCGCAGCAGACATTTCTGAGTGATTTGCACACGTGTACTGGAGATGTCCCTGGGAAGAAGGTGCAGGCACCATGTTTCCAGAGACCAGTGCAGGCACAGTAAACTCTTGCATAATAGGAGTAAGGGGTCCACAGAGGAGGCTTCTCCTCTACTAAAACACCCCTGCTACCCACAAAGAAGCAATCCTGGGGTACTGTTAAGTTCTCACTAATGGAGGCATAAGGGCAGATACTGTACATCAAGCAATAGACAATATAGAATGAGACCCCTACTTGGCGCCTTGCTGCCCTCAATTCGTACTAACTCGTGGTTATCACCCAACAACCAAACAAGATACAATATAATACAAAGTTGAGATTTCCAAACTGTATAAGGCGCAAGAGGATCCTGATGATGTTCGGACCGACAAGCTTTTCAACAAGTATCTCCGTGTGTGTGAATTTCTGTGAGTGGCACTGTATGTGCACGTAGCGTGTACTTTCTCCTGTTGGAATTAATCTTCTCTATTCTCTCTCCTCGCTCCAAAACGATGTTTATATCGATGTTTATATCATGAAAAAAATAAATAAATAATACTGTGTAAACCCGTTTTTTACTGGGTATAGCTTTTCAACAAGTTTTTTTCAATAAAAAAGTTGATTCTAGAGCGCACCTCACTCACCCGATCTCAGGGGGAGGCACACATATAAAGGTATCTTTAAATACAGTGAACTTGTGACTCAAATGGTGAAAAATTGGGCGTACCCCACTCACGGTAAATATAGATGGTGTAAATGCCCGTAGCAGGTTCTTTTAAGTTTTTTCTCTCTTATCCAGTAGGATCCTCTTAATTTTTCTCCAAAATGTGAACATGAAATATAAATAAAACAATACAATGTGTAGATTCGTCCTGACTGATCAATATTTAACCAGGAAACCACAAAGTGGTGTGTGCTGAATCGTACCAGGACTCACTCGTTAGAGATTTTTATAAAGTGTATAAAGGTATCTTTGTGGGATGTGAATTATATAGAAGATTCCTCCACCAAGACCAGAAGTGTAGAAAAAATTTTCTTTACCCAGGAATAACAGGGTTTTAGATGAAGAATGATGGCGTACCAAACTTACGGATTCGTAAGGCTTTATGTTCTCATAGCGTTTTCTTTGTTAGGCTTATGTGTTTAAACCATGTTGGACGACATGGTTTAAACACATAAGCCTAACAAAGAAAACGCTATGAAACGAGTGAGTCCTGGTACGATTCAGCACACACCACTTTGTGGTTTCCTGGTTAAATATTGATCAGTCAGGACGAATCTACACATTGTATTGTTTTATTTATATTTCATGTTCACATTTTGGAGAAAAATTAAGAGGATCCTACTGGATAAGAGAGAAAAAACTTAAAAGAACCTGCTACGGGCATTTACACCATCTATATTTACCGTGAGTGGGGTACGCCCAATTTTTCACCATTTGAGTCACAAGTTCACTGTATTTAAAGATACCTTTATATGTGTGCCTCCCCCTGAGATCGGGTGAGTGAGGTGCGCTCTAGAATCAACTTTTTTATTGAAAAAAACTTGTTGAAAAGCTATACCCAGTAAAAAACGGGTTTACACAGTATTATTTATTTATTTTTTTCATGATATAAACATCGATATAAACATCGTTTTGGAGCGAGGAGAGAGAATAGAGAAGATTAATTCCAACAGGAGAAAGTACACGCTACGTGCACATACAGTGCCACTCACAGAAATTCACACACACGGAGATACTTGTTGAAAAGCTTGTCGGTCCGAACATCATCAGGATCCTCTTGCGCCTTATACAGTTTGGAAATCTCAACTTTGTATTATACTGTACATCAAGCATTCTAAATATGAGAAATGGAGATGTTGCCTGACCAACCAATAAGCTTTTAGCTATCAGTTTTCAAGTACATTCTATATAATGACAGCTGCGGTCTGATGTGCACAAATTATATATCAGTAGTAAATGATTAAAACACTCTTACACAAATGTCGGGATCCCTTCACCTGCATGGTGCTGTTTTCGACATTATTAGTGTAAAAATAGTGAATGTCAAACTTCCAGCCTCTTCCCCATTTGCTTTAATATTCTCAGGATCTATCTCCAAAAAG
The DNA here is from genome assembly GCF_055691185.1 of Crinia signifera. Lineage (NCBI taxonomy): Eukaryota > Metazoa > Chordata > Amphibia > Anura > Myobatrachidae > Crinia > Crinia signifera. The sequence goes on from NC_139220.1 coordinate 274,248,918, forward strand.
ACTTTAACCCTCTTATTGCCAACATCTCTGTGAGAAAGTTTCAAAATATCCGCTGAAAATTCCTCACATGTGTTATATAAATTCAAAGAAAAAAATGTAGAGTAAAAAAATAAGATGATATTTCCTACAACAGGGCCGTAACTAGGGTGGGTGGGGGGGGGCTGGGGGGTCACGCGCACCAGGCGTTGGAGGGGGGGCAGGTGCTGTCACGTCCGGGAGCAGTGGCGTAACTATAATGAGCCAGAGAGCCGTCAGGGCGCTGTAAAAAAAAAGCAGCTGAAGGGACACCAGATAGAAGTGGCCGCATCCATGCCTCCTCCCCCTGCCATAGGTGTGCGCATTGGGATGCCGGTCATTAGGAGGTGCACCCCCGGCAGCACCTCCTTTTGACAGCAGCAGTAGCAGTGACGATGCGGCTTGGTCGGGCTGGCTGCTGACGTGTGCTTCCACCGCACGCTGCAGCCGCATATTGTGTTCTTCACTGCAGCCCGCTCCTCGCTGCAGTCCGCCCACCAGCCTCCTTCTCCCTGCTGCTTCAATCAGCACTAGCTGCCGCCCGCCTACCTGGTCACCCAAGTTCCTGTCCTTATTAGCCCTGCGGCGATGACCATCAGGGAATCAGGGAGCCGGCGTGAAGCTGAGTACACTAGACGGTGTTAGGGCATATGTATAATGGGCATCATGTGTGTGGCATAAGTTTAATGGAGCATCACATTGTGGGGCATATGTATAATGGGCATCATGTGTGTGACATATGTTTAATGGAGCATCACGCTGTGGGGCATATGCATAATGGGCATCATGTGTGTGGCATAAGTTTAATGGAGCATCACGGTGTGTGTCATATGTATAATGGGCATCACAGTGTGCGTCATAGGTATAATGGGCATCACGTTGTGGGGCATATGTATAATGGACATCATGTGTGTGGCATATGTATAATGGGCATCCAGGTGTGGGGCATATGTATAATGGAGCATCACGGTGCGGATCATATTTATAATGGGCATCACAGTATGCGGCATAGGTATAATGGGCATCATGGACTGCACTTTTGGGGTCATGTGTATCTGGCACTGCACTATTGGGGGCATATGTGTATCACACCTCCATTTTCCATGGCCGCACCCCATGTGGCTACAGCTCTTAGAGAGCTGACCATGCCCTCATAGCGGAAAAAATGGGGGATGTAGCCTCACAGGAGTTCCACGGTAGTAGGTGAACCCTCTAATTTTGGGCATGTGCCTTCGGCACGCGCAGATGTCTCCTCTCCTCTGCCTCCAGTGTTGGGAGGTATGTTTGTGACGTATTGGACATTGCAGTGTGTGGCACATTGTGTATCATTCAGGGACAGTGTTCTATCCAGTGGCAGCAGCAATTAACCATTGCTTATAATGTGTACTGGGGGGGCATAACGGTGTGTTCTATAATGTGTATTGGGCATTACGGTTTGTGGTGTAATGTGCTCTGGGCATTACGGTGTGTGCTGGAATGTGTACTGGGCATAACGGTGTGTGCTGTAATGTGTACTGGGCATTACGATGTGTGCTATAATGTGAATTGATACTACTATGTGACCACACCACTTCTCCCCCCCCCCCCCCCCAAAAAAAAAAAATGCCCTAAATTTTTAGCACGCGCCTTCGGCGCACAATGTCCCTATATATCATAATATTTGATATATTGTCTTGTTTGTTGGTTTAATATCTCCCTTCTGCTGTCTGTAAGCACACACACACATATATATATATATATATATATATATATAAATTGGGGGGGGGCACTAAATGAATGTCTTGCCCCGGGCACCAGAAACCCTAGTTTCGGCCCTGCCTACAAAAGGTAAACATTAGAGGGTATTAGGATGAATAACAATGTTTGCTTGGCAATTTTCACACCTATTTCGAAAAATTTGCTTGGCTCTCCAAGGGTTAAATATTGAATGAACATTCAGCAGAAGAGTTCCTAAAATAGTGTATGAGAAAACTAGAACCTCAAGAGAACTTTATACACAGTACAGCTTAGAGGAAAGATGGTAGAAACATATTTGCATAGACCAAATGTACTATTGCTTAGGAAGGAAGTATGTTTAAAAATAAGAGGATTTAGGAAACATACTAGAAAACCGAAAGGAGGAAGAATGGAGGCAAAATAAAAACAAACAATTGAATCAATCCATTGAATAAATTGGTGTCCCGGAAGGTGTGGGACTTGTATGCTGTACAAATATAACATAGGAAAATGTACAGAACAGATACTGGTTAGTTAGGCATTCTAAAGATCTGACAGAAGAAATGCAAGGCCGAGAGATAAAGTCCCGACCAATCACTGTCATCTTTCAAACACAGTCTTCTGCGTGGCAGTTAGGCGCTGGCTGGTTGGCACTTTATCTCTCTACACTTCTTTCTGCAAGCTTTGATAAATATGCCCCACCGTACTTAAGATTAAGGGGCCCATTTGTAGAAGCTATTAAAACCAAACCCATATGATTAATGTACATTCATCTCTTTATGTAAAACAAAGCTACACGATGTATGATGAGGATACTGAAATGAATCATGCACAGAATAGCTGTGGGCAGCATGACCTTAACTGGTGACATAAAAATGACAGGAGGAGATACTGTATGCGGAAGTGGCAACATAAAGATGCTACCATTGCTATAATCTCTCGCACAGAGATACTAATACATCTAATGTGTTGTTAGTTTTCTTAATCAGGGTAGTACGTTTGGCGACACAAGGCCGACTCATGTCATGAAAACACAGTTACTTCCATCTTTGAGGAATGTGTTATTCGGAATACTTATTTAAAATGATGGCAAACGTTTCAGTATTCAGGTGTATAATTCTATTAACCTGCCTTGTGGGAGACAGATGCTAGAGTCTCTACTGGATCTCTAGCATCTGTCAGGGGAGTGAATCGCGTACAGTGCTACTCATAATTGGCTGGAGCACTGGCATGCTGGGAACATGTAACCCCCTGGCAACGAGCAAGAAACCACTGACAACGCGAACGAAAATCCCAGACAACGATCATTTAACCCCTAGGCCATACCTCCCAACATGACCCATTCCAGGAGGGACAAGGTGCTCAGTTCCTGAACTTCCATGCTAGTGGCAGTTGCAGAGCTGCATGGATGCAGCCCAGTCCAAAATTCAGATAGAGGAGCCCCACCAACTGCCACCCCAAACACCACAGCCCAGAACTCACTGACAGGTGTGGCTCCCCTACTTAAATTTTGGACCTGCCACTGGCAAGGAAGTCCAGGAGCAGAGCATTTTGTCCCTCCTGGAATGGGTCATGTTGGGAGGTGTGCCTAGGCAACGAGCATGTAACTCCCTGGCAATAAGAAAGAAACCTCCTTGCAACAAGCATGTATGTAAAATAATAATTTATGTAGGGGGGGGGGTTGCCGCAATCTTTTTTAGCAGGGGGGTTCAAAATTTCTGGTTATGCCACTGAGACCACTACAGTACCTTCTACACTAATAAGATTTAATACATTTCTGCTTCATGGCTGTGCATGTATATACATTGCATAGGATAACGCAAACACTATGCACCTGGAAGCTAAGTGTGACTAATGACTTACAATATTCATTAAATGGCACTCATCTCGCTGTGATTAGACTATTGACTAACAAGGGGGGGGCACGAAGTGAGGATGATAATCCTATTATGGTGGCAAGCTGTGAGGATTTATAATCAGGTGTATGTCGCCTTGTCAGCGAACAGAGGTTAGAAGAGGATCCATTTGTCTCACAAGTATCTGAGCGCTTTCTGTATCAGCAGCTCAACCAAGACTAACTTGTCCCTCTGGAGGAGGGTGAGCTGGATGCCAGCGCTGAGATACTCAGAAATGAGCCTGCTATAAAAGCACATATTTCATATTATGGATCTGCAGCAGGAGTTATAATTAAAACTATTCCTGGTATAATGTTCGGTTGTCAGCTATCTGCATGAATGAAATGTTCATTGGATGATGCTTGCATTGGTATTTATAGCCAGCTGAGGAGAGCGAGAGAACATATTGTATGAGTAAGTATGGGGTGGTGGGGGGGATTCATTACTGCCCCAGGAGGTTACTTTCGGTTACAATACGCTTTTCATGTTTTGATGCCTTGCAAACACAGGAATCTAACTTGGCATAATGTTAGCAATGTTCTAAGGGGTCATTCTGGTTGACTCGCAAAGGTGCGAATTTCACAGATTTGCGAGTCAACTTAATGCCTCCCACTGCCCGCACGAACTTCCGCCTGCCACTCGGGTCACGGGTGAATTACCATCGGAACGCCCAGCATTTTCATGGGAACGCCCAAAAAGCCATCCGCGCCGCCGCCCCACACCCCGCGCCCGCACTGCTCTGTGCGAAAGGCCCGCCCACTATAAAAGTCACCGCGTCCATTTGAAATGGGTGCCTGCACATGTGCATAAATGCTTCTGGGCATGTGCAGAAGCTAAACATCACTCCCCTGTGCGATCAGGTTAGATTGACCTCCGAAATCTTTATTGATACATTGGAACATACTGACTGGCTAATACATTCTGTGCTGTATTTATTAAATCTAGGTCTTTCATGGTTAGCAGGTGCAATGGTGGATGGTTCGTGCCATATACTCTACACAAATACAATGCGTTTGCTCCGTGGATGTTCACATGCGCATGATGGATTATGTGCATGCGCACTTCCCCACCATTGGTAACGGGGCCAAATTCGCTGATCACAGAGCTGTCTGAATCGGCCCCTACTGTATGTTGTGTGATGTCACAAAGCATGACCACAGCATTGTAGGGGAAGTGGTTGCGTCTCCCCTGTACTCCCGTGCCCTTGCATAGACTCATCGCCAGATCTCTACCTTCCACCCAGCCAACCAACCCTCCCACCTGAGCTGTGAAGGCAAAATAGACTACTCCCATCACTAAAGCCCACGGTGTTGATAGAAAAACCTTACATTGTACCTGCTCTCCTATTGGAATTGTTCCATAGGGCTCCTGCAGCCTGCATGGGTTGGGTAAAACTGGTCCCAAGAACGCCGGACAGGACCCGTCTCCTTGTTGCGACCTCTACCAGTTTAGCAGAGGTGTGCATCCCTGTCCATCACTGTTAAGGAGGCTGTCCCAATGAATAGGTGTCTGTGACAGCTGTCACCAGGGAGATAGGAAGACATTGAAATTCCCTGTATGGTCCGGGCTGTTTTTTACCCCACTTCAGACCTTATGAGGAGGCTGTAATCTTTGACTCCCTGGTGAGTGATAAACAACAAGCCAATCAGCTCATACCTGACATTTTGCAAACACAGCCTGTGACATGGCAGGTAGGAGCTGAATGGCTGCTTGTTTATCACTATCCATTTTATCACTTTGTGAAGCTTGATACATCTGCCCCCCCCCCCTGTCTCCCCAATGACAGTTGTCACAGTAACCCCTGGAGAGGTTACTGCAGGGAGCCGGCCTGGCGTTACAGGGTTCAGACCATTCCAGATTTTACCCAATCCCCTGAGAAAATGGTGTTGCCTTACTATCCACAATTCAGGGCTAACCAGGTTGGAATAAGGGCTAACCAAAGGTTGGAATAATTTATACTCAATACTAAATTAGTGATAGTTGTGATCTGACATCAGGGACATCCCCTCGCTGAGGAATGCAGATGGGGAAATGTCCACACTCTCAGCAAATGAAAAACTCTGCCCTGTCTTCAACCTCCAACCGATCTCCTGATCACAGCATCAGACTGCAGAGACGACAGCTGAATCGGAGCACATGCTGTTCTGCCATGATGTCATTTTCCTCTTTCTTTACTCTCTGTTTCAGCTATAACTATATGAGAAATCAGTTCAGTATAAGTGCCTGGTGTCCTCTTGCTTACAGAGACCCCCGTGTAAAGTTTCTGTTGCTGAATAAGTAGGGACTTATTTTCAAGTCACATTCTGCTGTCAGGGCTTATTAGCTGAGCTTGTCATGTATACTCAATTCATTAGCCATGACATCCACAGAGTCCGGCAGACGAGGTGCTCCTACTGATGGAGATAAATTGGAAAGGTAAGATACAAAGCTTACATTTTATTGGCGTTGCTGAATAACAATTCACTGTCTGGGCTTAGAACCCACATCGACCATCTATTAGACTCCCCGCCACCTCCTACAGAGATACCGGCATTTGCTCCAGCACATGAGTCATGATGGCGGCGGGAGCGGGAGGTGATCTTGGCACTTGTGAGAAATTTACATAAGACACAATAAGAAAGCAGCCACATCTTGAGAGCATGTCACGAATAGGATATTAAATGCTGCAACTTCACTTCCATTAAAGCATCTCGGCAGGACTGCAGGTTTTTTTCATTCTAAACTCTTAAGTTAGTTCAACTGGAGTTTGATGCTGGTATAAAAATGATTCTTACCGCTGTATCTTCCAAATTGTAATGGAGCCCACACACGCACCGATCCCGGCGTGCGTTTTGGGCTTAACTAGCACACATAGCATCGCATCGTATGCCTTGTGCATACGATGTGCATGCGATGCAATGCTAGAAAAGGCTAGTACAAAAAGTATGTGCAGCACATACTTTTTGTACTGTACGATGAGGTGCCGCGGGAGCTCGCACCCCATCGTACAGCATCGCACCGCCGGCAACGGTGCGTGTGTGGGCTCCTTAAGGCTCAACATCAGACGTCTGAAGTACTGTAGAGGACACACTGTCACAAATAAATTGGCTCAGGCTGCAGGAATGAACAATTAATCAAATATAAATAACCAGTAAGCCTCGAAGCAAAAGCTTTGAAATCTAGTCTGCTACCTTCTGTGTTTGTGCATGTCTGAGAAAGAGATGTAATTTCACCCTATGCCAGCAGATGGCAGTGTTTTGGAGACTCACAGATACTAGAACTTGTATATATATATATATATATATATATATATATATATATATATATATATATATATATATATGATCCATTTTTCCACCATGTACTCTACACAATGGCCCTTATTCAGATCTGATCACAGTACAAATTTTGTTCTCAAAATAGGCAAAACCATATGCCCTGCAGGTGCACCAGTTTTAGGTACATATTGAGGTTGTCCATCAGCACCTGATCACAGTGATCCATGCAGAACCTCAGTGTCCATTTTCTCCCATTATAATATCATTCAGCATGTGAGTGGAATATCACAATCAAATTAGTTATGGTGGTTATCCTATCTGCACCATGTCTTTCTATCTCTGTGTTTTTTCACAATTATCGTCAGGATGGTATTGGACTCCGTTTATTACAGAGACTATTCATGTAAGAGGAGATAATACCCTATACTATTGTGGGATCGCTTAGTGTGACTCTATTTTGCTTTTTTGTGTATCTTTGAAGTTTTGGTGGAAAGTTTTTTTGGTGTCACTAGAGCTGTACCCCACAGGTGGCGCAATAAGGGAGTTTATCGTTTCTTGTATACAGTCCCGATGGATCAGGCAGCGTCTATGGAGAACACCCTGCCCAATCTGCCAGTAGATATATCTGCAGATCAATTGATCTGCAGATATATCTACTAGTGTGTGCCCAGCTTCAATACATAGATGCCATAAATCCTTACCACTAAATAGGAATCCTTATATCCCTGCGATAAATGACAATGTTGATAAAGAAATGTAATGATACATCATTTTAAATATAAAATAATGTCAGATACCAATATAGTAATATGCTATTACTGAAAAAAACAGGCAGAATTTGCCATTTATCAGATGTTATATTATGGCTGGCTGAACTAATCATACCCCCAGTGTCCAGGTTTTCAGGCCAATGCACACCCTAAACATGCTGCTTAATGATATATGAAACAAGATAATTGGCTAATTGCTTGCTAATTAGAAAAATCCCAAATCTCTGGTCTATCAGCAGCCCTTAAGGAATTTGAGATCTCTGTATGTCAGAGGCATCCTGTTGCTTTCATACACTTAACCCCTATAAGCACCAGATCCAGACATTAGCCGGGATTTCTGAGAACTGAGTAATTGATTAGACCTGTCTTCAACTTGATTTAAATATCTTTAGAGTCTTTTAGAAAAGAAGAAAAGGAAAAAGCGCACCAGTGAGTATTTAAAAAGTAACAAACTTACTAAGCAATATAAGCTCACATACATCAAGGATAAAAACATTCAGCTTGCCAGCAGAGTTTAGGCCGGAGACTTTAGGTGGAACAACCGATGGATATGGCGTCCTCGCCGGACAGCTCAGCACCGCCGCATCGAACACACGGATGCTGCACACTGGAAGGGGATGGACCTGGAACGACAGTACGTCAGGATTCTGGCACATGCAACTAGTTTCGTCACTCAGTGGACTTCATCATGGGGTGTGTCATTTCCCACATAGCCATGGTTTATATACGTATCAAGTGCCCATCACAGGTGCCGGCAATTAAGTAACAAACATCACGGAGGTTCAATTTCAGAGGTAAAAAAAACACACATAAAATATACAAGACAAAATATACAATATATATATATATATATATATCCAACAGATATGAGCTTCAAAACATCATCGAAACCATTCACTAAAAATATATTTGTACAGTATATTTATATTTTTTGTGAATGGTTTCACAAAAAATGGAAGCCCCAATATCTCATTTAACCCTCCTGGTGCTATTGTATTTAATGAAAAAATACAACGACTTTTCTTTTGAAGGCTAATCGTATTACTGTTACCACCCCTGATCATTGGTAGAACATGATCAGTAATCATGGTTCTGATACTGGCCACGCTACGTTTAAATAATAAACAATGGCCTGCCACAGGTGGATCACTGTGCCCACTGGGTAAAGTCTGGTGGATGGCTGACCTATGTAGGGCCATGCACTCTTTAAAAGAACTCTGGTTTTCCCCCACATAGGTCAGCCCACAGGGGCACGTTAAGGTATAAATCAAATGTGTAGATGTGCAGGTAAGTGGAAATTTGATGTAAATCTTTCTACCCATGTGAGAGGGAGTAAAAGAACTTCTTCACAGCCTTGCTATTTTTTTTTTTACCTAATGTTTACTCTAGTATACCCAAATATTATTATAGTGCTATGTAAATGGGTTTGTGCTACTGTGGGTGAGCAGATTATCATATATAGTATAAATCATATCATATAGGGGGTTATTCTGATTCACTCGAAAAGGCACAATCACTCTCTGATGGACAAAACTATGTACACTGCAGGTGGGGCTGATGTAACATGTGCCGAGAGAGTTAGAGTTGGGTGGGGGATGTACTTCAAACTGATATCTATATTGCAGTGTAAAAATAAAGCAGCCAGTATTTACCATGCACAGAAATAATAAAACACCCAAATCTAACTCTCTCTGCACATGTTACATCAGCCCCACCTGCAGTGCATATGGTTTTGTCCATTAGAGAGTGATTGTGCCTTTCCGAGTGAATCAGAATAACCCCCATAGTGCACATGCAGAATACAGCTTGGGTAGCTATCCAATGGTTGTCCAGATACTAGTATACAGTAGGTATACTCTGGCTGTGTCGTGCTGGGAGTTGTAGCTGTGGAACTTCAGGCGTCTAGGGGTTGTCAGTTCAGACAGGTAGAGACTTTCAGCTTCTGCAATGCTGGGTAAGCTGGAATAATGCACAGCCGGCCAAGTATCCGTCACCACACGGGGTGACGCTGTGACATAAAGACACTTTGACACAGGCCCATTGACTGCCTCCCTGGTGGCTCACATTTCAGCAGATTATATGTAAATAGATAAGCCCTGTATATGTCTACAATCATTTTTCACAAGGGACAGATTCCCCTTTGGCAAAAAAGGCTCCGTTTGTTATATTGAATAATCAGTAACTGGAAGAGATAAGAAAAATGTTCACTCTGAGACAGGAAACTAACAGGAATATTTCTTCTAGAAGCACATACAAGCAAATTTACTTTATCAATCGCAGCATTCTACCCTGTGTGTATACGAGAGGCCTGCAGTAGATATTAATCAGGTGTGTTACATGTATATTCCATCTCTGTGTAGGTGATTGCAAGAGAAGCATTTCCAGAGTGGAGCCCCATTAATGCTTATATACGGTGATCATGCCAAATTCACAACCTTTATGTGCATCTGTCATACTAATGCTGTGTACACACGGTGAGATTTGACATTAGATTTTGACTATACAGTCAAAATCGCATGCAGATCGTAAGCAGATCGCACAGGTTTTTTACCTTGCGATCCCGATGCGCGCTCCCGGGACAGCACAAATCAAAACCCAGATAGACAGGGCAGCAATGGCTATATAGTGCAAATCTAATGCAGATTGTATGAATTGTATGTAAATAGTACAGAGATAGCAAAGATTGCATAGCACTCGAATCTTAAGTCGAATAGCAAGGGACTCTCACCGTGTGTACACACCATAAAGGTGCCCACACACTAGAACGATTTTTTTGCTGATTGGCCGATTTCCGATAAAGCGTCCGATATTTACCGATAATCGACTGATATCGGCCGATGCGCGCTCCCGTGGATCTTTTGCTAAATCTTCTGATCCTACATGCTACATGAAAGATCAGAAGATTTAGAAAAAGATCCATAGGAACGCACATGGGATCTTAAGAACAATCTTTGGTAAAGATGTGCGCTTGCCTGAAATCTTTTGTCCAGGACAGACAAAAGATTTCAAGGCTAATTTATGCGCACATCTTTACAGTAACTTTTGGAAGCATGAATGTGAGCATCTGTTTCACACACCCACGCAGTGGTGACCTTTAAGAAAGAGCTTTGATCCAAGGATAGCTTTCTGAGTGATCTTTTCTGGTGACATCACCCTGACCATTGGATTCCTATACCTACAGGTATCCCAGACATTATCTTGTATTTTCAGCAGTCATACAGTATTTCCATTTCACTTTGCTACATATTTGCCCATCTACGAACTACTGATTTGTGTGGAGATGGATATATATGTAGTCTATGCAGTGTCGGATTAAACCCTGTGGAGACCCCTAGGTTGTAGAAATCTTGGGGCCCAAATATCAAATTACATACCTCCCAACTGTATCGATTTTTGCGGGAACGGTCCTTTTTTGGGAGGGTTGCCACCGAAAACTGTAGAATCCCGGAAATCCGGCAGAGGTGGTAACCCTACCCACGGCGGGGGGGGGGGGGGGGGCAGTTGGGACTCCCACCTGTTACCCGCATAGACATTGTGCTTATGCATATCTATTCCCACAGGCAGAGCGGCTAGGAGCATGGTCAGCAGCTCACTGAGCTGCTGGCCATGCCCCCACAGTGGCAAAACAGGGGCGTGGCCTCACTGGAGCGACACAAAATGTAGGCCACACCCCCTTGCCATCAGGCCATGCCCCAAATTTTGGGCCCACGCCTTAAGCGTACACGAGGGTCCCGCCATGGATTCTTATAAAGTTGGGAGGTATGACATCTCCTAATATGTTTTAAATTTTACCAACCAACGGTCTATGATCTGGAATCTGGAACAGTTTAAGTACTTTTAGTTGTTACTGTATTACTGTAATGTACCAATTATCTTCTTTATAGAGTCTTTAATGTCAAGTTTTTATTTCTTTGAAGTTCATTCAGATTTCTTTGAAGTTCATGTGGCCCCTAAAAGGTACGAGGCCCATAGGCCAGTGCCTACTTTGCCCATTTGGTAATCCAGCATACATGGACAAAAAAGCATGGACTTCTTTTGCTGAGACATGGATTGGCGGAAGAATCTGTTACTTTATTTATTGTCTACTTCTGTCAGATTTCTATAGACTTCTGCAGTGTCCCGGCAACAGTCTCAGGGTGCTACAGGTGTGATTAGACAACTGAAGTGTCTCAGAACCAGTGTCGGATTGCTACAGATGTGATTAGACTGCTGTTGTGTTCTGGCACCAATGTTGAGCTGTTGTAGATGTGATTAGACTGCTGCAGTATCCGGGCACCAGTGTAAGGTTGCTATAGATGTGATTAGACAGCTGCACTGTCAGGTTGCTTTAGCTGTGATTAGACTGCTGCAGTGTTCCGGCACCAGTGTCGGGTTGCTATAGATTTGATTAGACAGCTGCACTGTCAGGGTGCTACAGATGTGATTAGACAGCTGCAGTGTCCAAGAACCAGTGTCAGGGTGCTACAGATGTGATTAGACTGCTGCTGTGTCCCGGCACCAATGTTAAGCTGTTGTAGATGTGATTAGACTGCTGCAGTATCCGGGCAACAGTAGCAGGTTACTATAGATGTAATTAGACAGTGTAAGGTTGCTATAGATGTGATTAGACTGCTGCAGTTTTCCGGCACCAGTGTCAGGTTGCTATAGATGTGATTAGACTGCTGCAGTGTCGGGCTGTTATAGATGTGATTAGACTGCTGCAGTGTCGGGTTGCTATAGATGTGATTAGACTGCTGCAGTGTCGGGTTGCTATAGATGTGATTAGACTGCTGCAGTGTCGGGTTGCTATAGATGTGATTAGACTGCTGCAGTGTCGGGTTGTTATAGATGTGATTAGACTGCTGCAGTGTCGGGTTGTTATAGATGTGATTAGACTGGTGCAGTGTCGGGTTGTTATAGATGTGATTAGACTGGTGCAGTGTCGGGTTGCTATATATGTGATTAGACTGGTGCAGTGTCGGGTTGCTATAGATGTGATTAGACTGCTGCAGTGTCGGGTTGCTATAGATGTGATTAGAGTGCTGCAGTGTCGGGTTGCTATAGATGTGATTAGACTGCTGCAGTGTCGGGTTGCTATAGCTGTGATTAGACTGCTGCAGTGTCGGGTTGTTATAGATGTGATTAGACTGGTGCAGTGTCGGGTTGCTATAGATGTGATTAGACTGGTGCAGTGTCGGGTTGCTATAGATGTGATTAGAGTGCTGCAGTGTCGGGTTGCTATAGATGTGATTAGACTGCTGCAGTGTCGGGTTGCTATAGCTGTGATTAGACTGCTGCAGTGTCGGGTTGTTATAGATGTGATTAGACTGGTGCAGTGTCGGGTTGCTATAGATGTGATTAGAGTGCTGCAGTGTCGGGTTGTTATAGATGTGATTAGACTGCTGCAGTGTCGGGTTGCTATAGCTGTGATTAGACTGCTGCAGTGTCGGGTTGTTATAGATGTGATTAGACTGCTGCAGTGTCGGGTTGCTATAGCTGTGATTAGACTGCTGCAGTGTCAGGTTGTTATAGCTGTGATTAGACTGCTGCAGTGTTGGGTTGCTATAGATGTGATTAGACTGCTGCAGTGTCGGGTTGCTATAGCTGTGATTAGACTGGTGCAGTGTCGGGTTGCTATAGATGTGATTAGACTGCTGCAGTGTCAGGTTGTTATAGCTGTGATTAGACTGCTGCAGTGTTGGGTTGCTATAGATGTGATTAGACTGCTGCAGTGTCGGGTTGCTATAGATGTGATTAGACTGCTGCAGTGTCTGGGTGCTATACTGTAGATGTGATTAGACTGCTGCAGTGTTACAGCCAGGGCCGGATTATAATGGAGGCACAAGGGGTCAGTGCCCCTGGGCCCCCCTCTAGTTAGGGGCCCCCTGTGGTTGGCATGTATTTAAAAAAAAAAAATTGATTTGTTTTGTATCTTTTGTTTTTTGCTAAAGGTTTTGTCCATGGGTGGGGTAGTGCTGCAGCTTCACCTATCTGCCAATGTGACAATGATTTATGGTGCTGAACATCGGGAGCCAAGGCACACTAATTGCACAAGTGTGCAGTGCATTTCTGGGACTTGACTAAGTCCCCTGACACTTTGCACCAGAGGACAGAGGCTGAGAAGTTTGTGCTGAGCTCGGATTGGTGGAGCTCATTACATGCTTCTCAGGTCCATGGAGAACAGCAGCAGCAGCTTAGTCATGGGAGGGTTTTTAATCAGAGGCAGCAATAGGACTGTGAGGTCTCCTCCAGAGTAAGGGGCAGAGGGACAAACACAGGCTTTTCATGTGGTGTGTGTGTGTGTGTGTGTGTATATATATATATATATATATATATATATATATATATATATATATATATATCTATCTATCTATCCCCTGCAGTTAACCATTAACCAAGTTTACTCTGTGTTTTGACAGTATAATTTTCTCCCATGCAGTGTGCGGCCAGTAATGACAAGTGCAAGGGGGCCCCCCGGTCTAAAGTACCCCGGGCCCCCCAAAGGCTTAATCTGGCACTGGTTACAGCACCAATGTCAGCTTCCTATAGCTGTGAGTAGACTGCTTCAGTTTCCAGGCACCTGTGTCAGGTAGATATAAATGATTCCATTGGTGCAGATTCCATGCACATGTGTCAGGTTGCTATGAAGGTGATTACAGTATTTCTCTGCAATGTCAATAGACCAGTGTCAGGTTGATATACTGTAGATGTGATTACATTTCTGCATACAAAAATCCACAAATCTGGAGATAGATTGGGCCACAAGAGGGATGTCGGTATTAAAACGCCATTGCAATGACTACTTGTCCCCTTCGCATATGCAGTGGTAAGTAAATTGGCTTGAGCCCAATGGGTTCTTCTTGATCACAGATCTTCCTCGGTTCCGTAGATACAGTATGAGCAGACATCTAGATAAAACTCACAAATGTAATGTGGTTCTGTGATCAATAGTCTTTGGTTTTTCCTTGTTGTTTTATAATAATCCTTGTTTAATTATATCTTTAAGTCTAGACAGGAGAAATAAGTGGAATTATATAGAAAAACATATTTTTCTCAAGCAGCAGTGGTTTTCTCAATTAGCGGTAGTTCCAGATACGCTTCTCCTTGGAGCAGAAGACAGTTTAAAAATGGTCATTTGAAAAGATTAATCTCCTTTATGATGCTTTCTAATTGCGAGCGACTTACTTACTGATGATCTTGACTCTTGCAGGATCATCCACAGGGGGGGAATGCATCATTCCATCCCATCAGAGTTTGTAGCTCCCGGATTCACGGAAATAGCCTTGTTGTATTGTCAAAGCCAACGCACTTTCCCATTCAGCCTGATAAGAATGGGGGCTATAAAATTGGTATGAAATGAGCCGCACTCCACTGGGAGACGTTATATGCTACTTCTGTACTGTACTTTCTGGCCTATCAGCAAGTTTTGTGGTGAATGAGCAGGAAAGTTGCCCCGCACTTCATCTAGCTTGAATACCAGTTTGACCTTTGATGGTCCTGTACCTTCATCTTTTCAGTCTCAAGTTTCCCACTAGATTAGGCTTTCAATGGCTTAATCATTCTAAAAAAACACAGTAAAGCCCTGGAATTAAATATGATCCTGGTAAAATGCTGATTGGTACTGTTAACCCTCTCCCTTCCATATACTGTGAGAACTATCTGTATTTGATAAATACAGTGACAGAACCTCAGCAATAAACTTTAATTAAATGTTATAATGTATGCTGGCGAATAATGGCGATGATTATGGTTGACTCCTAAGCAGCGAAAAATCGAGCGAGCCATCTAACGTCACCTGCACATGCGCAGAGCTCAAACATCGGTCCGCAGTGCGAACACGCTAGGGACCTAACAGATTCGAATGACCCCCTATATATATATACAGTAGGCGTTAGTATATTGTAGCTGTTTATCCATCAGTTTAGGCAATCAAATTCCTTGTTAGTCATTTACAGGTTTTTGTGACTTTTATATACAATAATATAATATACAGTATAATGCGACCTAAAATAATACCATGATGTCACAGTACCATAACATGGCTGCAGGCACCTCAGCAAGATGCATTTTTCAGATACTTTATTGCTTGTAAAAAAGCAACTGATCTCCAGTCTCCTTTACTGCCTGAAACAGAAGCAGCTTATAATATCTGTGTCTAATACCACTGCCTAACAGCAACAGTGACATGTCTAATAATAGGGTCTTGCCTTAAGGATGAGTTACATACTGCTGTAGGGGCATATTTGACATTTGGATGAATGAACCACTATGGTATGTCTGCTTTCACACTCATCACATTTACAGGAATATTAATTACAGGGAGATAAGCCCTGGAAAAAATGTGTGCTTTTTTTTACCCTATCTATCAAAGAGATGGGGGTGTAATTACTAAAGTGCAGGTTTCCAGAAGTGGAGTTGTTGCCCATGACAACCAATTAGATTATATGTAACAATTACCTTCTAGAAGATAATAGGGTACTTATGTAGTATCTGGGCTGCCGATTTCTAAATCGGGTACATCGCATCGCATCGCATGCGACCATCGGATGCGATGCGATGCGATGCGATGACCCGATTTTTCCATAGGAATCAATGTTAAAATGGACTGAGTCCATTTTAACATGGAATTCAATGGGAAAAAGGGGTCCTTTTCATACCCCTACTATCCAAGTGGGCATGGAGTTGGATATAAACCTGTGGCGAGCGTAGCGAGCCACCGAGCCCGAAGCGTGGCGAGCGTAGCGAGCCCCGCGAGGGGACACAGAATACCGTCCCCTCGCGGGGCTCGCTTCGCTCGCCACGCTTCGGGCTCGGTGGCTCGCTGCGCTCGCCACAGGTTTATATCCAACTCCATGCCCACTTGGATAGTAGGGGTATGAAAAGGACCCCTTTTTCCCATTGAATTCCATGTTAAAACGGACTCAGTCCATTTTAACATTGATTCCTATGGAAAAATCGGGTCATCGCATCCGATGGTCGCATGCGATGCGATGCGATGCGATATCGCATCGCATCGCATCTGATTGTATGCCTTAACTTAAGGCATACAATCAAAAAATCGGCAGCCCAGATACTACATAAGTACCGATAATAGCTCTCAATGGAAGCTTCAACTACTGTAGTGGTCATCCTGATTATTTATTTGTTTTATGCTTTTCAGCTTTCTGATGAGTATTCATTAATCTTAATGTTACGAGCCACCTATGGCGGGTCTGTGTTATTGCAGCCTGGTATCTGTACGTGCAGTCTCACCTGTCTTAATCAGGCAATTAGCACTCTGCCTGTGTGTTTGGCTGACCAGCTGCGGTGGTGAGGAGGCTTATCCTGTTTGGTTGTTTTCTTTGAGAGTTGCTCCCAGTCTGCCCTAAGCTCTGTGCTCACTCAGTCCTAATGCAGCCCACACACGCATCGATTTTAGAATGCGTTTTGTACTTTTAAAGTACAAAACGCATCGTGCGTACAATTATCGGGGTGTACTAGTGCGGCGTGTGCGACGCGATGCTGTGCTATGCGCGTTCCCGGGGGCCGATTTTAGATGTCCAAAAAAGTATGTGCAGCAGGTACTTTTTTGGACATTATCGCATAGCATCGGGCTCAGCATTATACAGGCATACGAGCCGATGCTATACGATGGGTTTTTTTTTTTTTTTTGGGAAATAATGACATACAAATTGGTATCAACAACTTTATTGCAGGTTTGAAACATGTGAACTCAAACAAAATAAAGGTCAAAAAAAGCCTTTGAAAAAATGTGCTTAAATCGCACAGCATTGCATCGCAGACAGCAAAATAACCATCACATTGGGTCATGCTTAATTCTGGCAGAAAAATTGTAAAGAACCATTGTACAGCCAAAAACGCATAGCACTGAAATCGGTGCGTGTGTGGGCACCATTACTCTGATCAAGACTAGCCTGTGAAACACCTGACAAACTCTGAATAATCCTGTCATCTTTGCAAACCCAGCATACCTTGAACTATTCTGTTCTGCAATATATATTTATACTGCTATAATACTCCTGAATATTCCTGTATACTGCTGTATACTTATCCTGCATATCCCTGTCTGTTCCTGCTCTAATAGAGCTTCTGCTTTAGTCCTGTTTGATATACCTTGCCCTGTCTGTACCTGCTCATACTGAGCTTCTGTTTATATCTTGTATACAGACTGCTGTCTTATTGTGTGCTTTATGTACTTGGTCATATTGAGCTTATTTTTGGATATACCTGTGCTGCTTTTGTGTCAGTATGTCTACTTCGGGCACTGCTCCCCAGTCCAGGCCCTGTACAGTATCTGTTTGTTTGTGCCTGCTGGTTTTCCAGTACTGTGTCATTATTAGTGGACACTTCCGTATACCAGCTTGGGGTGCAGTTACAATCCCGGCGGTCAAAATCCCGTCGCCAGAATCCCAACCGCCGAAATCCCAACACTTTCTCCCTCTAGAGGGATCCCGCAAGGGATGGCGATCCACATCCCGCCCTTGTCGGAATTTCAGCGGTCGGGATTCTGGTGTCGGGATTTTGAACGCCGGGATTCCGACTGCCAGGATTCAGGACCAATCCCACCAGCTCTGCCTGTCTGTAGCTGTTCCGTGGTCCAGTCCTGTATTTCTGTCTGCCTGTATTATACTGTATTTAGACGCTACCTGAGACTGCACTGATTTCACCTTGGTAATTGCAGTTCAGTACCCAGTGCTCCGTTTCCCATCTCCAGTGCTGTGGCACTAGGGTGTACCATCTGCCCAAGTGGACCCATGCCAGTCGCACGCGGTAGTTTGCTAAAGTTATTGTTTGTCTTGTGTGTCTAGACCTACCTCTTGTGCCCTAGTCTGACTCCAGTCCTCTATTTGCCCTGCCCAGCGACCTGTAGCAGCCTTGTCCAACTTAAGACCTGATGGCAACCCAGCACCTGGTGGACCTGATTCGATGGAGAAAAGTAGATGTTATAAGTGAAGACTTAGCTTGCAGGAGGCTTTAAGGACCGCTGGGTAATAGGCACAGCACCACTGAATACCACCATGGTGGCAAACCTAACTTAACATTACAGGCTCTTAAAAAGAATTACAAGATTTATCAGATCTTCTTAACAGGACAAGTGAAGGTGTTGCCCATAGTAACCAAACAGATTTGGGGAGGGGGGCTTGATTGCACATCCTAATTCTAAACAAAAGAAGTGATGCTACCATGCTGAGACTTGTAGTGCCACAGAGAGAAAAAAGAGAAAATGCAGGAGCACACTCCACAGATGGGTCTCTAAAATACCTAAGGTTCAAGTCCAGAGTACAGGCCCCCCTGGGCCAGCCCAACCTAACCACCACAAGGCGTCAGACAAGTAGTAGCAGTTAGTATTAGAAGGTATTACATTAATAATTAGCAGGATCTATGTTCTAAAAAGGTTACATTGGTGAGTAGTAATAAATAGGGTGTTAAAAATTACACATGGCAGTTTATTGGCTTGTTGTTTATCACTCTCCATTTTTATTACTTTATGAAGCTTCATACAGCTGGCCCTCAGAGAGGACCAGGTATACAAGATGCAGGAAGCAATGGTGCCCATACACATATGCGATCGGATGCGATGGGACATGGCAATGCAATGTCCCATCACATCATATGGTGCCCAAGTGCTTTTTTTTCCAGCACCCGATGTCGCATGCCACCTGCGATGCCACATCCGGTGCTAGAAGAGGGCTGGCGGTGGTGTAGCAAAGCACAGTGCAGGAGGGCTGGTGGGCGGCGGTAGTCAACCGTGGGTGGCAGAATTTGAAAAGACATTTCAAAACACTGGGCAGACCTCTGATTGGCTGAGAGATCTCTCAGCCACTTAGAGGCCTCACATTCAGTCGTCCGCTGATTGGCTGAGAGAGCTCACTCTCAGCCAAACAGAGGGCCGCCCAGTCTTTTTTTTTTTTTATTCTGCCACCCGCTGCTGACTACTACCACACGCCAGCCCTACTGCACAGCTCTCCACTACACCGACATCAGCACCTACAGCGCTCCTGCCGCCAGCTCCTCAAAACTGCCGCCTGCTGCAAGTGCTTCTGCCGCCCACGATAGCTTGTCGTTATAAACCACAAGCAATCGTTCATGTAATTCTATAATTAGTGTGTGCAGCACATAATATCTATTGATACGACATTCGACTGGTGGACCCGCACATCGCGTCTGGAGACACATGTGCATACAATCCTTTGATTTATCGCACAGATGCGGTCGAAATCGAAGGATTGTTTGTAACAATCATGGGTGAAGACAAACAGGGGAAAAATTTGGTAACATTTGTGTAACATCTTCACTAATGAATTTATTATTAGGAATATATTAAGACAGCACACCACTTGGCTGCCTTTGAAAGAGACGGACACAAGTGTTTATACAGAAATACGGCAAGCAGGGGACATTACTGCACATAACAAATCATTCCATATTGTGTAAGGAAGGACACAGAGCTCTGCAATCTTTAATGAAAACAGGGAATGAAATTGGAGTTGTGTACGCTGTGTATGATATATCAGCTAAACACAGATGGCTAGAAATATAATATACAATACGTTGAGTTAAATACTATAATCCCATACTTTCATTATTTCTGGTCGGAAAAAGTTTAATCCTGACAGTGGGATCAATATTTATTGTCCAGATTATAGCCACATCATCTCCGTTGCCCAGGAGATATTTCCCTTGGTTCCCCACCCCACCGGCAGGCGTGGTCATTATGTAGGACTTATGCCTCCATACATGGGGCCAGACGCACTAAGCTTCAAAATTTATAGAGTGATAAACAAACAACCAATCAGCTCCTGCCTGACATTTTCAAAAACAGTCTGTGACATGGTAGGTAGCAGCTGATTGGTTGGTTGTTTATCACTCTCCATTATATCACTGAAGCTTAGTGCATCTGGCCCACGATGAGATAGGTCACTTTTGAAGGTATAGGAGGATCACATGAACATATATTTTGACTCCACCGGACAGAATTGATAACATTTCTGTAGACAACATTTCTGTAGACACAGAAATATACACACCAGTCCTCCGGCACACTAACAAGTATGTATATTTGTCTGAAATGTTCAATTGCTCTAACAGCGAGAGCATTTCCAAGTGATTTATCTCTACAGCATGTTATATATTCAATCCATCGAATCAAATTGGACAAAAACGGTTATTATTAAACATATTCTCAAACAACAGCCAGTGTTGAATTGAATTTTCTAGCATTTTTCTAATAGCATGCATACAGTATATGAGGCCTGTTTCTGATTTGGTAAGTAGAGCAAAAACAATAAAAGATTGTAACTATGGGCCTGATTCAGATCTGATTGCAGCCCTGCGATTATTTAGCCATCCATGAAATCCCGCCCATGTACAAGACTGCAAATAGCATCGCAGCCTTGAGAACATCTGCACATCTATTGGCAATCACTCTCCATTAAATGACCGCACCTGTGTGTGTAGTGGCTGAGTAGCCTGTCAATTACTTGGCGGCTGCGATCAAACTGGCTGAACTGGGCCGGAGCTGATGTCACAGAGCCTCCCTGAAAACAGCTGGACACGCCTGGGTTTTGCATTATCACTCCCAGGAAACAGCCAGATGCTTCCCCCAAACGCCAGTCGCCTTTCAATCTCTCTGCATATGGCCAGTGATGAAAAGCCGTCATTGGCTTTCATTGCAGGGAGAGCTCTCGCATGTGCACTATGATCCGTACACATTTGTTCGATAATCGCTCAGGCTGCAAATTTGCAGCCCATCCTTGGGGTCTGAAACGGGCCATATGTCTCTGGGCAAAACCATGTTGCAGTGCCGATGGAGCAGATGTGACATGTACCACCAGTAGTTAGGTATGCACAAGTGGTGCTTCCAGCTGTGCACTACTGGCACACCACATCTAGTGGCATCCTCCCATTGCCACCCCTCCTGTCGCTCCCCCCCTGACCTTCGTGCTCCGGCAATCATATGCCGGAGCTCCCCTGTCCCTGGTCCTGCCATCATTCGCACTGCATCAGTGACCAGGTGGCAGGCCCTGCTCAGGGAGGTTTCCGGGCGGCTGTGGGGGAATCAGGAGCGCTCAGGAGTAAAGGCGCCCGAGCTGCCCTGAACCTCCCGGAGCGTGCCCTGCCACCTGGTCATTGCTGCAGTGCGAATAGCGGTGGGGAGCTCCAGCGTAAAATCCCAGGAGGGTGAAGGTCACAAACAGGGAGTGGAGCAACAGGAGGAAGGGAGTCGGGACTAGCTGCTGCCCTTGAGTGGAGAATATTGCTTGGGCAGGACAAACCTAACCTGGTAGATTTGCCCCAGCAAATCCCACCACTCAAGGGGCTAAATTAGAGCAACTGGCTTTATTCAACTACTAAAGACTTTATTAAAAGCAGTATGTTCTCCATATCAAATAATGTTTCTACTCCCAGGTTCAATCCCCATCTTGTAGAGGATATGGAACAGATCTGACCTTTCCTCCAACTTCGGGGGAAAAAAAAGAGAGAGTCAACATCTTTCTATCTGCAAATGGCGCCGTTCGCAGACTTTTTTTGCATATATATGACTGCATTTGCAGAGCGCCTTTACAGATTGTCTCTTCACAACAGACCTGTTACAATAAAACATTATTACTCAAACAATAAATGACAATAGTAGAATCACGGTTATAATTACATTTACGTAAATCTAACAGGAACACGAATCCCCTGTTACAGCATTATCATTAATAATACATTCCATGCTAAGACGTTGGCACACTGCATTTCCTTAATGTATTCTGCATAATATAAAGGATTGAGGCAGAGAAGTGTTTATATAGATAATATATGTGTGTATTAATGGGTCACATTTCAGCAAGCATTTGTGTTTCTGCATGTGGTGTTGCTTTCAAGCTGAGGGGCTGCCTTGAGGGGGTGTGCACCTAAACCCCTATGTCTGCCCCCTCTCTCCATCTCACCACCTCATACCTGTCAATCCCTTTCAAAAAAGAAGATTTACAAAAGGATTCCAGGGAAATTATAATCTCCTCTTCCCCCTGCAATATTCATGTTGGCCCTGGGGCAAAATCATTCTTTTTACAAGCTGCATACAAATGAGATGTAATGATTTATCCTATGAAATGAAATGAACTATGAGGGGACTCTTTATCATCACATTCAACAGGAGGGGTCCGTGTGTGACAGAAGAAGATGGGAATTGTGCCCCTGTAGGCTATGCCCACCCAGGCAGGGGCTGATACTGTAGGTCAATGGAAGTAGGCAAACGTGACTTACAGTAGTGCCATTGTGTGTCAAACTCCTATACGTTAGACATGGCGGAGACATCAGATGTGTTTGTCTCTCTCTGAGATGATTCGCTAAATTGTTCAGCATCACCATAACACAAATATACTGTAAGTAGGGGTCCAAGTGACAATAGATACAGTATGTCCCTATGAGGACTCTGTCAAGGTTCACTCGCATGTTAACAAGTTAAGCTATTGAGCAAGGGTAATAATGAGGCTGTATAATTTGCTGTGCACTGTGTAGGCTTGTGCGGGCTGCACTGTCTCCAGTGAATCACTTATTTGAGTGATGAATTCTTGGCACTCTTAGGTAAACCTCATTTAAATTTCTGTACTTTATGTTAAATGTGCAGGAGACAAGTGTCTGGTTACTGCCCATCAGCTAGGGAGAACACTCCCCATATGGTCTACAATCAATAGGATGTCAGGGTCAAAAGGTCGACAGTAAAAAAAGTTAAATTATCAACATGGATTTAGGTCAACAGTGTGAGTAGGTCAACTTGCAGTTTATAGTTATTTAATCTAACCCGCCTCCTGGTTCCTAAACCCTAACCCTCTTCCTAATGCCTAACCCTAACCACCTCCTTCCACACCCTAACCCTTACCAACCGCCAATTGCATAAGCATAAATGTCCCTTATGACAGCTTAATCCTAACCCCCTCCCAAGTGCCTAACTCCTGGTGCAAGTAATATATTTGCATTGCAGTAGGAGCCCAGCCGAGCAGTGGCAGCTACTGCTCGAAGGCTGCAGCACTGACAAAAGACAGCATAGTGGAGCCGGCTACCATATATCAATAGGCCTGTCCTCTGACTTCTATTGGCTCGCTTCACAGAAGTTAGGGGCAGGTTTATGACGATAGACAGGTTGAGAGCTGTTAGCCTGTTTCCTGTGCTACTACGCCCATGGCTGAACTCTGGGTAAGGCACATATCTTACACAAAACTGTACATGTATGTCGATATGTGCTGGCCAAGTCAGGTCAGTGCTATAGCCCAAAGGAAGCAGCTGCCATGGCCTCCAGCAGAGTCTCTTTCCTAAAATGCCGCCTTTGATGCTTGTTAAATAGGGAGAAAACTGTCTCTCTATTTCTGTCCCGTGTGTTCGCAAATGTACATTCTCAATGATAACAATGCAAGATAGGCACCATTTGAATATTTACTGCTTTACAATATTATGTTCCAGACTAGGGCGTAATTATAATGGGTGCAAGGAGTGCAGCTGTTATAGGGCCCAGAGCTGAGAGGGGCAACCTTCCAGGCCAAGTAACATAGGCTATATACATTTTTCTACCATCGAGTGGTACAAAAGGGCCCTTACAAACCTTAACTATGGGGCCAACAAATACCTAGTTACATCTCTGGTTCCAGAATATAGCTCTGGTGGGTGTGGTATGCGTTCCGGACCTTCAGATTTCCGGCAGCCATTTCTCCAACATCAGAATCCCAACTGTCAATAGTCTGACTGGGGGGCAAACACATAGAAGCCCCTTGCGGGCACGCTGCAATCTCCAAGCTGTGGGCTTGGTGGCACGTTGAGCTCTCCATCTTTTCTATTCTCCCTTTATGGGGTTCCCCCATGAGGGAAAATAGCGCATTTAATTCAGGAACCTGACTGTCGGGCATTTAGCAGTTGGGATTACGATCTCAGAGATACAACCATCGGAATCCCGACTGTCGAAGAGTCATCCGCTCCCTGAAGTAAAAACAAGGCTAAGCGGTTCAAGCGCCATTCTGAAAGGCTAGCCGCCCATTATTGCTTCTTTCAGATGGATACATGATATAAGAATCCATTGCAAAGAATGTACTGAGCAGCGTGTATGTTACAATGCTCAGTGACTGCACCGTCCTTCCCTATCTGACCAGCACAGATCCTATCTGACACGGCCCGTGATTGGCCAGAGTGCGGTGTTTGCGTTCAACTTTTATTACAACCCAACTGGAGTTAATAAGTGAAAGAGTTTATTTTACAATGTCATGGAGCAGTATAATTTACATGACATCGTTGCTTTTGGCACGGCGGGACGGGCTGTAGTTCGGTGATGAATGGTTATGCTTAGTTTGAGCTGTATTTCTTTTACTCGCTGTCATATAGAGAAGGAGATACACATGATTCATTACACTTTGTTCTCTAGATCTCTGCAGACTTTGTTTTACACAGAAGCTCTGCTAAATGGGTTTGTATTACACTGCATCAGCATTAGGCTGAGAAGCGAACAGATCCAGCCAGCTACAGCTTACCAAATATGACACATCCCGGTGTGCCTTTTTTTTGTGGTTTCACACTTTTAATTAATGTCGTCTCGGGATATTAAGGTCTTGCGCAAGCCTCGAAGAGAAACACCTGATTTTATTTAATGAAAATACAGATCTAGCTCAGTCGAGGCTCAATGGGATTCAGAACAATGTTTTTTCATGAGGGAAGCAGCGTGCTGGTTCCACTGAGCTGCCGAAATGCAGACATTGGCGTATTGACTTGTGAGGCCAACTCCATTCCATAAGGGCCAGGAACATTGCACAATTTATGGCTGTGGTTACTTGAGAACAGGTGTGTCAGCTGCAAGCGCAATAAATGAACATTTGTAAAACAGCAAGCAGCAAGCCATAATCCTGCATTCCATGTTCCCAGTTTGCAGTGCAGCTAGTTTAGTTTGCATAGAGTTTCGTATTTCTGTGTGTATTTCAATTCAATTTTGAAGCCCTGTTTTATACATGCAAAGAGAGTGAAAACATTGAACCTTTATTAGATAATCTATTAGCACTTTGTGTCCTGACGGAAGAAAAGCGCCATATACAGTAAATGACATCTTCCTTATCATAAGAATGTAATCTCTTGCCAACAGAACCCATCTCCCTCTGGGCCAGATGCACTAAGCTTCAAGAGAGTGATAAACAGCCAGCCAATCAGCTCCTGCCTGCCATGTCACAGACTGCGTTTTAAAAATGTCAGACAGGAGCTGATTGGCTGGCTGTCAATCACTCTCTATTTTATCACTTTTGAAGCTTAGTGCATCTGGCCCTCTGTGAGGTCTCTATGTAATTATCGGCCTGATTCAGACCTGCTCATTCGGCTGCGTATAGTTGCTGCCTAGCGACCAGGTAAACATCGCCCGCCATCCTGGCACGTGAGCAGATGTGTACGCTTATACATCCACTCGCATGCGGCTGCAAGGGGGAATAATCATTCGATGGTCGCTCACCATCGAATGATTTTTTTTCTCCCTTAGTAGATAAAAGTAGGCCTATACTTACTTTTATTCTGGACGGAGATGGCCGGTGCAGGGGCAAGTGCTGACTTCATGTGACGACAGCCGCGCCCCCCAAGCAGGCATGAAAATGCCTGCGTTCTGATGGGCCCACTCAGCCTTTCCACCATTTTTTTGGGCAGGCCCTCCTCCTTCCCGTCCATCAATGAGCGAACGCTCTGGCAAGTATTTGCTCTGCCAACGGCCAGGGTAGCAAATTCGTAACTGAGCGATCAGGTCTGAATAACCCCCTATGTCACCTGAGGATTATAGTCTGTTATATTTCTATAGTTGTGAACTTGTCAGTACTACGTAGTTTAGCGGATGCTCCATCCGCTATGTAAGGTGTTAGAGAACTCTTGTGGCACCATATCTATTAAAAGTTGTGTCATAAAATGATTAAATTGTTATTAGAACAACTAGGAGGACTCGTTTACATGCAAAGCACATTCAATGAATATGATTTATGGACGTAGTATACAGAAGCCATGCCAAGTCTGAGAATCTGTGGACCTTAATTATTAAGACACATGTGATGATGAAATATAGCGGCATGACCGCAATTAGGACCTTCCCCACCAAGAAATGATTTACCCAGTGCTGATTTACAGTAAGTGTAATCATCTCAAAGGGTTTGGAGTATAAATATGTGCAGTAGCCCCCTGATGAAATGATGTTTAGTTTTATCTGTAGGTGTACTAAAGGTAACCAATACCACTACAGTACCTCTTCAGATGCCGGAAGTGCAGATTAGAAAGGGCTTCTATGATGTACAGATGTAGCCCTTCTCATTTATCTACCTTAGGCCATGGCTCAGCATGGCTCACCATGGCTATCCTATTGTTCTCAGCAGCAATACAATACAGTAGGGGATGAGCAGAGTATTCCTATTACTCACTTAGGCCCTTATTCTGCTTGGTGCGGCCGGAGCCGCATATGCGGCTCCGACCGTGCAGGCGAATCCCCGCCTTCCATACGGATCGCCACGGCCGTCCGTACGCGGACATGTGGTGGTCCGCATGAAAATGGCGGGGGATACGCCTTCACCATCTTGGAGCAGCCCCCTGCATTCGAGGGTCACTGACCATCGAAGGCAGGGCCGCACGCTCCACCAGCTCCCGCACCCATAGACCTCACGGACACTTGTCCGTGTGAAAGCATGTATGGGGGCGGGCAGCTGACATCCGGCGATGTCAGATGCCCGCCCCCAACACATGCGTCACAGCCTCATTACCATGCGTACGCCCCGCGTTTGCATGGGAACGCCCATGAAACGCGGGGCATATGCATAGGGAAATGAGGCTAAGTAGCCCCTCACGCCCCTATCCACCCCCTTTGCGGCGTTAAAAAATATTGTGCTGCGATTTCGCCTGCACATGCGCAGAGTGCCCTCTGCACATGCGCAGAGCGAAAACATCGGCGGAACGGCCGCATGCGGCCGTTACCGCTTAGATCAGAATAAGGGCCCTAATCCTATTAAAGGAATAGATGAGAATGGCTCCATCTGTAGACAGCCAATCACTCTTGAGAAGGTTTGTTATTATTTTGTGACTGAATACAATGCAACACGTTTGTTATCATCACCAGGACTGGATTAAGGGACTCATGGGCCTGGAGCTGGAAATGGTCATTGGCCTGTTATGAGAAGTGTATGAGGGGAGGCCAATGCCATGTAGGCAGGTAGAACCCATATACTAGAAGCCCCAGTGTCACCCTAAATATATAAAAGTACAAACATTGCATAACTGTGTACGGAAAATAGAAATGCAATTTAATAGTTTTGATTAACGGGCAACCATGTGGTGATCATCATTCTGTCACGAGGGTGGGCCTATTTTTCGGTGTAGCCCTTATTGTTAATCTTCCCATGATCATTACTTATATTGCTTTACATTTATCTTTTATCTAATCCTTCTAATTAGGTATGTGCAGATCCAATAAGATCCTGTTTTGAGATCTAATGCATATATCACAACCCATGGCATGAACTGATTTATACACAAACCTTAACACCTGTCTCCCCTCCATCTAGTGCAGTCCATGCCAGGGGTGAATCCGCTGCCATGAATGGTTACCTAACAGTTGGTTATGGAAAATGAGTTAAGGAGTGAAGCCTGTGTATCATGAGGGAACAAGAGAGTGGCAGTGGGATGTGGGCACTAATAATCTGGGCCCTGGATTATTAAAGGGAGAGGGCAGGGGTCTGGGCACATATCCGCAGATAAGGGGGACATTTTTCCCTAAATGCAGCTGCCAGTGCTATTTTTTTTCCTTTTTCTAGGTTAATACAAACTCATCCACAAATTAAGGCATGCCCCCCCCCCCCCCCCCCCCCCCCCTTTCCTCCCAACACACATATAGTATGGTATCCAAGCTCATGGCATCTCCCAGCAGCTCTTCTTACATCATCTATAAATCTACATTGTGCCAAGAAAGAAACCATTGACTTATTATGATCTATAGAAGGGTAACATAAAGAGAGAGCCATGTTAACATTGTATGTTTTGGAAGAAACCACTATTATTAATCATGAAACCTAGATCTATTCATGATGAAGGTTGTGTCATTGATTCCTCCAGAAAATTTAAGCTGGATATATATTCAGTAGAACCTACTGTGAACATCAGAAATTCCTAGAACTTGGGAAATGTTGAACAGAATCCCCTTCTGAAGCACGGACGAGAAGAAATGTTTTCATTGATGTGTCATCAAAACTGCCTTGACGATGAACATACAGTATTGCAACTGTGTACATAAATAGAAAACATACTTATATTTTAGAAATACTTAAGCCAATTGGTGTATGTACTGCCCATCTGGGATTGTGACCATTTGCTTAGAATGTTCTAGCTTTGGCGATCCAATTTCCTGAATGGGTTTGAGTGGAATTCCTTGCTGAGCTTGAGTAGATGCTTGGGAGAACCGAATTTTGTGGATTTAATTGGCAAACTGAAATGAGTGCAATGATAGGAAGCTGGGCGGAGATGGCCACTTTTAGGGTCCTCGGTTTAAGCAGCAGACGATGCCCAATGTAAAAGAAAACACAGGCTTCAAACATGCAAAAGGGACACGTGTAATAAAACCAGTCCTGCCCGCGGGCCCATTATTCTCATGATTAAATTAATCTTTCTACTAGGCTGAACTGAACAGTATTTTGGGAGAATGAACTGAAAAGATTAAATTAATGAAAGTGGGGCTGAACAAGGACTTACCGTATGTTCTCATTTATAAATAAAGGGCAGAGACATCATTAGCATACTATGATTGTCTTGGTTTTACCGCCACTAATTGCCTGAAATTGCAGCCAGATCTGTTTTTCGTTAATTGAATTCTTTCACACTGCTACTGCCCTTGTGCAATGTAAAAGTCCTGCTAATTGTCTGTTTTTTTCCCACTCTATTTTATGCTTTAATGTCATTAGTTACAGATCGAGATTACCAACTTCACATTCTAGCTGGGCAGAATGAAACACAAAAGAATAAAAAAAATATGTAAGCGCACTTACATTACATGGCACTGGGAGTGATACTGGTTTGTGTCGCATAAAATGCATCTGTATACCCAGGGAACAGGGTCCTAGTATGCCACCTTGCATCTGTTGAGGTGGGTGCGGGGTTAGGGAGGGGACAGAATAACATGTGAAGATTATTTGCACTTTCACACTAGTTAAAAGCCTGTCATAATGGCGACTTCTGCTAAGTACTTTAACTTTGAGCTGTGACAGTTTTATTTTCACTTTGAGCTGTGATAGTTTTTCGCTCACATATTCTCCAGCCCGCCACCCCCAGTCCCTACCTCCAATCTCTGTCTTCACAGCTCCCTCTATCCATATTCAGCAAGTTTGAAACAGATCGGTGTTTTCTGTTATGACCTCTTTTAGTACACAGTGGAGTAATTTGGTCCGTGGAGTGGCCTCTAGTGGTCAATGGCAGTACTGCACATCACAGAGGTGAGAAGTATATATATATATATATATATATATTTATTTATATTTATAAATATATAATTTTTATATATATATATATATATATATATATATATATAGATAGATAGATAGATAGATAGATAGATAGATAGATAGATTATATCTAACGCTCTATTGTTTGTCATGTTCCTTTGAACTATTGAGGAGAGAAAATTGCCATCTGATGTTTAAAGTGAAGAATAGAAAGTTAATTTGGAAGAGGGTATTAACCAATTGGGGCAATTTCAGAAAAAGTACACTCATTGGAGATATATAGGGGTAAGATCGTAGTCCCTATTGAGAATAATGGCAACTATGGTTTGCAGCGCTAATTAGCCTTTAACAGGGGAAATCTCCTACATGAATGTATTATTGCATAGCCGCGAGATATAAGATCAATCTTACTTCTGACTGCATCAATTCGACAGTTGGAATTCAATCTTCCAACTGCCGTAAAGGTTGTGGCGGTCGGGATATGCGTGGATTGTCAAATCCACATGTATTTTCTCGAAAACGGACATAGATTTGACAATCCAGTGTCCGTTTTTGACAATACAGATTTAACTTTTTAAAAACTCTGCATGCCTTCAATGCGGTACTGACTGTCAGGAATGCCATCGAATACCCCATGATAAAATCATGCAGGAACTGTAGATTCTGCACAATTTTATGAAAAACACACTTGATAAATACAGTATGCCCCTAATTCTCACTTATTTGCGTTTGTAACCTGTTTTGTACAGCTTTTGTGGTTACCTTAGATTCTGTGCTTCATTTGTTGCTACAGAAGCTCTTGTAGTCCTGATAAATAAGGCAAAGGTTTACCTAGATATCCCCAGCTATGTGTGTGTTTCTCCTTGTAACTTACAGCAGATTTACCATTAAGATAACTTAAAACATGACAGTGACAAACGTGGGGATTTAGCCACCTTGCGCTGTGTGTCCTGGAATAATTTCATAATACGATACCTGATTCTCCCAGACGTGTTATAGCTGGAACGAGAGGGCAACCGCTGCCTAGTGCCTTCAATAATTAAAGACTTCTTTTGTCACCGGGGAGAGAAGCGTACTCTTTAAATCAAGATGGTAATTAATTTTCCTGACAACCTTTCAAAATGGTCATTTGAGATTTTCAAACTTGTCTCAGTGGCTTAACGTCCTGTAGTGGACCTACTTCAATTCTTAACTAATGCTTTAATCTGTTTCATGGTTTTATGTGTGAGGTTATATTACAGCCAGACAAAGCCTTCTGAATGGACATGACTTTACAAAGAGATGTCCTATCATTGCCCTCTATGGAACATACAGTACTGTAACTTTTGTAGATATCTGCCACATTCAGTTTATACAAAGCTATATAAACAAACTAAATCAAAATGACTGGTAATGGTAATATGGTGACTGAAACTGTAATTTAGGGGTCCACATATATATATAGGAAATTGAAGCCATCCCGTTGTTGTTGAACCACACATCCCAGCATGCCCTGAAGCAGTTTTAGCATGGCCAAATAGCAAAACTGTGACTCTCTAACTAGACACTGAGGGGTACATTTACTAAAGCTTCTGAAAATGAAAGGAGGTGATGGTTGCTATGGGCAACATCACCTCTTTTCATTTTAGAAGCTTTAGTAAATGTACTATTAAGCCTGGAGAAGAGATAAAGTGGAGATAAAGTTTTCAACCACAGTTAATTGGCTGGTACTTTATCTCCTTTCACTTTATCTCCAGTTTATCTCTTATCCAGGCTTAATACATCTGCCCCTATAATTGCTGTAATCCAGTCCCCCCCCCCCCACTAGGGATGGCCATCGTTGCCTTTGCCATCGATGGTTGCAAAAGTGTAACTGCCCATCGATAGTGTATAACCATTCTATGGATGACCATCAATGTTTTTCCATATCGATGGTCATCCATTTTTTGATTGAGTGGCCTGTGGGCCAATCAAAATGCGGGGGCGGGGCTTCGCGGGTGCCGGGGGCGGAGCTATGCTCCGTGTCCCGGCACTGTAGGGAAAAAGCAAAAACGAAACAATTCGTTTAAGCTTTACATCGATGGCAAAACTATTCAACATCGGCCATAAACCATCGATGATTTCTAATCATCGATGGTCGATGGCCATCCCTACCCCCTACTAATTCCAAGGACAAGGGCCAGAGGAGTGCAGACTGGTTCTCCTGTCTTACAGTAGGTGTTCCAGGTCAATCCCTGCATTGAGTACAGTATAATGGCATTTGATGATGCACTGCTTAAGAACAAGCTATACTAAGGAAGAAATATTGTTGAACTACAGTAGGTGGAGCCGGTCTGACTTCTAAATCTTCTCCTGCAAACAAACACATCCCATATAGGTTAATACATGCAGAGAAATAAGGTTATCTGTGCTATATGATTTATGCCCATATGTTTAATTAGTCTTTTAGTCCCATTCCGACAATGTTTCTATTTAAATAAGGATTACAGTAAATGCTCATATTACAGATAGGATGCAGGTGCACGTAAAGGAACACTGTTTAACATGTGCTATTTAATAATGCATTGCTTAGAAAAGACTGAACTAAAGCATTCAGAATACACCTGAGATTATGCTCCCAAAATGATTCCTGCGGCCCATGTGGGTTGTGTCAATGCAAAGATGCTGAAATTAACATTGTTATACTTTTATAAGGTTGGATCCCTACTAGAAGTTGATTGTAGCTAACCATCTAGTCCAGTGTTCTGACAGTCATCCGTGTTCACTGCATAGAGACTGCAAATTGTGTGGTTCTAATTATAGTTTATTGATCTCAATGGGAATCATGTTGTCAGAGAACACACCAACATTTGTATCATAAACCCGTTTGCACTATTTGTGGTCCATCCAGTTTTTACTATCAAAGAGCATTAGTAGTGACAGTGTGGTTCCCATTAGGGTCAACCATATATCTAATCGGATCTATTTAACCAATGACTACTAGTACACCAGCATAAGGATTCGTAAGGGAACCACAAAGAAGTACCAAGTGAGTAAGAAGCCTAAGTAATAGGGATGTTTGATAACTTCTAGACCTCCCAGTTTTACAAGTGTCTAACAAGGAACTTAAAATGTCTTAGCATAATAATATACAGTTGTAATCACAGTCAATGTAAACACTTCAGCAGATTTAAAAATGTAAACAATGATCAATGCTATAAGCACAGTGAAGGACTGGTTGACTTAAGGCCGCCCGGAGGGCTGACAGTACTGGCTCATATGCTACCGGACAATAATGTGTTATGTAGGGATGGCCGCTTCGGTATTCATAAAGTATGAGTGTGGTTTTGAGTGGAACTGAGAACCAGCCCAGGTCTGGTGTCAATTTTGAACTCGGATTTAAGGGCTGAACTCTGGTTTTATATTGCATGAAAAAAAGCGCAAACAACATGATTTTAGCTGTTTTTATAGATTTTTAAGCAATGTTTTTTTTAAATCATTACTTATCGATTTTTATTGTTTTTTAAAGAAATTCATAACTGAACAAAACGAATTGGAACCAAAACACGAGGGCGGTTTTGCTAAAAGCAAAATATGACAAAAAATTATAACCGGAATCAAAACACGTGGGGCCACCTACAGTACATCTCTAATTATGGGAAGTGATGCAGAGGTACAATGCAGAGAAACAATGGTTTCACAGATGTGCGTCATTCTGCAGACTCAGGGCTACTACTCCTTCAATATCAATATCCTGGAGTAGAATGTGCTATATGACAGTTACTGTATATGGGGCACTGGAAGCCAGTACAAATCCCTATAGTCACTATTTACAGTGACTGTATACTGCTGAGTTAATTTCTAAAGGTGTCCATACACTACTGCAATGTATAGCAGCAGTGTATGGCCATCCGACCCCCCTTGAGCCACCCGGGACCTGTATCACATGCAGTCCTTTCAGATGTCATGTATCGTATATGGCCCCTTTCCCCACCCCCGGGAGGGGGGGTCGAGTTGGAGCAGGTCTGATGCCTACGAGACCGCGCATCGGACCCAAAGGGGGTGTCAAATGCATCCGATTTGGGATGATTTCTTGGCCCGATCCGTCGGAATTGGGTGAAATCGTCCCAAATCGGAGTAGTGTATGGGCGCCTTTAGATTCAACAAATGTTGCCCTCCCTCAATGCCCTTGTTCCCGACTACTCGCCCTTATACCCCAAAATCTAGAACATATACTCGTGCCCATAAAGGATTGAATAATGGCTTTTTGGGAAGCCAGGTACAGATCTGTAGCTGTGACTTGCAAAAGAAACACTGATTCACATCCACATGCAACGCCAATGTTGACGGAGCTCAGCAATCTTTTGTTACCGTCCAAGTGTTTAAGTCGTGCTGTGCACATATCCTAATTGCAGAGATCTCAATATCAGGCAAAACACACTTGAGAAAGTTTTGAAAATGTATTGGGTGTTCCTGGGTGGTGACTTGGAGATGGTCCATCTTATGAGTATGGCATGGAAGTGTTGCAGGCGTATATTACGGGAGTCTGTGTGTACTCAGTGTGTGTCTGTGTGTGCCCCAGACGCTCAGTCCTTCAGTTTGAAGGCCAAAGATGGAAAATCTGCATTTGCCATAAACTTGTGCAAATTTTGAAGTTGTGACCAATGGCGGCATCTAAAGGCTGTCCAGGCAGTATTAAAGTGGGAGTTTCCTTTCTTGCACATACAGGTGCACGGATATACAACAGTGACTTTGTAGCGCCATTTGGGAACCCGCCAGTAGAACCAGCTGCTTCTGCTTCTACCTCCACCCCAGAATCATGCCCTTTGGGAGGGGGGGGCTGTAAATTGTAAGGTGGCTAGGTAGCTGGTTTGTTTCGTCAATGACAAGATGCTTACATTTCTAAGGCTGTGCTTTTCTGTGGATTCCTTCCTGTTTGTATATCTTATGGAATGTTCAGAAATGTGTTGAGACAAGCTGAGAAACACTGATGGCTCTGTAATGTTAATGCAAGTGCTTAGTAATCCCTCAGTGAGCCCACCTACTGAACTCAACCATCAGCTGCTACTATTCAAAAGGAGGCAGTGGAAGAACATTTCTGTAATGTATTAATGCCTCAAGACGTACAGTCAAATGAACCTGGCAAAATGATGTTTCCATCATCAACGGACACAATTATTAAATAGATTCCAAGCTGGTGATAAATGCAACATGAATAATAAAGCACGCTTTGATGCTCAGTGTAAATGCATTTTACAGGTATTACCTAGACACACACCGCCTTCTTCAATATGTCTGATTTACCAGTAATGTGCACAGAAGCATCGTCATCCCTCTGGGTGTTCGGCTATGCCAATCAGTCACATAAACAATAACTCAACTCTTATCTTATTGTTCGGTTCTCCCTCTGAGATGAGGCTGGAATTCATGCAGGGTTTCTATAAAACTGAAGCCATTTTGCTATCTTTGGGATTAGTGCTGCTGAGAAGAAAGGTAGCCGCGGTGTAAAACGGGCTCGTAAAAGTGACTTATTCGGAGGCTAAAAGAGTAATTAGGTCATGTATATTGGAAATAAACATCTTGCATGCTGGAAGATATGCCTGTTTATATTCCTTTGGCAGTCCTTTTTCTGAGAAAGAATATTAAGACTAACTTGAAATGCATATTTTTTGCAGTGGTAGGGCCCCATGTTTAGAGGTGTGGCCACTCACCAGAGGGGGAGTAGCCAGCTACCACATTGGTTTGCCTAACCATCAGAGAGTGTCTGGTATGGGCCCCTTCACAATTATATGGTATACTGTATATATGGGTATATATATATATATATATATATATATATATATATATATATATATAGACTTGAAAGAACGGCGGCGGCACTCGGAGACTGGTACAAAGTGATTTTAATCAACGCATCAAACTGTGCAAAAAGACCGACGTTTCGGGGGAAAACCCCGTTTTCAAGGTGCAGAAGTGACAAAAGACAGTGATAAGACTCTTACCTTTATCAGGTAGGAGAGGGCAGAGGCGGGAGCCCGTCACCTGCGTCCGTGGCCGGCGTATCGCCGGAAGTGATGCAAGCTCTCCTTCCGGTTCTTCTGACCGGCTCACGCAACGCCTGGTTACCAAGGCAACCTGCATGTAAACAAATATGACAGTGGATTGAAGTGCATACATTGGTTAAAAGCAAGAAACATTACAAAACAGTTAGCGCAGCAACTTGTCATGAACAGCGTGATAGGCTGCTGAATATGGTCATAGTTTGTGAACAAAGCTGCGGGTCATATTACCTACAAAAGAGCGGGTGTGCGATGGGGAGCAATGTCTCTCCATCGTACGCCAATGTATTCATGCTCCAGGAGGAACAATTGATGTTTTTCTCGAAGGCGATATGGGCTGAACGGATACTACTATATGGTCGCTACATAGACGACGTCTTCATCTTGTGGCGGGGCGACAGAAATAGTTTGGATGAACTTATCCTCTTTATCAACTTGAGGAAGTCACCCATCAGAGTGACATCGCAGGTTGAGTCCACAGCTATCAATTACCTGGATGTGCTGGTGAGCATAGAGGCCGGGGGACTTCATACTGAGGTCTATTACAAACCTACCAACAAAAATACACTCCTCAGAGCCTCAAGCCACCACCCCAAAGCTCTAAAAGTGGGATTGGCGAAATCGCAGCTAATCCGTAGTGCTCGAATTACTAGCAATCCCCAGAAACTGGAAGGAGCTCTTAATACTGTAGTCCACAGGTTCGCAAATAGAGGGTATGACAAAGGTACCTTGGAGCGACAAAAGGCGGAAGTGTTACAGATTCCCAGACAAACACTGCTGGAACCCAAGTCCAGGTCCCAGAAAGACGTGGTGGCCTGGACCAGCAGATATTCCACCTCAAGTCCTGTCATACCAAGAGCCACAAGGGCCCTCTGGCCCATAGGCCCTTATTCTGATCGGCACGGTACGGCCCGCGTGCGGCCGTACCGCCGATGTTTGTGGTCTGCACATGCGCAGAGGTCATTCTGCGCATGTGCAGCCCCCTTCGCCGCAGACGGATTTCGTCCGCCGCAAAGGGGGCGTATAGGGGCGTGAGGGGCTTCAGCCCCTCATTTCCCTATGTGTACGCCCCGCGTTTCATGGGCGTTCCCATGAAAACGCGGGGCGTATGCATGGTAATGAGGGCATGACGCCCTCATTACCATGACATGGGGGCGGAAAGCTGACGTCGCCGGATGTCAGCTTTCAGCCCCCTTACAAGCTCCCACACGGACGATTGTCCGTGTGGTCTGAGCTTGCGGGAGCTGCCGCGGCGTGCGGGCCTGCCTTCGATGGTCGTCGACCATCGAAGGCAGGGGGCAGCTCCCACCATGGTGGAGGCGTAGCCTCCACCATTTTTGTGCGGATCGCCAGCCGTCCGTGTACGGACGGCCGTGGCGATCCGTCCGGTGGGCGGCCCTTGGTTTGTGCGGTCGGAGCCCCGTGTGCGGCTCTGACCGCACCAACCAGAATAAGGGCCATAGTGAGCACTGATCCAAGTCTGACATGTTATAAAAACAAGAGACCGATGACCTGTTTCACCAGGGGGAGAAGCATAAAGGACATGATCGTCCACACGGACATCACCGGATTTGCTAACAGCACTCCTACTCAATCTGGGGCCACGTTTCTCACCAGAAAGCCCGGATGTTATAAATGTGTGAAATGCACAACTTGTCAGTACATGGACACAGGCTCCTCCTTCCAAATTTCCTCAGCACCAGGCACCTTCAAGATACATCATGTGGTAACATGCAGTACATCACACATAGTCTACTTGCTGACATGCCCATGCAAAAAGGGCTATGTCGGCAAAACGACTAGGCCCTTCAAGGATCGAGCCGCGATGCACCGCTCTACAATCAAAGCGGCGTTACTAAACAAAACTAAGGGTAAGGTGTCCGAGCATCCAGTAGCCAGGCACTTTGCTGAAGAGAACCATAAACTGAGTGACCTGCGACATGTGATAATCGATCACATTCCGATACAACGCCGGGGAGGCGACAGAAATTCCAGGCTGTTACAGATGGAGGCCCGTTGGATATTCAAGTTGGGCACGGTGTTCCCTCGGGGACTTAACGAAAGGATGCCCTGGAATGTCTTTTAAAGGACTTTGAGCATCGGCCCTATCCCATGACCAGCGCTTTCCCAGGGTTTCACCCTATATAGGACATATGTACCAGCTAACTGCTGCTGTAGCACCCTCAAAAAATATCCATGATCTAGTGCGCACCTTAGGGAACTTCCAATCAACCATCCCAGCGCGCATTGGGCAAATAACTTCTGCCCACTAGCCATACAGCGCTACCCCTATATTAGCATAACATCAGCAACACAGGGCATGACCAGCCTTAATGTCACATAATCCCACGTAGCAGGATCCCGTGACGCTTGCCCAGCCTATAATGTTAAACCACTGTCCTCGCAGCTTTGTTCACAAACTATGACCATATTCAGCAGCCTATCACGCTGTTCATGACAAGTTGCTGCGCTAACTGTTTTGTAATGTTTCTTGCTTTTAACCAATGTATGCACTTCAATCCACTGTCATATTTGTTTACATGCAGGTTGCCTTGGTAACCAGGCGTTGCGTGAGCCGGTCAGAAGAACCGGAAGGAGAGCTTGCATCACTTCCGGCGATACGCCGGCCACGGACGCAGGTGACGGGCTCCCGCCTCTGCCCTCTCCTACCTGATAAAGGTAAGAGTCTTATCACTGTCTTTTGTCACTTCTGCACCTTGAAAACGGGGTTTTCCCCCGAAACGTCGGTCTTTTTGCACAGTTTGATGCGTTGATTAAAATCACTTTGTACCAGTCTCCGAGTGCCGCCGCCGTTCTTTCAAGTCTACATCCGTTGTATTGGAAGGCACCGGAGCAGGCTGAACAGCCGGGAGCGAGTGCCGGTCCGCCCACCCACACTATATATATATATATATATATATATATATATATATATATATATATTGTGTCAAGGATCACAAACACAGGGTCTCAGATGACAATTTTGTTGTTTATTCTTAACAGCAGGTTACAGCATAGCAGGTTCAATCCACGTGTAGTCAGTATTACAGGCAGTAGCGTACAGGCTCTCTCAGCATAGCATACTCTTAAAAGGCTCCTATAGTGTCTATGCTAACAGCCCCGGCCTATAACTCGGGTAGACATTCCACCATCGAGAGCAAGGTGACTCTGCCCTGGAAACTCTTATATCAGGAAATCAAAGGTGCTGCTGATTACATCTGGGATTCTGCTACTGCTCCCAGGACATGGTCTGGATCCTCCACTTTACTTTCATGTTTAGGAATGCTGGCTCTAATCATAATAACAATTGTTCAAAGAAATGTACACACATACTGCAGACTCCACAGGGTGCTTCTATTTCTGAAAATAGGCTATAAGCTCCAATGAATGGGAAAGGGTTAACCAACAGGTCAAATCAGCACTAGTTTACATTATCCCCTTATTGCGTCTTCCTGGTGCCATGTACAGATGTGATCACTGCATTGCACTGCTCTGCGCTTTAATATCATGCTAACAGGTGGCTGTTATGCAGATTTTGATGTTCATGCAGTCATTAAAATGACGTTAAACTGGATGCCATTTCACTAGAGCAGCAAAACAAAGTGCAGGAAAAGTCTTCAGATGCAATACATGAGGGACAACAGGCAGCAGACAAGAGGAGAATGATTCAGAGAGAAGGAGCTGGAGGCAGAGGTGTAGCTACCGTAAGGCAGCCACCGCGGCTGCTTGGGGGAGCAAGCGCCAGCGGGGTGCCCCCGGTGCCCGGGCACTCTGGTCAGACCCCCCCTTACCCCTCCGCATGCCGCCGCCACCGCATTCAGTCCGGCACCGCAGATAGTCTCCGGGCTCCGTCTCCTGCAGTAATGAAAAATGACACGACAAAATGGCTGCCCCCTAATAGCAGACAGTTTTTAAGGATACTAGAGGAGGCCGCCGACTCCTCTAACATCCCTAAAAAAACTGTCTGCTGTACAGGGGCAGCCATTTTGTCGTGTCATTTTTCATTACTGCAGGAGACGGAGCCCGGAGGCTAACTGCCGTTCCGGACTGAATGCGGGGCCGGCGGCGGAGGCGGCATGCGGAGGGGTAAGGTAATTTTTTGGCGGGGGGGCGCCACAATATTAGTTACGCCTCTGGCTGGAGGGACATAGTCAGAGGGAGGTTAACAGACAAAGGGGTTATTTATTATGCATTCGCATGGAGGACTGATGTTGTGCATCTGCACATGCGCAGGCGCGTTTGTGCGCATGTGCAGACTTAGGGTGCGTGCACCCGTGAGGGGGGCGGAGAAGGGCGGGGGGCGCCAGGCTGCCCCATTACCATATGGGAACGCCCAGCTATCCATGGCCGTTCCCGTGAGAACGCTGGGTGTTCTCATGGTAATGAGGCAGTGACGCGTGGGAGATGACATCACCAAAAGTCACTTTTATATGCGTGTACCTTCCACATCTTTCGATGGTCGCCAACCATCGAAAGATGTGGGAGGTGACCCGCAGGCATACGAATGGACGTTTATGCCAAACATCCATTCGCAGCGTGTGCGGGCGAACCTGCGCTGCGAGGGGGGAGGGGTGGTCGTTCATTCGCCAGCCGGGGTTTGGTGGATTTCCAAGGCTGCGAATTCGCAGCCTTGGAAATCAATCAACCAGAATATAACCCCATAACCCCTTATTCTGAATCACTCGCAAAGGCAAATTCCTTCTCAAATGGACAAACCATGTGCACTGCAGGTGGGGCAGATGTAACTCATGCAGAGATAATTAGATTTGAGTGAGTTATTTTGTTTCTGTGCAGGGAAAATACTGACTGCTTTATTTTTACACTGCAATATAGATCTCACTTTGAAGTAAAACCCCACCCAAATCTAATTCTCTCTGCACAAGTAACATCTGCCCCACCTGCAGTGCACATGGTTTTGTCCATCTAAGAAGGATTTTTTTCAGAAAGAGTGAACTAGAATAAGGCCCTTAGTTCACATATTACTTACAACCTGGAGAAAAATACTGCGTGGGGGGGGTGTAAAACAACCCTCGCACTCCTGTAGTGGTCTCAGGGGCCCAAAAAGGGGTCTGGCCACTACACAAAGTGGATCAGGGATACAAGATATGGCAACGTTGCATAATATAGAGGGGGCAGAGGACATTGATTGGGTTCTGATGAGGTTTTTGGTTACTTAGACCCCCAATGCCAACCCCACCCGGGCCCAAAAAGGGGTCCGGCCACTACACAAAGTGGGTCAGGGAAACAAGATATGGCAGAGTTGTATAACATAAAGGGGGTAGAGGACATGGGGTTTAAGAAAAAAACTGGGGTCAGATCCGGGATCCGACCACAGACAGGTGTATGCCAGTCACACAATGGGCATGGCGAGTAATTAAGCTTAAAACAAAAGTTCAAGTAATACTAATTGCACAACCAAACCCGAGCAATGCCGGGTAACTCAGCTAGTAATAATAATAATAATAATAATAATAATAATAATAATAATAATAATAATAATAATAATAATAATAGTATAGTATTTATTTACCTCCCTGTTATATTAGGGTTACTATAAAG
The DNA here is from genome assembly GCF_055691185.1 of Crinia signifera. Classification (NCBI taxonomy): domain Eukaryota; kingdom Metazoa; phylum Chordata; class Amphibia; order Anura; family Myobatrachidae; genus Crinia; species Crinia signifera. Next base: position 274,290,589 of record NC_139220.1, read on the forward strand.
ATTAAACATAGGAATATATATCTATTTTAAAACTATAGCACAATACAATTAATATAAATAAATAGAAACAAACGCAATTATTGTTATAGCAATTATTGCTATAAGTTACTGTTTAATTTTTCCTATTTTTGCCCCATTAATTGTATAGGTGGAAGAAACCTTTAGTTTAGGTTATGCAGTGCCCATCAGTTCAGATGTCCAAGAACAATTCAAGTTTTTGTAATTCATTAGTCAAAACCCATTCTCCTTGATGAAGCAATAATTAGAACTTAACGATAGGCCTGTTGGTCTAATGCTTAAATGCAGGTGTCTCCATATGTAGAGTGCAGCTACATTAAAACCTTCCCACATCGGCGCCATCGAACTGGCTCTTCTTGCAGAAAATAAATTTAAGGAAAACTTTCTGTCTCAGGGAAAATAAACCCCAAAGCTCATCATAGGAAGATTTCATGTTGTTCTCTGCGTATAAATCCCTAGGAAATCAACTGAGGTCTTTAGGGAAATCAAAGAGTCAAAGGAATTGCAGAGGCGGCTACAGTGGCCCCTTAGATCCTCTGTAAGAATCATTTTCAAAGGTGTTCAAACTTTCTACTGCCTGTACTTTGATGTCAGATGAGATATATGGTACCTCAGCATGGATGTACAGCTGTCTCTGCAAACTGAGTGGCTCTTTAACATAGCACATCAATAATTCTTTGTGCAGATGTTGACATGTCATTAAATGTCACCTAGACTGTAGTGCCAGGTCCTTGAAGAGAGAGCCGTAAGCTACACATTCGTCCGACATTTTATATGTATAGTAAAGATTTTTTTTTTCTAGATTGTCTTTTTTTTTTCTTTTTCTGTGATGAAACTGCTGGCTGCATAATTGTACATCTTCACAGCTCAAAACATTTCAAAGTTGTTTTGTGTAACTCACAGGTGCTAATCACAGATTTGCTGACTATCCAAATGTGCCTTCCTGGACTAACTTTACAGTACATCAAAGTTTTAAGGCATGAAAAAAGAAAGTTTCAAGTGTATGTATACACTATTGTGTTTTCATCATACAGGGGAGCTGGCGCTGTCCAAGTGCTGAAATAAATGCACATTCTGCAAATACTGTAACAGGAATAGGGAAATGTTTCCAACTGCTGTGGTCACATCTACTAATTGCCGCAGACTTGCAGAACTGGATAGTGTGTAGCTGCCATTTGATCAGTGCTATGTTCTTTCAGCAGTTGTCTCATTCAGTATGTGGGTACTCGAAGTAAAAGTCTGCACAAGCCCCTAGCAAAAACATAACATTTAACTGAAACAATGAAGGCAAATATATGGTTGCCATAGATACCCCTTGTGTGCACTTCTCTCCTTAGTAAATAACCCCTTTAATGGATAACAAGAAATGTTACCTTTATGAGAGAAAATAGATGGCAACGCCAATATCACTTGAGACGTTTCAAAATATTATGGAGCAATGATAAAATCACTAAATGATAGCTTGCACCATAGTTATTTTCTGATCGTTAGAGACAGATGTGCGTACTAAGTGGCTCATGCAGAATATGAAGCAAAATGGCCATAAAGGACTTTAAAAATAGGGTTTGGGCTTTTTTTTGCACAAATCCAGTGCTGTATACGTCTGGAGATATGCCCATATCCAAATAGGCCAAATATGCACATAATTTCTAATATACTGTACCAACTTCTGCAGAAGATCTGTAGCCTAAAAGGCATATCATATGTGTGTTTCTGTATGAGCTTTATTTCTATGTATAGATGGATCTCATCTAGCATGTCTATGGCGTTTGTCCCAGTAGCGCATCACAGTTGAGGCGCAATAGGTGTCACAGCATGGCGTATGGTGTTACCAGTGAGTGCAATACCAGACATCATCCACCAGATGTCGCTTTTAAAAATCACCACTGCGCATGCGTCACATGTCTAATTCAATAATATAGCAAAAGAATCCGTGTTTCCTGTGCATGAAGTCTCCATTGAAATGCACTATAGTGCAAGAACTACTTTACTGTACAATCAATACTGTACTGTACAGTATGTTAAATAGACATTTTTCACAGAAAATACGGTACTCTTTACCTAGAAGGGCGCCCGTCGCGGGCATCGCGGGTACATTTATGTATGGCCGCGACGCGACCGACGCGATGCCCGCGATTTCCCATTGAAACCAATGTTAAACATGAAAATCGTGTCGGTCGCGTCGCGGCCGGCCATAAATGTACCCGCGATGCCCGCGACGCGATGCTCCCGATTTCCCATAGGAATCAATGTTAAAAGGCGCGATGGACCCGATTTTACTGTTAAATGGCTCAATCCACCCGATTTGGCCATAGGAATCAATGTTAAATGGGCCACAGAGCCCATTAACCCTTAAATGTCCCCCCAAATTTTTAACGCCACCCCACGATCCACGCCAACCCGAAGCGTGGCGAGCGCAGCGAGCCCGCGAGGGGCGGCGGTACGCGTCCTCCGACCTTTTCATGCCCTACTATCCACTAGGGCGTGGTGTGAGAATATAATAGTGTGGCGAGCGCAGCGAGCCACCGAGCCCGAAGCGTGGCGAGCGCAGCGAGCCCCGCGAGGGGACGCGGATACCTTCACAGTTATGCGCGTCCCCTCGCGGGCTTCACAGGTGTCCGTGGCGAGGCGGACACCTGTGAAGCCCGCGAGGGGACGCGTCTACCTGTGAAGGTATCCGCGTCCCCTCGCGGGGCTCGCTGCGCTCGCCACGCTTCGGGCTCGGTGACTCGCTGCGCTCGCCACACTATTATATTCTCACACCACGCCCTAGTGGATAGTAGGGCATGAAAAGGTCGGAGGACGCGTACCGCCGCCCCTCGCGGGCTCGCTGCGCTCGCCACGCTTCGGGTTGGCGTGGATCGTGGGGTGGCGTTAAAAATTTGGGGGGACATTTAAGGGTTAATTTGGCCTATTTGGCCCCAAATCGGGTCCATTGAGGCATTTAACAGTAAAATCGCGGTCAATCTGCCGTTTTAACATTGTTCCCTATGGGAAAATCGCGGTCATCGCGGTCATCGCGGTCATCGCGGCCATCCCGATTTACCTGCGATGCCCGCGATGACCGCGATCACCGCGATTTTTACCCCCGACGACCGCGATTTCAATCGCTGGCGCCCTTCTAGGTAAAGAGTACCGAAAATACTATTGCATAGTCGTGCGTTTCATTACGTTATTTATAACGGGCTATGGGGATAAGTGAGCGAGTAAACAGTATGGTTGAATACTGTACTGTAGCAGGCCAGGCTTGGGTTAATGAAATGGCTACTGGGTTTCTGCCAAGGCTTCATTGGAGCCCAACTCTATGGAGCTAATGATTGTATAGTTTACACTTGTGTAAGGGCACTGCTGTACATGCGTCTCATTACCCTGCACTAGTTAAACACAGAATTACAGTACTGTATGAATGACATTCAGTACGAGCAGGCCAGACTCGACACCAAGCGTGTTAACAAAATAACTACCGGGTTTCAGCCAGGGCTTCATTACTGTATGCCACTGCTGTACTTTGTACAGGGGCGGATTGGCCTACCGGGAAACCGGGCCATTTCCCGGTGGGCCGGTCCAGATTTGGCCGCTTTCCTCCCTGGCTGGGCTGCCGCCCGTGCTAGCAGGGCCGGCCCACGCTGGAGAGATGACATCATGCTATACCTGCGGCCACATTTGTTTTGGGCTATGCTGCTGCCCTTCTTTCTTCCCGCTGCTGCTCTGACTGCCTCTACAAAGTTAATAGTGTGACAGTCACAAAATGTGCACGTGTGCCATCGCGCAGAGGTCTGTGAACACTGTGCATGTGGCAAGTAACATCATACAAGATACTGTTTCAGTACCTAAGAGGAGTACCTAATGGATATATCATTGTTACCACTGGTCATGCTGCCTGGTCCGGAGGAGACCCCCTGCCACCAGCTGTGTCCCGACACCTGCAGAGTGGATCTGGCAGGTGCCAGGACCAAAGCATGCTCACAAGCAGTGGCCTGACTCACTGTGCATATGAAAATCTCTGGCTTCTTGGTGCTGCATCGGCTGCACATAGAAGTTGCCTAGGGTCGACGATTAGGCAAGAAGTAGCTTCCTACAGGAATCCAGCTTTCTACTAATTACCTCCTGGTCTTGCAGTCCACAAATGGACCACCAACCTGTACTATGTTGTTGGGGCCGAGGTTGAAAGCAGGAGACTAGCCTACCTTTTCAGGGGCCAGCCTATGCAACATTTCACCCACTGTCCATGCTTCCTCTAGTTCACAATATGCCACGTTTCACTGTACCCTATTTATAATATGGCACAAAGAAGTGTCCCACATTCATAATATACCATATAGCAATGCTCATACTGAATGACTCACACACATACTCACACAGACACACACACACTTTGCCAGCACTCATTACCACACACATATACATGTACATTGCCAGTCCTCCTTAACCCATGGGTCAGATACACATCAGATAGATGTTGTTTTTATTTTTGTGGACTCATTGGCGCCTGACCAGTGCCTAGCACCAATGGCCAGCGGTAGCTACCTCAGCTGTCTATTGGTAGAGCTGGCCCTGTCCCCCACTCATTTTCTACCATCTTCAGTAAGTGGGTCCCCCTTTACGAGGTGCCATATTCCCAGTGATATTTCGGAGCAGGATGAATGCGCATGAAAATTAGTAACGGCTTTGGCCAATGCCATGGTCTTTGCTTTTAATGAATGGTTCCATCTTTATGAAGTTATCACTGTGAAAATGTAGGGTGTAGAAACTTAGGGGAACCCACTTGCTGGCACCAGTTAGGTATACTCTGCAGGGTGTGCAGTTCCAGGCCCTCATGGACCCATGTGCTTGTGTGCACTGCCCATATACAGGCCTGCCATCAGGAGTTTTGGGGCCCGGAACTCATTTCCAGTCCGGGCCCTGGGCTCCCTTCTCACTTGACTTACTCTAACCTGGCTCCTGCTCCCCCATCTCCTCTTCCGCTGAGCTGCAGCCCGGAGGTCCCGAAGGGCAGGCTTCTTCAACTCAGGATGCTGGCAGCCAATTAAAATGCAGCACTGGCTGGTGAGCCAATCAGAGCTTGTGTACCGGTATTTTAATTGGCCGCTGGCGTCCTGGGTTGAACAAAACTGCTCCCCGGGACCTGCTTTGTTCAGCACAGCGGAGGCAGTTGGGGGGTTTGCGGTGGGCAAAATTAGCTGCCCAGGCCCTTCCAGAGGCCGGGGCCTGGGACAGCTGTACCCACAGCACCCCTCTATTGGTGGCCCTGCCCATATAACCATGATAGATATACCTATAATAGCACACCATAGATCTCTGTTAGCATTATCTTTGTCTACACTCCATTACTAGAAGCCTAGTGCTGGGCGTCTTGTCCTAGTGGAAAAAAACAAGATACAGGTAGATGAGTGAATATAAATGTATTATTAGTACTTTCAGTATTATGTATTATCTCCAAATACATTCTCCTTCTGCCCCATATCCCCTATGCATCCCCTTGCTAATCCACTTTGCATGACTGTTTTCATGCTATCAGAAATACAATGTTCTTTTAGAGATGTGCAGAAAAAAAAAACACCATTTGTTAGAACACATGTTCCAACACAATAAACCAATGTGCATTCAGCGCAGCAAAGAAATCTGCCTCCTGGTAATTAAAAGTGTCTAACGATCAGAAAATAACAGATCTTCCTGTTCCCTGGCACCTGATAAGGAATAAGGCTTCTCGGGGAAGCAGGTAGCAATTTATTTATTTTTCTGAACAGTTTTATTGCTTTAATCCTAGGTGAAGCTCCAGCCAAGTCTGTTTGTTAATTAAAGGGAGCATGAGAGAAAGCTGATTGGCTCCTCCAGGAGGGCTGTACATGCCAATAACATTTGCTGTCTGGTGGAAGTATCGACAGATCTCAAAAGGGGTTTATTGGTAATAATTTCTAAATGTGCAGTTTGTGTAACTCGTTAGGCACCAGAGAGCTTAACTGAGATCCCATAATTACAGCTAGGTTGAAGGCAGGCATTCATTGGGTAATGTGTTATGTGTGCGAAACAGATGAATGATTATTACAAGAAATAGTGTCCAGAGGGCAATTATTCTCATCAACATTCTATTTTTTGTTAGTTTGTCAGAATTCCTAGTATAATCATTCACATTTTCTGTATACAATTCTTCTTCTTTTTCTTCTTCTTCTTCTTCTTCTTCTTTTTATATTATGTATACATTATTTGTTACAAGCTAGCTATGAGCATTATAAGAAACCTATTACTAAAGTTATTTTGAAAACTCTAGTGCAGGGGTGGCTAAACCAGTGTTTGAGATCTACTAACAGTCCATGTTTTGCAACACATGGTTGAAAATGGGAGTTAGTAATGACTGCACCTGTGAATAAGCTATGTGGCCTGGAAAACAGGAACTGTTAGTAGATTTTGAGGACCAGTTTGGCCTCCCCTACTCTAGTGGTGCATTATTGGGCAGGATGTACAGATGGAGTGTGCTCCATCTTTGCAGGGGCTGGCGAAACTATCACCAGTCGCCAGCTTCCACCAGTGGGCGCATGTGCACAAGACACTCGTGTGCCTCGTGGCGAAGGAGCTCCCCTCCATAGTCCGCCACCTCCCCCACCGCCAGAGCTGGTCCCCCCCCCCAACCCTGCCCATCTCCCTGAAGCGGAGATGGGCAGGGACCCACTGCCCAGCCATCGATAGACTGGGATGCGCGTGAGACGCACGTGCATCCCCAGAGGGTACATTCTGGCGTGTGCCATGCAACAATGAGGTTTTCTGTACTAACCTCAACTGCCAATCTCAGATGATTTCTGTTACCTTGTATACAATGGATTTCCAGTGCTGCTGTCCATATATGTGGAGGCCTCGGGCTGTAGTGCCATCCACCCAATTGTTACTCTGATCCGACCAACTGTGTACATGGAAATGACGGCTTAACTTAGTGTTTCTCACACTCGGTTCTCAGTGAACTTTAACTACAGTAGCCAGGATATAAGGATACCCATTCTTAAGCAAGTAACTTCAATACTTAAGGCATTTGGTATTAACTATCTTTCCCTATACATGGATATCCTTTACATTTGGATTGTTATGTTGCCTTGATGAACAGGAAACACCGCGGTAACTGATTTTGTTAATTAAGTACACACTTAGCAAAATAACCTAATAGGGATGATGGCTGAATATTCAGTCATCAGAGAATTGGGGTACTGGTGTTCATTGCATTGGCACCAAATGTAAAATCAGAGAGGGATCAAGGTATAGCTAACATTGTTCCAAAACTACAAACATCTAGTATTCAGATTTTCTCCCGCATTCCCACTTCTATGTGAATTGTCCACTGAGAGAGCTCCGATTGGATCCCTCCCAGAACCCTCCCTGGGGGCACGCATCACTCTGCGCTTGAGCAAAATGAAGCCCAGGTCCTAAACCTGCAAAGGATAGCGCTTATCTAGAAAACTGACTTTTGTAGTTTCATTTGAATTTCTAGGTACATACCAGTGTCATTAATGGCGGTATGTACAACACCTGATACGAGGTGAAATTAATATCTTGCAAGTTCATCCTGCCCCAATAAGCTTAATGTTGCTGGATATAAAAACAGGAATTTCGGCCAATTAGGGATTTGAAAGCAAGCTACAAAGTAAATATTTGCTATCATTCAGTATGCTCAGAAGGCTGGAAGGCTGACACCACTCACACACACTAATTTTGACGCTTTGTAGCTTTTTTTTTAGACTCGGTTACAAATCACACATCTGCTGTAAAGAATTATGTGTTTACCGGTGGCTCCATTTGCATGCTGTGTACAGTATGTTGATATTACAGTACTTCTAAAGGAACCAAATTGACACTATACCAACCAGACACTTAAAAATAATATCTTGTCTCATCCACTGTCTGCGAATCAAGGGTGTGATGGGCACCAGCATCTTTAAGGATGGTGGTATTTTCTGGCTTTGAGCAACTTCTGTATTAACACTCAGGTGTATGTTGACCTTTTGGGGATCAATCTAGACACTGTCAACCTAATTACTGTTGATACATACCCATCCTCTTTTTGACACACGTTTTGTGTGCGCACTCTATTTTACAGTTGGTGGTTACAAGTTAATGGCACAAATAGGAATGCCATTTTTGTGGACGTTGCAGTAAATATCTACACTGATTTAGATTTCTGCTTCGTACGGGTACTTCACCGTTATTAGAAAAATGTTCCTGTGCGAAGCAGGGGTGGGTCACTAGTAATGTATATAAGTGGTATGATGTAAGTGACAGCAATGGCTCTTTAACAGGGGGCTGGCTGTGACAATACAGAGGAAATTGAGGGCCTCTTCTTGGGAATCAGTGACCGAATAAGGCACTCACCCATGCTGCCCGGGAAGAGGAGTCACTCTCCAGCCTCTCACTCCCTGCTGACACAGTCAGCTCTGTCAGCCTATCCACTCCGCCCGGTGCTGTGCTCTTCTGCCCAGGCCCCTTCCTCTCAGTGGCTCCCAGCTGCTCTCCATCCTGACTACTACTGTTGCTGCCGACTCCCTTACTCCCAGCAAGCTGCAACCAGAGACACCACTACTGCACCACATGACCATCACCACCCAATCAGCTGCGTCCCCCTCTCACCCAACTCTATCCCAGCAGCAGCACCCCTTCTTTACCCAGAGACTGAGTGCTGGCAGCAGCCAGGGAGGGAGAGTCCGGCACGCGGCTGTTACCAGGTGTGCTGACGTCACCTGCCCGCTCCACCACTTGTTGAGTCTTCTTACAAACCACCTGGCCCTGCCACAGTGATTTTTCTTGGACTTGATTCACTAAAATCATTATTGCTCGGCTCCCTTATGGGATAGGCCAATGGTTAATATATCTTAACCTTCCTCATGATCTGCACTACATAATAGTGAAAACTGCACAAAAATTTGTCCAGCGGTTTTCGAGATTAGCGCAATCAGACAGACAGACTCAGTTCAGGGACTTTCTTTCATACTATGTAAGGATAGCTGGTGGATGTTAATACAGATGTCACCCATAGTCAGGAAGCACCAGCGTCCTCAAAAATGCTGGTACCTTCCACACTCCTATACAGCAGAACCATGGATGTATCTATAATGGATGCAGAGTATAGGGTGCACATGGGCAAACAGTGCACACCCTGCACCCATTCAAAATACTTATCTCTCTGTCAGCACCTCAGATATCACCGGCATCATAGCACAAGCGCCATATTTCTGGAGACCTGTGCCACAGATATCCCTGGTTCCACATGAAAAAGGTACAAGCAGACCATTGCCTGAATGTTGTTTGTATATGAGCCCTGTACAGACTGTTGAAACAAAGGCAGAACCACCATTTGTGCAGCAGGTGCAGTGCCCCGGGGCCCTTGACTACTAAGGGGCCCACTTCTGCCCCTGTCACCCTCTTTCTGCCACTCACTGATTTTCCCTGTCACACACTGCCTCCCCCCACCTCTCCCTGTCACCCACTGCCATGTTGCATAATGTGAACTCAGGCTGAGGTGGTGGAGGGGGCTCAAATAATATTTTTGCACCTGGGCTCACCACCCACAAGTACCGCCACTGCCCTGATACCTTCTATACAACCTGTCCTCAAACATCATTTTATGAGAGTGATAAAACTTCCCATTCTGTACAGATTCCCACAGAATGCAGTGACAGTCATGAGATACGAGCCTTGGCTGGTGGAGCGGGCTGCTTCCATGAGCACAAAATCCCCACTAATTAAATTTGGTCTGAGACAGTCTCTTACTTAATATGAAATTTGAACAAAAGGGAATCTGACATGGGAGCCAGAGAGGGCGGCATTCACTGCACAGATCAAATGTTAATGGCTGAAGAGTTGATAGGAACTTGATGGTGACTGACCTCTTGCTCATCAAGCAGTTAGATGCTATCAGATCCTAATACAATAAATAAATGACCCATTTCTGCTGAAATAACGTTACTCTATGATTTACAGAGTCTGAATATTCTGGAGATGATCTCTGCGACTTGTCTTTTGTTTTCTTAAACAATCTCATTCACCAATGCCGCAAGGTGAAATGGTCTCTGGCATAACATGTAAGGGGAACATCTATTCCCCACACATTCTTCCTTTTATAAATGATAACAATAGATTTATAGCAAGTTCTTTCAAAATACCATCTGTTCGTTCTCATTAAATAGATATATAAAATAAATACTATGATCATTTCATGGGAAAGGCACAAAGAGTTCTCCTCTGTCAGGTATGATTGACGTTGCGTCTGCCGCTGCCTATGCTATGCTTCTCCTGTTCACCTCACCACACATCCAGTGACATCATCCAGTGACACATTCATGTCATACCCATCCTGCACCACTGTACCACCTCCGCAGGAGGAGGGCTCTGGGAGGATGACTGTTGAGCTCTGTAAACAGACTCTCTAACATCTTTATAGAAAATAGGAAAGAGACTGCGATAAGAATTGTGGGGGTGGGGGGGCTTTACACCTGTAATCATTCGGTATCCCGCACCAACTGCAAACTTGGACAAACTTTGCACATAGGAGTATGTTACTCAAAAGAATTGTTCTTTCCAAATAAAAAAAAATATGCCTACACATAGTATACACACCAACTGCATTCACTTTTGCATATGCTGCATCATTATTATCACGTACAGTACTTTCATACTGACTATAGCAGGTGCCAAAGATGCCCCACCTATTTGCATATATTTGCATATATTTTCACACATTAGCATGACCTCATTTGAATGATAAGAACCTCACTTTTCCCATGTCAGAACGCCTCTCCCCATCCCAGCTTTTGCTCTCGATGCATTGAAATTGCATATAACTCTTACATTTGTGTGCCCTCATTTTCTGAGCATGCAGAGTGTGACTTGGCACTTATTATAAACAGGTTGGCTTTGCTGCAATGGGTGTGGCCTTGGAGGAAAAAAATACCTTACACCAACACAAGAGTGTCCGTTACACCATATTATCCACCACAATTTAATGCCCCTAGCACTTAACGATGACGCACAGGCGCACACACTAATGCCCAAAACCATATTATTATTATATGATGCCACACTAATACCCCTTGCATAAAATTATTTCTGACACAGTAATTACCCTGACACCATATTATGTCCCATACAATTATGTCCCTGATGCTCTTCATACTTTTATATTATGTAAATGGTAGAAGCTACTTTAGTGCTGATTGGTTGCCATGGGCCACTTCTCCTCTGGCTCACATCCCCTCCCTTTACCCTGCTTCATAAATCTACCCATCAATACCTTTTTATAAAATGCAGTTAGCATGCCAACATACATTTGCACTATGCGTGGAAGCCAGGGAAACCAATGTCTAAGATCTACACAAGTAGATTCCCGAAGAAGACTCACACCCAACAAGACAACCTCCAAATGTCATGTGTATCATAGACTTTAGCATTGCATAGCATGACCGGGTCATTCACACTATGCAAGGAGAGGCTGAGGTCTGCCCAGCGCAATGAGAATGGTGGTGTGAAACTTTGTCACGGCCCCAAAATGTCATAAACAATGTCTCCCAATATACACATAAGGCCACACCCCATTTAGAACTGGATGACTTCAACCATAGTGATGTCACTACCTCGAAACAAACGTTTCACTGCAAAGGTTGAAAAATATATACAGTATGTGTTGACATAACTTGGTTAAACTGGTTCTAGGCCAAAAATATTTACAAAATGTCTGACTTTCAGCTTATCTTTCTTTTTATACAACTTTCTCATTTGTACAAACAATTTCTATTTTATTATCAACCCACAGCTGGAACCAAATTGCTACCTACAAATTCATTTTTTCCCCTGGCTTGGCATGCGAGAACTGTTAATTAATATTCGGCATGTTTCTAGGCAACCCAATTTTAGTTGCTAGACATGTATTCATCCCCTGTAATGAATAGACACCATAAACAAGTTCTTTATGAAATGTATCAGGCAAAAAAACGAAAGCACATTCTTCTAGACAGATTGGAGGGGAGACGGGGAATAAAGGGTATATTATAAACTTTTGCATGTTCTCGGAGAGGCGGTGAAATTTAACAGAGAAGCACATTTCAGACAGTGAGAAGTTGTTCCTGAAGTTTTATATTATAGGAAAATGGAACAGCTGCTATAATTTAATTGAGCGTGCCAAACTGTCAAGAAAAATGTGTCTGCTTTTCTGTAAATGTCCTGTAGCCAAATAAATTACATAAGTGCAAAAGAGGAATGGGTGTAAGTAGAGAACCCAACTTACTGCAATTAGGAATTCATGTACAGTTAGCAGTACCTCTGTTGTATTTGCCTAATGTTTGATTTCCCGCACGGTGCATGCGTACCAAATAGATACAGCATGGTGGAGGGAAGGGGTTGGCAACCGTATACCTTAGTGGTCTGAAAACTCAAAAATGAGGGCCTAATTCAGGTTGTTTTGCAAAAGCAAACTCCTTCTTTAATGGACAAAACCATGGGGGGTTTTCTGGTTGATTCGTAAGGTTGCGAATTCACAGCCTTGCGAGTCCACCAAACCAAGCCTTGCGATTGGTTGGCTGCCCCCACCCAATCGTAAGTGCGATTCGCTTGCATGGCATGCGAATGGATGTTACACTAACATTCATTCGCAGACCAGGGGGGATCCACCCACATCTTTCCATGGTCGCAGACCATGGAAAGATGTGGAAGGTGCATGCATATGGAAGGTTGCTCTGAGAAACCTTACATATGAGTGCATGCTGGGAAGGAAATGGGTGGGCAGCTGACATCCCGGCTGCCAGCCCCCTGCACCCACGTCATGGCCGCACAGACTGGGCGTTACCATATGCTAATGGGGCCACCCACCGCTCCACACCCCTCTCCACCCCCCTGCCGCTGTCCTGGGTGTGAGCACCTGTCAAACAGTCTGTTCACCGTGGGTGCACGCACCCTGCGTTTGCACATGGGCAGAAATGCGCATGCGCAGTAAAACAACATTGTTCCCCATGCGAATGCAGCACTGCTGCGAACGGACCAGAATAAGGTCCCATGTGTACTGCAGGTGGGGCAGATGTAACCTGTGCAGAGAGAGTAAAGGTGGCCATACACACTCAGATTTATATGCAGATCTGTCTGATTGGAACAAAGACATGGTTATGGATGAGAGCAAATGACAGTTGACTATTTGCTTGGAAATGCTGGAAAACTGACAAACTGTCACTCATCCATAACCATGTTTTTGTTCCAACCAATCAGATCCTTTACATTTGGGTGGGGTGTGTTGAACTGAAATCTAAATTGCAATGTAAAAACAAAGAAGCCAGTATTTACCCTGCACAGAAACAAAATAACTCACCCAAATCTAACTCTCTCTGCACAGTGCACATGGATGTGTCCATTAAAGAAGGAGTTTGCTTTGCAAAACAACCTGAATCACCCCCTTAGTTAGACCTGGATGCAGGCACATCTTCTATAGTGGGTACTCTTACTGCAATGGTCTTTTACTGCATGTGATTTGCAGAGTTGATCATAAGCCTGTAAGCAGTAAATTGTACATGATATTGAGCTATGCATGATCTGAGACGGGGTGTCTGATTCCGACTTGTGTGAAAAAGCCTACACAGCGGCAATGTTTCTAGCTACAGTCTTGCTGAGCAACACAAGGGAAGTAGAATAGAGATGCCCACTGGAGCCATCACAAAGGCCTCACCGCTGCTTCTCTTTGCATTGCATATTAAAATATATCCTACTATAATTTTTTTAAAGGGAGTGTGGTCACAACACTGCAATTAACCACACCACCTTTTTTATCACCGGTACTGGGTAAATTGTTTCTACAGCCCTGAATTTAAATAAAGGATAATAATCATAAATACTGTAGGTATTGGACAGCACTAAGCTTACTTCCTAGTACAGTATCTGACAAGTGTCACAATCACAGTGGGCCACACCACTGTGCTCTATACAGTATTGTGCTTGTGATAATTTCCTTCCATCGTACTGTATGATGACACCAATCGTTTACTAACCCACAATGACCTAAGGAATAACATGGATGGAAGACTTTGTATAACAGAACGGTAATGAGACAGAATGGAAGATCTCTTTATTGGTAACTCGGTGCGGGTTATAGGTTAATAGTAAAATAGACACTTATAATGTGTTATTTATCTAAATAAATCCAGTGCTTGAACATGTGGTTTTAAAATGGACAATTTATTAAATTGGATAATGTGATAAATAGACTGTAAATCACCACCGTTACGGGGCTTCTGTGAAATTGAAGTAATCTGAGACGATTATAGACAATTCACTTATCATCCTACCCGGGAAGATCCAGAAAGAAATTGATAAATAGGAAATGGTTAGGAACAACATTATTTTCCACATTCAGAATCATATCAGGCCTCGGTGTATTCAGGCGTGCTACGGAATACTCTCCTTCATGATACGGTAACATAACAATACTACCTTGAATATATATTTTAGAGGTTTGAGCCATCTTTTATCTTCAGCATACACAGAAGGATCTCATAGTCATGTCAACTGAGTTCATCAAAAAAGATTAAATAAAACGTAAGATATATAAATAAATAAATATTAATAAAGCATGATATTACATGTAAGGGTATAACATGTAATTTTACCAACAGCAAGGAAAATCTTTTTTGGCCTCTCTTTCTCCCTCTTCTAATCTATTTCCTCCTCAGGATTACTGTTTCTCTCTCCTCCATCTCATAAATGTCCTCCTTTCCCCAGACCCATCTCTCCCCCTTTTCCCCTGTTTGTCTCCCCCTCTTTTTTCCAGTCGTATTCCCTCTCTGCCCCCTCTGTTTCTCTCTTCCCATAACTTTCCTCTCCTAATCATCTCTTCTCCCTTCTTCTTCCGTCATCTCTCTTCTGGGATCTATTTATCATCACTTATTTTATACAGATGTTGGCAAAAATTAACATTTTCACATACTTTTGTATGAACTAAGTGTCAGTGCCATCACTGTAAAGGTAATGTTGTAGATATCTCCAGCTTTCGTTTTACTCTCATTTAGGACCCGTGTCCCTAAACAGAAATATGGGGACCTAAATTCATGAACTTCCAAAAGTACAATGTATGTGGAGCATGACTGCGGGAACATTACCATTGCTGCGCACCCCAGCTGATTGCCTATTGTAATGAGTTCCGTTTACCTAAAGGGATCCATTAGGTTCCCTCCGCCACTGCTCAGCTAGTTCTGCTGGAAGTTAGAACCCAATTGACACATGCACAGTAGGACTGTCGATTCAGACTCTGGGGCTCATAGTGCATTGGATACATATTTATGAGGGAATGCCTGGTCCCCACTAATTTACAGAATAAATACACTCCTCTGTCTTTTCCATCTCCCTCTCACACCGTCTTCCTATTTTTTCCCTTCGACCCCTTTTTTCTCTCCCTCTCTTTTCTCACTCTCTCACTGTCTTTCATCTCTTCCCCTGTTTCTTTAGAGTGTTTTTCTTCTGTTCAAGCTTCAGACTTCTTTACTTCACTACAACTTAATATGTACAGCGGGCACGTGCAGTGCAAATTAGCGTGGACATGCACTTACTGTACATGCATCAGCAGCCATTGTGAATTGGACAGACAGAGTAGTGGTCATCAAAGTATTATTATTTATTTATTAACAGTTTCTTATATAGCGCACACATATTCTGCAGCGCTTTACAGAGTACAGTTGAACATTCACATCAGTCCCTGCCCCAGTGGAGCTTACAATCTATATTCCCTACCACATGTACATGCACACACACAGACATTCTAGGGTTAATTTGTTGGGAGCCAATTAACCTACCAGTATATTTTTGGATAGTGGGAGGAAACCGGAGTACCCGGAGGAAACCCACGCAAGTACGGGGAGAATATACAAACTCCACACAGTTAGAGCCATTGTGTCACAACATTCAGTTATTGTTTGTTTCCTACCTGGTTTGTGGCTTCTCCTGTCTGTTCAGTCTGCTCCATGCTGCAAGGAAAGTCTGTGTGGCCTGAGCTTTGCTAATTACAGCACCTGGAGGAGTCCTTGCTGCTGACAGCTCTGTATAGTTGAACTGTGCTGTGAGATCTGAGCTCAGCTAATTAGTTACACCTGGGTAACTCTCTCCTGCAGGAGAGTTCAGTGTAAACTGAGCATGCTCAGCCCATTGATTAGTCCACCTGTGGGTTCCCTGTGCTTCCTATAAAGGGCAGCCTCTGGGAGACAGAAGCTGCCAGAGTATAGGTTCACACCAGCTCCAGCGTTCCAGTGCCTTGTACTATTCCAGACTTCTGATTACTGCATCTGACCTCGGCTTGTTCCTGACCATTCTCCTGCCTGATCCTCGTGTACCGTACCCAGTGTTTACCAGTGTATGATTCCGGCTATTCTCCTGACCAATCTCCTGCCTGATCCTCGTGTACCGTACCCAGTGTTTACCAGTGTATGATTCCGGCTATTCTCCTGACTATTCTCCTGCCTGCTCCTTGTGTACTACATCTGTGACATCCAGTGTATGACCTTGGCTAGTTCTGTTACCATTCTCCTGCCTGCTCCCTGTGTGCTGCATTCCTTGGTACCGTATCTGCTCACCTGTTACTGATCCGGCTTGACGACCACGCTCCATATTCCACAAGCTACCACCACTCATACGGGGAACCTGACCAGGGGGCCGCGACCGACGTGTCGGGTGCCGCAGAAGCCCATATCCCGCTTGGAGGGGTCACTGGCAGAAAACCCCCGGCACGGTTAGACTCCGCGCCCCTGTGTCAGGTCTAGCCAATCCCCGAGTGGTAGTGCACCCCAAGTTTGTGACAGAATACTCTGGCCCAACTGGAATATGGATGCTGTTAGTGGCATGTCTCATAAAGAACTCCTGGAACACCTGCTGGTCCGGGTTGACAAGCAAGGACAGGACCAAGCTCTGATTATGCAAAGCTTGCAAACTCTGCAGCAGCAATTGGACCTCGCTCCACCCTCTCCAACACCAGTGATTTCTGATCCGGAGTCCATTAGGGTGCCTCGCCTGCTAATACAGCAGTTACAGGAGCTGCTGTCTAACGTCCTCACCCTTGTCACCAAACTGCTCGGCGAGTCTACTGTGGGCTTGGTGCCTACAAAACCCTCAGATTCCACTCCGGGTACCCCATTGGCAAATACATCTGTGCCCTTTAAGGACAAGTATGTGAGTCGGCCTCGTCCCCAGTTGTCAGATGAGGAACGCCAGCGACGCAGGTCCTTAAATTTATGTTTTTATTGTGGAGGCCAGGACCATTTGATTGAGGATTGCCCCCTCCGAGAGGCCAGGAATAAGGTTATTGCTTCTGTGCCCACTCAGGAGGGGAATCCGAGTATCAAGACCCGAGATGAAAGTCCAAATATCAAACCCAAAGATGGGGTTCTGTTAGTCCAGCCCAATGAGGGGCTTCCGATTATTGTGCTCCAGGAGGAGCTTCCTAGTGTCTTGCCCAAGGAAGGGCTTCCTAGTGTCTTGCCCGAAGAGGGGCATCAAAGTGTTTCACCCCAAGTGGACTCTCACAGTGTCGAGTTCCGAGAGGGGTCTCAGAATGGCGAGCCCCAAGAAGGGGTACAGAGTCTTTTTCCTCAGAAGGGGTCTCGGAGGGTATTTTCCCAGGAGGGTTCTCAAATTCTCAAGCCGCAGAACGGGGTTCAGAGTGTCGTGCATCAGGAGGGGTCTCAGACTGTCAGACTCCAAGCAGGGTCTCAGAGTACCACACCCCAAACAGGGTCTCTGAGCATTGCGCCCCAGGAGGGTTTCCCGAGCACTGCACCCCAAGAGGGGTCTCTGAAAGTGGTACCCCAAAAAGGGCCTCTGAGTACACTACCTCAAGAGGAATCTCCGAGAGTTGCACCCCAAAAGGATCCTCTGGTAGCCACACCCCAGGAAGGGTCTCTGAGTGTGGCTTCCCAGGTTGGGCCACTGAGCACTTTGCCTCAAGAAGGGGCTTCCGTCACCCCAGGTGGGGGTTCCGAGTCAATCGCCCCAGGTGGGGGTTCCGAGTCAATCGCCCCAGAAGGGGGTTCCGAGTCAATCGCCCCAGGTGGGGGTTCCGAGTCAATCGCCCCAGAAGGGGGTTCCGAGTCAATCGCCCCAGAAGGGGGTTCCGAGTCAATCGCCCCAGAAGGGGGTTCCGAGTCAATCGCCCCAGAAGGGGGTTCCGAGTGAATCGCCCCAGGTGGGGGTTCCGAGTCCGTCACCCCAGGTGGGGGTTCCGAGTCCGTCACCCCAGGTGGGGGTTCCGAGTCCGTCATCCCAGGTGGGGGTTCCGAGTCCGTCACCCCAGGTGGGGGTTCCGAGTCCGTCACCCCAGGTGGGGGTTCCGAGTCATTTACCCCAGGTGGGGGTTCCGAGTCATTTACCCCAGGTGGGGGTTCCGAGTCACTCACCCCAGGTGGGGGTTCCGAGTCACTCACCCCAGGTGGGGGTTCCAGGTCTGTCACTCCTGGTGGAGATCCATCTGCCCTTGCCTCCGGGCATGAGGACCCATCTGCTCTTGCCTCCGGGCATGAGGACCCATCTGCCCTTGCCTCCGGGCATGAGGACCCATCTGCCCTTGCCTCCGGGCATGTGGACTTGTGTGTCGTGGCCTCCGGGCCAGTCTCTGTGGCCTCCGGGCCAGTCCCCGTGGCCTCCGGGCCTGCCTCTGTGGTCTCCAGGTCCACTTCCATGGCCTCCGGGCCTGTCTCCGAGGCCTCCGGGCCAGTCTCCGCGGCCTCCGGGCCAGTCTCCGCGGCCTCCGGGCCAGTCTCCGCGGCCTCCGGGCCAGTCTCCGCGGCCTCCGGGCCTACCTCCGTGGTCTCCGGGCCTGCCTCCGTGGTCTCCGGGCCTGCCTCCGTGGTCTCCAGGTGTGCATCCGTTGCCTCCGGGCCTGTCTCCATTACCTCTGCAGAGACGTCCATTGTGTCTAAGGTCCCACCAGGGTTGGCTAGTACACAAAAGCCAGCTGAAGAGTCTTCTGAAGATATTTGTTTTGATGGGAACCTTGCCCATTTCCAGGCTTTAGCGGATCACTACTTAGATGCCATGAATCATGATCCATCTTCCAGTGTCAATATGGCAAATATTGTAAGATTTATGATCTTATCCTTCCGGGGAGAAGCACTAAAATGGGTCAATCCACTTGTTGAAGCTAATGATCCTCGACTGCAAGATCTGATATCATTCTCCAGGGCTGTGATCGAGAAATTTGAATCCAAGACTCCTTCATCCTCCCTGGCTAAAAGTCTGCCTATGCCTCTTCAAAACCATGGGTCATCTAGACGGCATACCGAGAGTACTAGAGCTTCTGCAAAAAAATTTTTTCCAAGATCTGAATCGAAGAACTCAATAGTTAGGGGCATCCGTGTCGGCTCTTTAGCACTTCATGGTCTCAAAGAATCATCCGCTAAAAAATCTTTGATTTGCACCCCAGAACTAGACTCCAACTCAGATTATGATTCTGAACACGATGCTGCTCCTTTTTTGGGTGGTCTAGTGTTGGCCAGAGCCCACTTTGAAGAGCCAGAGGCGTCACCAGCCTTGAAGGGATCTAAGTGTTCTTCTAAGAAAAAGAAGAAGGGTACTTGTGAGTTATCCGGGCGTCCGATTTTTAAATCGGGTCGGATCGGGACATCGCATCGCATCGCATGCGACCATCGGATGCGATGCGATGCGATGACCCGATTTTTCCATAGGAATCAATGTTAAAATGGACTGAGTCCATTTTAACATGGAATTCAATGGGAAAAAGGGGTCCTTTTCATACCCCTACTATCCAAGTGGGCATGGAGTTGGATATAAACCTGTGGCGAGCGGGGCTCGCTTCGCTCGCCACGCTTCGGGCTCGGTGGCTCGCTACGCTCGCCACAGGTTTATATCCAACTCCATGCCCACTTGGATAGTAGGGGTATGAAAAGGACCCCTTTTTCCCATTGAATTCCATGTTAAAATGGACTCAGTCCATTTTAACATTGATTCCTATGGAAAAATCGGGTCATCGCATCCGATGGTCGCATGCGATGCGATGCGATGCGATGCGATATCGCATCGCATCGCATCTGATTGTATGCCTTAACTTAAGGCATACAATCAAAAAATCGGACGCCCAGATAACTCACAAGTACCAGAAGAAGCACCACAGGCGACCTTGAAAGTATCCATGTGGGGTGTTCGGAGCCCACCCCTAGAGGGGAGGGTAATGTCACAACATTCAGTTATTGTTTGTTTCCTACCTGGTTTGTGGCTTCTCCTGTCTGTTCAGTCTGCTCCATGCTGCAAGGAAAGTCTGTGTGGCCTGAGCTTTGCTAATTACAGCACCTGGAGGAGTCCTTGCTGCTGACAGCTCTGTATAGTTGAACTGTGCTGTGAGATCTGAGCTCAGCTAATTAGTTACACCTGGGTAACTCTCCTGCAGGAGAGTTCAGGGTAAACTGAGCATGCTCAGCCCATTGATTAGTCCACCTGTGGGTTCCCTGTGCTTCCTATAAAGGGCAGCCTCTGGGAGACAGAAGCTGCCAGAGTATAGGTTCACACCAGCTCCAGCGTTCCAGTGCCTTGTACTATTCCAGACTTCTGATTACTGCATCTGACCTCGGCTTGTTCCTGACCATTCTCCTGCCTGATCCTCGTGTACCGTACCCAGTGTTTACCAGTGTATGATTCCGGCTATTCTCCTGACCAATCTCCTGCCTGATCCTCGTGTACCGTACCCAGTGTTTACCAGTGTATGATTCCGGCTATTCTCCTGACTATTCTCCTGCCTGCTCCTTGTGTACTACATCCGTGACATCCAGTGTATGACCTTGGCTAGTTCTGTTACCATTCTCCTGCCTGCTCCCTGTGTGCTGCATTCCTTGGTACCGTATCTGCTCACCTGTTACTGATCCGGCTTGACGACCACGCTCCATATTCCACAAGCTACCACCACTCATACGGGGAACCTGACCAGGGGGCCGCGACCGACGTGTCGGGTGCCGCAGAAGCCCATATCCCGCTTGGAGGGGTCACTGGCAGAAAACCCCCGGCACGGTTAGACTCCGCGCCCCTGTGTCAGGTCTAGCCAATCCCCGAGTGGTAGTGCACCCCAAGTTTGTGACACATTGTAGGAATCAATCCCATGACCTCAGTGCTGTGAGGCAGTAATGCTAACCATTACACCATCCGTACTGCTCTGGGTAAGGGTGAGCATAGGCAAAACCTGGTCTAGGACGCATTAATATGGATGTTTCTCTCATAATTAGTGATACTGGGAGCTCCCACTGTAGGTGGTAAATTTATTTATATGTATATTATTTATTATGTTTTTTTTTCCTGTTTTGAACAAAGCTTTATTGCTCTCACAACAGAGAAATCTGATGTTCTGGTCTTTGTTTTTCATTTCTGTCTTGATCAAAAACACTGCACAATGCAAAAATAATTACTCTGATGCAACCTCTGCAAGAAACATTAGCACAAGAACTGTCCTTCCGGAACTAATGGCTTTGCCTTCCATTGCTAAGTGTTGGCTTGAGTGGAGTAAAGCACACATCCTTTGGACTCTGGAAATGCACTCTGGGTAGTGATGACTTATGCCTGGTCATCTAGGATGAATGACAGAACACTTCCTGTCTAAATGCATACTGATAACGATACAGTTTGGCCTTGAGGAATAACCCTGGCTGATTCTGGCAATGATTTCCTACAGTTTTGCTATTAAGCTTTTGAAGCTGTAAGACCATTTTGCTCTTACTTTACTGTTATTTGAAGTACAACCGTTGACCACGCCAGCGCCATTGATATTCAATTTGTATTATGTCCTGGCCAACCTTCAGGCAAGTAAATGCTCTCCAGGAAAAACTCTCGGGAGTCACAGAAGTCTCTCCTCTAATTCAGGAGTCTCCTAATACTTTTTGTATAATATGTATAAGCAAATCAGGCGCAAAAATAAAACAATTTAAAAAATAACCATCTACTTGATGTAAGTGTATATGCAGCTCCCAATTGTAATCTGGAATATTACAAGTGATTTAGGAACAAGAATAAGAGAAATATTTCTCAGAGAGCGCAATAGTTAATTAATTAATAGTTTAATATGAATAAGAAATTAAACAGAATAAATCAAACAACACAATTCATAAAGGACAAAGGTAAAAATACATATATACACATATAATTAATTAACTATTGTGCTCTCTGAGAAATATTTCTCTTATTCTTGCTCCTAAATCACTTTATATATTTCAGAATACAATTGGGAGCTCATATAAACTTACATCAAGTAAATGGTTATTTTTTAAATTGTTTTCTTTTTGTGCCTGATTTGCTTTTAGTATTGTATAATATGTGTCTGGTGTAGTTTAGGTTTAGTGGTCATCCTCATATTGACTAACCAATGTTCAGTGTATGAACCTGTTCTTCTAGACAAGTGAATTTCAACCTTTTTACCTGGCGGCACACTAAAGATTTTAAAATTGCCAATGCACACCTTGAGATCCCCACAGGGCAGAATACATTGGCCCCCACAAGAAAAAAAAAAATATTGGCCCCATATAAAAAAAAAACAATCACACTGGTCCCCACAGATCACAAAAATAAAATACAATGGCCCTTTACATGAAAAGACCAGACCAGTAAATAACAGTTGGACTGGTGGTGGATATAAATTGGTTTGGGCATCTCTAGATCTGTGGGCACACTTGAGATCAGCTCAAGGCACACTAGTGTGCCATAGCACAGTGGTTGAAAAACACTGTAGACCAAAAAAAAACAACCGACCTGTAAAACCTTGAAGGCTGGGAGATCTTTCCACCCAAAAGTGGTCAAAAGCATTATAGCCAATTCTTTAAACCTGTGAGATTGCAGCTGTGCAAATTGGCTTTGGAAGTACATATCCCATCTTTCACCGATTGTAATGTCTGTAGCCCACTTTAAACTGCAAGCACTATTCAGTGAGCTGTAACCATTAATGTTCCATAAAGCCATGTTCTTCTAAATCACACTGCAGGATCACTAAGCTTGTAAACGAGTCTTCTCTTACATGCAACTTCTCCATAAGCAACAACTAAAGCGTCTAATGTATTTCCATTCCAGAGAAAAGCCTTTTGTGCAATAACTGCGTTGCTTGGAAATGTTTTAATGATTTTTATTATGATGTGTGAACAGCAATGCTAAGAAAGCCAAAATATGTAATTATGAAACGCAGCAGGTTTTCCAGAAAGCCAATAAAGACACGGGAAGGGTAGGGGAGTCTGAACAAGGCCGGAGTTTGACACATTTAGAGATTAGTAGAAAATATAAAATCTCTTGTCTTTCTTTTGTAAAACAGACTGAACAAAGAAAAAAAAAACATTTAGCTCTTTTCAAAACAATTTATTCTTTATAGCATTGTTTAGCTGGGCTGTTTCCCGAATCAGTTTACTGCCAATAAATAAGTGGAGATGAGAAAGCTGAGACAGAGCAGTATCAGACAATATCAGACAGAAAGGAAAAAAGGGCAGGGGGTATAGAAGGAGGAAGTGGGGGCGGTCACCGCTAATGCTGATAAATTCTTCAGTTCCAATGTAATGGCATTAACAGTATACAATTACAGTTTTTACATTTAGGGTACCAGAATGGTGCTATTACTTTTTTATTTACTGTAGATTTGACTATTTAGAAAACACAATTAGATATTCCCGACTGGTACAGAGATTGAAATGTACTTTGTTAGAGGATGCGCAAAATGTATTTATTTTGACACCAACAACTTCCCACCCCAGTTTTAGACATCATTATCAATATGTCTGGTGACACAGAACACAGGGACACATGGGTGTAACTATAGAGGGTACAGGGGCGTGACTGCTATGGGACCCAGAGGCTAAGGGGGGCCTGGACCCACGTTATAAAGTAGCATACCAATTTTCCAGATTTGCCTGCTTTGCATTTGGGTTTGATTCCAGTCTGATTGGTGTGCTATAGGTATAACATTTTTAGTGAGAGGTGTGTGTAGTGGTTGCACTGCAATGGGGCATATTTT
Source organism: Crinia signifera (assembly GCF_055691185.1). Lineage (NCBI taxonomy): Eukaryota > Metazoa > Chordata > Amphibia > Anura > Myobatrachidae > Crinia > Crinia signifera. The sequence goes on from NC_139220.1 coordinate 274,314,581, forward strand.
GAACTGGAGGCCACTGTTATGATTCTTAATCTTAGCTACTAATTATAATGTGGAGGGCACTATAAAGTTATATAACTACAGAGCTGTGTTGTGGCACAATATGAAATTGAGGCGCAAACATGTGGTATAATATGAACTGGTGCACTGAATATGGCATAACTTGAAACGTAGAGCAATTTAATATGGTTCCGTGTAGACAGGGGCTATTGTAATGTATAATTATATGAACTGGTGACCCTGCCTATCACAATTTGAATTGGGTACACTGTGTGCCATAATGTATACTGGGAGCCCTACATGATGACATAACTTTCAACCTCTCTGCAACAACAGGTCTCTCTAATTCCTACTTTTACCTCTCCCGACTCTGCTGTTTCCAACCTGTACCAGACTCTTGAAACAGCCCTTGATGAAGTGGCTCCAGCTACCCATTACACCCCCTGCAGGCTTAGATGCCAGCTGTGGCACACCAAAATGACAAGACAACTACAAACTCAGTCACTTAAAGTAGAAAGCCAATGCCGTAAATCTCGTAATCTGACTGATTTCCTCACACATAAGTCTATCTACCACTACTGCTGCAATGCTTTGAACACTGCTAAACAAACATACTACCAATCTCTCATCTCTTCGCATGCCACCAACCCTAAGTGACTTTTTAACACATTTAAGTCTCTTCTGTACCCTCCCTCTCCACCCCCACCGGCTACCATCAGTGCACAAGAACTTGCCTCCTACTTTAAAGACAAGATTGATAACATCCGAGATGAAATGGTATGCTCTTCCACAACCTCTAACCCTCTTTGTTCCCCATCTGAACCCTCTGGCACTTTCTCTTCATTTGAGCTCACAAATGAAAAGGAAGTTTCCAAACTCTTCTTATCCTACTACACTAATACCTCTCCTCTTGATCCTATACCTGCACAAGTCATTAAAACTCTGTCTCCTGTTCTTATCCCAAACCTGAACTAAAATCTGCAATCTCTCTCTTGCTACTGGTACTTTTCCTCCTTTGCTCAAACATGCAGTTATTACTCCCATTCTGAAAAAACACAATTCTGACCCTAACTCTCTCTCTAACTATCGTCCTATCTCTCAGCTCCCATGCCTCTCCAAGCTACTCGAGAGACTTGCCTACGCTCACCTCACACACTTTCTTAACTCTCACACCTTATTAGACCCGCTTCAGTCAGGCTTTCGCTGCCAACACTCCACTGAGACAGCACCGATTAAAGTGGTGAATGATCTGGTAACTGCCAAGTCTAAAGGCCATTACTCACTACTTATTCTTCTAGATATTTTTGCTGCATTTGACACTGTTGATCACACTCTTTTCATATATACACTGCACTCCCTAGGTCTTAATGATACAGCCCTTTCCTGGTTCTCATCTTGTAGAAGCGGGTTTGCTCCTTAACGGAGCAGGGGGTATGTCTGCACTCTATAGGTAATTTAGGTATACATGATCCACAAATCAGATCCCCCACATTTAAATAAATCGGTTTGTGGGGGTGCAGTTCCAAAACAGTGAAGGTTTAAGCAATGAGCAAGAGAGAAAAAGGACTGTTATTTATGGAGCGCACTTAAACAGAAATAATTTCATAAAATTTAACTTTTAATAGATCACATTTCTAAAAAATCCCATTATGAGATATGATGGGAGGTCGCAGTGAATTTGAAGAGGTTAAAATCACACATACAAACATATATACACACAGATGGTGTTTTTAGTGACAAAAAAGTATTAAGGAAAAAGTTATCCTAAAAAGATCTTAGACTGAAAAATGACAGTGCAAAGTATTTAAACTAGTATTGTGCTGGGTTTCCCTAGATCTGTTCATGTAAACAATTGATAGGTGGCAGCAATAGAGGCCATATTTGGTTACCCTTTTTGTAAAAGGGGAGGGGTCATCAATCTCCAACTTGCTTCCAGGCATGTGGGATCAACTTACGCCTCTGGAGGGATGTACTAGATTCCTAAATGCGATCAAACATGTATGCAATCCCCATATGTATTAAAGTGTTTTGCAGCAATACATGATATATTCTGCCCATAGACTGTGCTACAGAAATGATCTTTTAGAGAATCATTTAGGGAAAATTAAATACTCAATGCTATTAACTAGGTAAGAATATAGGATTGTGTGTGTGAGTGTGTGCACGCACGCACGTGTGTGTATGTTTGCGTGTGAGGGTTGTTTTATTATTTTATATTATTATTGTCCTTTGAAGTCCAATCTCAGACATTTGGAATACTGGTTTACCCAGCATGCATTGGCTTGGATATAAAACCACTCTAAAAATAAATCCGACTGTCTTACAGGTCATTATTTTTATATGAAAATTCTGGCTCAGCATTTTATTCCAATAAATGGTAATACCGCTCTCTCTCTAAGGCCAAGGGAGCTGCAGTCGCTCCACTCATCCCGCTTTTCCCCACTCCTTCAATGTCATTTGCAAAAATCTAAACTTCTTTGTCTTCTGCCAGTGAGATAACTGACAAGCTCCGAAATTTCGCTGGGCCACAATACAATTTAATAACATCTTCTCTTATGTTCAATTTATCCGCCATAACTCTAGTTTTCACCCCTGTATGACCAAAGAGATTTGCTTCTTGTTTTATTACATAAGGAAGAAGAAAATATTCACAGGCATTGCCACAGAGTGCAGGAATAATGTCATATCAACCTTTCCCCAGCAATAAAACAATAGGGTGACGCTTGCTAATGTCTTCTTTATATGAGAACAGATGTTGTATGATTAATAGAAAAGTCAGATAATGATGAGGAGTGGAACACTAACACATATTAAAAAGGAAATGACATTTACAATGAGTAACCTCGGTTGTAAATCTTCTGTTGATAGGTGGATTACGGCACTCCCACTGCTAGGAGTCATTGCCATTATGAAGAAGCGATATATGAAACCGCGCCAATCCTATGAGGTTATGATTTCACAATAGTTGTTACTGTTATGAATGTGGAAGCAAGACCACAACATTTTTTTTTTAAATGCAATATAAATATTTAAAACATTTTTTTTTTTTTAAAGGGGATTTTGTTTAGCAAAGTTTATTTTATTCTTTAAATAACAGGTCAGTCTGAGCCTTAAATACCACTAATGCCAGTAACCAGACTAGGCATGTGCACCGCTGCAGAGTCCGGGCTAGCAAATTGGTAAGTTACTGTAACGCTTAGTGATTACAGTCAGCGTTGCCAGGGTTTCAAGATTTGCTCTTTTAATATATTGGTTTTTTTTTTGTTGTTTTTTTTTTTTAACAAACTCCGAAAGTGTTTTGTCCTTATCACCACAATGGGAAGCCTAATGATGAATAAGCTTATTAATGTTTACACCCAAGACAATTGCCGAAACAGAAATAACTGCAACTCCAACTAACAAGTCAACACTATAATTGCCACAAAATAGACAAAACATTGAGACAAAAAGTAGACAAAAATTTTAGATGTTTCTCAACAAATAATACAGTTCTGTATCGCTCATCAATGGCATTAAGCCTTATCTGCAAGATCCCTGCACAATTGTTTTTAATAGGAATAAAAGTAAACGCCAAGAGACATTAAGGGACGCTAAATGAAAGCGGTTCGCATGTGTAAATACTGTTCTGTTTGTAGAGGGTTGTGTGCACATTGTATAGACATTTCTCATTCAATGTGCCAAGCACTTGTTGAACATTGCTGAAGACATCTCATTGTCTGTCCTGTGTTTTTGCTAAAGGGTTTATTTCCATTCCGCTCTTTGTACTGTAACGGCTGTAAAAATGCGCACCAACAATAAGGGCAGCGAATATCTGCTCACTATGGAAACCTGTATTTTTAGCTTAGTGAAAATGAACATAAACACTTGCACTCAACTGCGAAATAGTCACATCTAGGATACCAATTCACAGACGCTGAAATCCATTATAGACATTACCTACTTAGCTGCAACATGGTAGTTTAATGAACAACATGGTTGTATCTATCTGGAAACTCTCAATCTCATCTAAGAACAAATGTCAGGACTTTGTAAATCACAGGGAATATAGGAGATATTGATGAAATATATGATATTAAAATAATAGCTGTGATTCTTTTATTTATTTTGCTACACAGAGAGCTAGCTGACTTGTCAGAATACAGATCTAATTCAGATGTGGTGAAGTAGCCATCGCTGTGGGTATGGGTAAAAACCGGACCAGGACAAAAACCGGTCAAGGGGTGTCCTGTCCGGGGGGCTACCTGTGACACCTGTCACCAGGTAGAGGAGGAGGGGGAGAATAAAATCTCCCTGTATGGTCCGGGCATGTAGCAAAAACTGGACGGTCCGGACCGCACAGGGAGGCTGTAATCACCCCTCCCCCATGTCCCTGGTGATAGCTATCACAGGGACCCCCCCGGACAGGACACCCCCCGGACCGGACCCTACAAGCTCCGGACTGCAGATTTTGATATCCTGTCTGGCGGTTCAGAGTCTAGTCCGGGTCTGGTTTTTACATAGTCCCCATCGCTGCTGCTTCCTTGGGAAGCTCGGTATGTAAATGCTACAGAAGGCGTCTATTACATGTAGACGCCTCCTGCTACAGTAGTGACTCAAGCTGTAACGCATCATCGAATCACGGTGACATCACCGAACGGCTTGCTGCTCCCATGGGGTTGTGCAAGTCCCCAGATCCATATATATGGGCCCAGACCATGCATTCCATATTGTCTACATGCCATAACTTCTCTAATGCTTGGCCAAGAATCTGTGGTGGCTGGCCTTGCCCCCAGCAGTAGCTGAACAGCATGGACCAATACGTATCCCCATTGGACCCTTCATGACCTAGTCCGACACTGATGACAATGAGGTCAAAATAGCATAGAGAATGACTTGCATCCGCGCTGGGTAAAATCATTGTGCCATAGCCTTCCAGAGAATGTTAGTTTTGCAGCAAAGCCCTGGTATAGTAAATTGCATTAAAATAACATAATATATCGATGCCGAATGCAGCGGCACATAATGACAGTTACTGCCGGGTCATTACAACCATTGTATATGCTGTAACACTTTCAATGTCTTTGTTAAATTTGTGTTGACGTCATGAATCACTACTGTGCTGTAATACTGGTGTAGTGCTCATGATCCCATAAAGATTAAACACAAGCAGAGGTGTAACTCTGAAGCGGAGACGGGCAGGATTTGCGCCCCCTGCTGCAAGGAAACTGGGAAGCTTGTGCGTCCCAGTAAGATGGAGCGCCGGCTCGTCAGTGGGGGCGTTCTGGCGAGCCCCACCGCTGGCTGAGAGGCGCTCCATCTGTATATATAAATACAGTATGTAGCAAACATATGAGAAGTCTACACAGTTTCTACCACCGCTGCTCTATAGAAATACGTTGGACTTGCTGAGCAATCCCAGTACCTGTTCTCTTAGCATCATTGCAACAAATAGGTTATTTTCGGTTCTCTGTAAATACTTCCGCCTTCTGCACAAATCATTGTGCTAATTACCATAGCGGGAGCACTGACTTCATATGTATAGCATGATTACAGGCAATCCAGATATATACACGTGTATACATAGTAGATTAATGGCTATGTAACAATGAGTGGGTGACCATTTAGCCTGCATAAATATATATTTGTATTTGCAGATTAGTCTATTATGCAAATCACTCCATCGCTTTATAGGCAGATGCCTTCCGTGTAATCAATTAACTATTTATAATTAATGTATCCAACGTATGAATGTCATTTAATGGCCTGGGTAACAAAACTGCTTTCTCTGTGATATACATAGATCGCTCCAATTAAAGCTGCTTATTCCATCCAGCATGTTGGGAATATGCATGTACAGGTACACACTAGCGCAGCGGTTCTCAAACTCGGTCCTCAGGGCCCCACACAGTACACATTTTCCAGGTCACTCAGCTGGTGCACAGGTGCATTCATTACTCACTGACACATTTTAAAATAACCACAGGTGGAGATAATTATTTAACTGGCGATTCTGCGAGGAGACCTGCAATACATGCACTGTGTGGGGTCATGAGGTTAGAGTTTGAGAACCTGTGCACTAGCGGATGTACCAAGACTACAAACAATCTAGATTTTTAACTAGTTCAGTGGCGCATTAGTAAGCCCTGCATTTTTACAATCTAAAGTTTTTTCATTCCATGCTTTAGGATTTTATAGGTTTTCAAAATTTCAGTTTGAGATTTTATACATTATATGAAAATAAAACAAAACCATACAACATATCATTATGTTGGAAACACTGTGCCTTTATTACAGATGTGCAGTGACATCATTTATCCCATCCGCACTTGGTGTGGCTGTCACTAAAACGGTGTGTGGCTTCATTGGATGGGGTGTGGCTTCACAGGAGAAGGCGTGGTTAATTGTCCCAACCAGTGGCGGCTCCAGAGGTGGGGCTGCAGCACAGTCCAAAATTAAAATAGGGGAGCCACACCCACTGCCAGTGAGTCAGATTGGAATGTCAGTTGGTGGCAGTTGCTGTGCCTCCTCTATTTGAATTTTGAACTGTGCTGCAGCACCACATCTGGAGCCTCCTCTGGTCCCAACTCTGGTTCCCTCACTCCGGGAGCCCAAATGATGTGGGCTGCCCCAGGAGAATGGCTTGTCTGCAGTGCCAGTTTCTACATGGTGACATGAGTCTAGTGCTGCATCTAATGTTACAGTGCAGCACCCAGCTACTATCACTGTGGAGAAGCCAGCACTTTGTTGTCACCCCTGTTTCAAGGAATGCAACCTCCCCAGTGGAACAATATGGAGTCCGTATAGCAACACTCTTCAACACAGCAGGCAGTTACAGCACAGAAGAATATTGTTTTTTTGTGGATCTATTTTTTTTTTCAATCCGTAACTTGGCAGAAAGTTTGTGCATTATTGAAACTTCAGAAACTTAGAGATTTTTTGGAATGCATAAAAATTCCCTCCTGCTGCACGGATTTAGCTGACAAGCTATATAGAAGCAGATTTTCACTGTAACTTGACTTAAAGGAGCACTGTGTCCATGCAAATCAAATAAGCTTAATTACCTATAAAAAAGCACAGTTATGGTTTGCCATCAATTGAATGTGCTTAGCAGGAATCTTTTTTGTACTTATGTGCAGTGTCACTGCAATAAGACAGCAGTTAAACTAGCTTATTAAGGAAAACTAACTCTGAAATACATATTTTAGTAAGTTGTGTAAAATCTTTATTAATAATGTCTTATATGGAGTAGTGAAGATTTGTTCTAGGCCAATTGCAAACTGTGACTCCTTTCAACGAATCAGAACAGTTCCTGTTACACACCTACAGTTTATCAACACTAAGGGGTATATTTACTAAGGTGGGATGCTATTGAAGATGGGATATTTCCCATAGCAACCAATGATTTTCTTTGGTACTTGTTTCACGGTGGCAGATATATTGCATGTGATCGCATGCGATTGTATCTGATTTTGTACCTGTTTATAACCCCACTATCCACTACGCATGGAGCTGATCTTATATAGTGTGGCGAGCGCAGCGAGCCACCGAGCCCGAAGCGTGGCGAGCGTACGCCGGTTACTTTACATGTATTCCGTGGCGAGCGCAGCGAACCCCGCAAGGGGCCGCGGAATCCATGTAAATTAATCCGCGTCTCCTACGCTCGCCACGCTTTGGACTCAGTTCCAAGATTGGCAGAATCCTGTGATTTGGCCCCAAAATGTCCAGGGACAGGGGGTTGTTTTATTTTAGGGATGCAGTCCCAGGATTGAAAAAATGCCCGAGATTTGCATTCCTAATGGCAAGCGAAGCAGGCCATGAAAGGGTGTGCACTATAATCATTTGGGGTCCAAGTAATGAAATGTACAAATTAACACAAAAAAAAAAAAAACAAAGAAAAAATCAAGTCAAACTTTTCATGTGTCAACCATTTTTTTGTCACTTTTTGCCTGTGGGGATCTTTTGTCTGTGTCAACCTTTTGCATGTTGACCTACAGTATTGGCTTTCTACCTGCACACTGTCTTCCATTTAGCCAGTGACCACAGTACAGTAGTCTGCGAGTAAATCTGGAAATGTCGGTGCTGCACCCGCAGCCTGGGAGGAGAGTTTGTGTGGGCTCTGCGCACAAACAAAGAGTACACTTTCCTTGCCTGTAATCCAGACCAGTTGGAGTGCAGTGCACATATGTGTACCAGCAATGCCAGGAAATGCTTGTGCAAGGAGGACTGGTGTGTAAAGCCGTGTTTTATAACCTCTGCCAGCCATTGACACTCGAGAGCTGAGCATCACTAAGCTGCCAAGGTAAATGTTGGTATATTTTCTTTTGTTATACAGTAAGTCACAAATATACCTTATATACGAGGGTGGTTCAATACATTATGTATTAAGAACTCCAACATGAGTAATTGTAAATAGCAATATGATCAGATCTTTGTGTCTAAAGGGCACATTAACAGCTGAAATTCATTGCCAGCTTGTCGAGGTTTACAGTGATAATGTCATGTCACAGAAACAGGTTTGGTGCCATGTCTTTGGTCACAGCAGGACAGATTATAAGATGAGTAGTGTTCAGGTCGGCCAAGCACGTCCCACCTGAGGCAGTGCACCAACCCCAAACCTGACATGGCGTTATCACCAGAGGCGGATTAAGCCTTCGGGGGGCCCGGGGTACTTTAGAAAGGGGGGCCCCATCCTACTAGTTGTCATTACTGACAGGGAGACAAAACTGCACAGGGGAATATTACACTGTCAAAACACAGAGAAAAGGCAGTATAAACTTGGTCAATGGTCAACTGCGGGGGGGGGGATTAATTTAAACATATATATATATATATAGGGGTAGGAATCAGGCGGCACGCCCGGATTTGTTGCAAAAGGGAAAAAATCTTTAATCAATCATCCGACATGTTTCGGGCACGTGGCCCGTCCTCAGGGATATACAACAGTGATAAAACCACACATATAAATACTCAAACAAGTGAAAAACACACCCCCCCAGGGTCAGCCAGCGCCGCCCTCCTCACCTGCGCCATCCAGGTATCGGTCCCCGCTTCCGCCTTCCCACACGTGCAGTCGCATACATACTGCCATTGAGAAGGCTGTGTCAAAACCCGGAACCTCTCTCTGACGTCATCACGCTCCTGACACGTTGCGGGTCAGCTGAACAGCCAGGCCTCGCTCTGGATCCCGCAAGTTGGATGGTTGCCTGGGTGACCACATACATTGTGACATAATCTAAAATAAACAAATAATGCAAAAAATTAAAAAAACGTGCGTTTAAGAGGCCAATTAATGGCCATTTAAAAGGCATGAATATGCCAGTGCTCGTTTAAGAGAAATAATCGAAAAATGAACATACATACATAAATGACTTAAAAATCTGCAGGTAATTAATTGTACACAGTAACTCAAACGGTGCATATATTAAACTAGATAATGCAACGCCTATAGTTAAATCTTTTGTTTATAGATCAGTGTCGATATATTATTGTTATCTATATTATTCATACTGTGCATAGGGCTATGAGTGATCAATTAATAAACATAATACATAGGCTGTAAATTTTGAACATACTTATAAAAAGTGATACAAGCCATGTTGCTCATTAAGCCCTCTGGGTGCGAGTGTCCCAAGTTTGTGTATCCACCTCGCCTCGAGCTGTAATAACTTCTTTTTTCTGTTACCACCTCTGACAGGTGTGGGGACATGGTCTACAATTTTAGACCTGATGCTAGCCAAGTTATGCTTTCTCTCCGCACAATGTCTAGCCACCGGCTGCTCGCTCTGGCCAGATGCCAAAGCTTGCCGTATGGCCAGGCGATGATTCGCCATTCTTTCTTTAAATTGTCTCTCTGTCTTGCCCACGTAGTATAACCCACATGGACAAGACAGAATATAGACCACATAGCGGCTAGAACATGTGACAGAGTGTCTGATGTTAATTTTTTGTCCAGTGTGGGGGTGGTTCACCGTATCCCCTGTAATCATGGAGCTACAGGTCACACACACCCCCACGCATCTATAACAACCTTTAGGGCGTAACAAAAAATGTGTGGGTTTTCTATCCTTGGTTACTCTAGCAATGTCAGTTTTTACTAACAGGTCAGCCAGATTACGTCCCCTCTTGTATGCTGGCATGATCTGTGTGTTATGTAAACTTTTAAGATCTTTGTCTGACGTAAGCAAGGGCCATAATTTTTTTTACTTTTTTAGTGGTTTCACAGCTGCCCATCGCATGCTGTGTGACCCAAGGGATTCTAAGTCCTAGTTCTTTCTTATTGGTGCTAGTTTTTAAAGCTGTCTCACGTGTGATGTTTAATACCTTCTCTTTAATTTTGGACAATTCTTTCTTTTTATATCCTCTCTGCTCAAATTTGGTTTGCATGTCATTTAACTCAATCTGGGCTTGGGCTTCATTGCTGACTATCCTCCGTACTCTGAGCATCTGCGAGTAGGGTAACCCTTCCCGCAATGCCCTGGGGTGGCAGCTCTCATACCTAAGGAGGGTGTTACGGTCAGTCTCCTTTACATGCAATGATGTTGTTATTACATTGTTGTTTAGACTGATTTTTACATCTAGGTAATTGATGACGGTTTTACTCATGTTATACGTCAATTTAACTGGATGAGCCAATGCATTATGTGCTTCAAGAATTCCCTTGAGCTCTTCCATGCTGCCTCTCCAAAAGATGAGCAGATCATCTATGTATCTGCGGAATAACAATATCAATAATATCAATATCAATAATAGAATAACAATATCTTATCTGCATACGGGGCTTGAAAAAATGTAACTGTTGGTCAACTTCATTCATGTAGGCATTGGCGTAGGATGGGGCCACATTCGATCCCATCGCTATGCCAAGGCGCTGGCCATACACCACATCATTGAATACAAAATAGTTTCGGCTTAAAACCAACTGTAGCAAACTCATGAACTGCACATGACGACATCATCAGGCAGGGGGCCTAATGCATTGAGCAATTCTAGAATTGCTCAATGCATTAGGCCCCCTGCCTGATGATGTCGTCATGTGCAGTGCTGATGTCACAGGGCTATACACCTGCATACCCCACACTGATGGGATGCGGGCTGTTGAGCACCTGATCAGCAACAATGAGACATACAAGGGTCCACCTATCTCTCTGTTCATGAGTTTGCTACAGTTGGTTTTAAGTCGAAACTATTTTGTATTCAATGATGTGGTGTATGGCCAGCGCCTTGGCGTAGCGATGGGATCAAATGTGGCCCCATCCTACGCCAATGCCTACATGAATGAAGTTGACCAACAGTTAATTTTTCAAGCCCCGTATGCAGATAAGATATTGTTATTCCGCAGATACATAGATGATCTGCTCATCTTTTGGAGAGGCAGCATGGAAGAGCTCAAAGGAATTCTTGAAGCACATAATGCATTGGCTCATCCAGTTAAATTGACGTATAACATGAGTAAAACCGTCATCAATTACCTAGATGTAAAAATCAGTCTAAACAACAATGTAATAACAACATCATTGCATGTAAAGGAGACTGACCATAACACCCTCCTTAGGTATGAGAGCTGCCACCCCAGGGCATTGCGGGAAGGGTTACCCTACTCGCAGATGCTCAGAGTACGGAGGATAGTCAGCAATGAAGCCCAAGCCCAGATTGAGTTAAATGACATGCAAACCAAATTTGAGCAGAGAGGATATAAAAAGAAAGAATTGTCCAAAATTAAAGAGAAGGTATTAAACATCACACGTGAGACAGCTTTAAAAACTAGCACCAATAAGAAAGAACTAGGACTTAGAATCCCTTGGGTCACACAGCATGCGATGGGCAGCTGTGAAACCACTAAAAAAGTAAAAAAATTATGGCCCTTGCTTACGTCAGACAAAGATCTAGTTACTTTGTTAGATTTTGTCTAACACACAGATCATGCCAGCATACAAGAGGGGACGTAATCTGGCTGACCTGTTAGTAAAAACTGACATTGCTAGACTAACCAAGGATAGAAAACCCACACATTTTTTGTCACGCCCTAAAGGCTGTTATAGATGCGTGGGGGGGTGTGTGACCTGTAGCTCCATGATTACAGGGGATACGGTGAACCACCCCCACACTGGACAAAAAATTAACATCAGACACTCTGTCACATGTTCTAGCCGCTATGTGGTCTATATTCTGTCTTGTCCATGTGGGTTATACTACGTGGGCAAGACAGAGAGACAATTTAAAGAAAGAATGGCGAATCATCGCCTGGCCATACGGCAAGCTTTGGCATCTGGCCAGAGCGAGCAGCCAGTGGCTAGACATTGTGCGGAGAGAAAGCATAACTTGGCTAGCATCAGGTCTAAAATTGTAGACCATGTCCCCACACCTGTCAGAGGTGGTAACAGAAAAAAGAAGTTATTACAGCTCGAGGCGAGGTGGATACACAAACTTGGGACACTCGCACCCAGAGGGCTTAATGAGCAACATGGCTTGTATCACTTTTTATAAGTATGTTCAAAATTTACAGCCTATGTATTATGTTTATTAATTGATCACTCATAGCCCTATGCACAGTATGAATAATATAGATAACAATAATATATCAACACTGATCTATAAACAAAAGATTTAACTATAGGCGTTGCATTATCTAGTTTAATATATGCACCGTTTGAGTTACTGTGTACAATTAATTACCTGCAGATTTTTAAGTCATTTATGTATGTATGTTCATTTTTCGATTATTTCTCTTAAACGAGCACTGGCATATTCATGCCTTTTAAATGGCCATTAATTGGCCTCTTAAACGCACGTTTTTTTAATTTTTTGCATTATTTGTTTATTTTAGATTATGTCACAATGTATGTGGTCACCCAGGCAACCATCCAACTTGCGGGATCCAGAGCGAGGCCTGGCTGTTCAGCTGACCCGCAACGTGTCAGGAGCGTGATGACGTCAGAGAGAGGTGCCGGGTTTTGACACAGCCTTCTCAATGGCGGTATGTATGCGACTGCACGTGTGGGAAGGCGGAAGCGGGGACCGATACCTGGATGGCGCAGGTGAGGAGGGCGGCGCTGGCTGACCCTGGGGGGGTGTGTTTTTCACTTGTTTGAGTATTTATATGTGTGGTTTTATCACTGTTGTATATCCCTGAGGACGGGCCACGTGCCCGAAACATGTCGGATGATTGATTAAAGATTTTTTCACTTTTGCAACAAATCCGGGCGTGCCGCCTGATTCCTACCCCTTCATTGGGACTTTGTGTCCATGCTGGAAGGCACCGGGTCAGTAATTGATTGCATCATCCCCCACTGGAGTGCCGGCTCACCCCACCACTATATATATATATATATATATATATATATATATACACATGAAAAGCCTGTATTTGTCTCTCTGTAGCTTACTCTGTAGAAGCTCTGACAGGCTCAGCGCTCCCTCTGAGTAAAAACCCTCCCATGATGAGGCTGCTGCTGCTATCCTCCATGGGCCTGAGAAGCATATGATGAACTCCACCAAGCAGAGCTCAGCACAAGCCTCTCAGCCTTTGACCTCTTGTGCAAAGTCTTATGGGACTTAGTCAACTCCCAGTAATGCATTGCACACTTGTGCAGTCAGTTTGCCCTGACTCCTGATGCTCAGCAGCATTAATCATTTTTTTTAATACATACCAACCATAGGGGCCCCTAGATAGAGGGCAGCCCAGGGGTACTGACCCCCTGTGCCCCACTATAATCCGGCCCTGGTTATCACCGTACACCCGACAAGATGGCCTTGAATTTCAGTCTCTAATATGCCCTTTAAACACCAAAATCTGATGACAAGTGCAACACAACATGTTTATTAAAAAACACAATAAAGTACCTGTATTCACTTGTAGACGTGTAGTATTAATGCAGTAAGTCCTGCGTAAGTCTGTAATAGCAGCAGTATACAATATAGATAGGCATACCAGATGGCAACACAGGGAAGTAATGGTTGCTTTGAAGTTAATGTTTATGATACTGCATTTGCAGCAGAAACCATGTCATATACATTAAAGACCCTTATCGATTGGGATACTAGTGACATACACATTCATATGTTATACATGCGTTCCTTATTCCCCCTCCCCCACGAATGCCGGTGGGCTCTGCTCTGCTGCCGCTAGAACCAGCTGACATGTTTCTCTCTTTTGTCAACGCCAGGTAAACAGGTGAATTTAGCTGGAGGCTCTGTATTCTCCCAAATTAAAAGATTACTTCTCAGCAGAAGATCAATACAATCGCATAACAGAAATGATTATGCAAATCACCGGGGTGCTGAGCTTTTAGCCTGCGGCAATTATTGTAAAACTGGATTAAAAGGATATTTATAAATAGCAGCTTTCTTCCAGCCCACGTCTTAAAACCTATAAATCAGTTCCTTGCTTCAGGGGCAGCAAATCTTTGATTGCTGAAGATTGTAAGCTGGCGGAGGTCACACGGGAACTGTTACACATAAATAAGTATGCACAGTGCACTTGCCTCAACTGCCAAAACAGGGGAAACAGATATATGGGGTGTTTACAGGATTTACGGTTCTGCTGCTTGTGTTATGGATACTGCAATCCGTAGATCATGCTTAGACCCTTAATCCTTGATTCTAGCTCCTAGGCTCCAGGTCGCAATGTTCGGCTACCATGAAGTAGGTCTATAGATCTAGAGCAGACATGTCCAAACTATGGCCCTCCAGCTGTTGTCATACTACACATCCCAGCATGCTTTGCAATAGTTTTAGCATTCTCTAATAGCAAAACTGTGGCAAGGCATGATGGGGCTTTCACAACAGCTGGAGGGTCATAGTTTGGACATGCCTGATGTAGAAGTTACCAAGGATCATTCAAATGGAACCATAGTCCTTTGCATTAATAATCACATATGTAAGTGCATATGCGATTATTATCAATGAGGTACCCTGCAATTTCTGGCCACCGGCGGGGGTTTGTGCATCTTGCCCAAGTGGGGAACTTGCCCATAGAAGCTAATCAGATTCTAGGTAACATTTTATGTTAATGTACTAGATAAAATGATAGCTAGAAGCTTCATTGGATTTTAAAGACAACTTTCTTTTAGTGCCACTTTCTCAGCATATGCTGTATCAACTGTCCTGCTGTTTTAGAGCATTCCAGAGTATTCCAGACCATTCCAGAGAGTATACTGTATATGAGTATACACTCATTATTCAGGCACATTTGAAAAGATCCACAGGTGGAGTTAATTATAGCACTTGCAATTCTGTGTGGAGACCTGCAAAACATGCACTGTTGGGGGTACTGGAGGACCAGGGCTGGGAACCACTGCACTAGGGGAAGGAGGGCATGGGGTACTTTTTCACCCAAACACAACTTGGCTGGTGTGACAGCAATAGTGGATCAATGCATTTTAGCTATTTAAAATGTAATGCACCTGATAAATGGTGTTCCAGCCAATCATCTCCCAACTGTCATTTTTTTAAGCACATAGCAGTTATAAGCTGATTGGCTGAAGCATTTAGCTTGTGCAATGAGTTTTAAATAGCTAAAACTTGCTTGTGGTAGTTTTTTTCGTTACTCTTGTGCACTCTTATCAGAAATGATAAAGTAATGCCCTCTGTCAACAATGCAGGGCACTAATTTTCTCAGCTACCAGTAAACTCAACTGTCAGTCAGTTCTGAAAAATCAGGAAAACTGCAGTTGCATGACACTGAAACCTTAATACAGAACTGAGACTGTGGCAGCAGTCCAATCAGAATTCTCGACACAATAGGTGTCAGAGATGTACAGTAATTAGAAAATCTCAGGAAAGAAAAGGAACTGTAACCACTGGTGGTGCGATCTGGGGAATGCATTCAAGGTGCCACAATGTTGTATGTGCTAGAGGAGGTAGCAATGCTTTCAAATTTAGCACCACATCAAACCTGCGGATAATAAATGATTATCATGCAAACTTAATTAAATTGCCACTTTTTGTGTTTACGTAGCATCTGATTGGTTGCTATGGGAAACATCCCATCTTCAACAGAACTAGTGCTTTTTTTAACTAGCATGCAATGCAATGCGATCTAGCTCAAAACGCATGAAAATATTGTACTGTGTATGGGCACCTTTACTTGTTATTAATATTATTTATTGTATTTATAAATATCTCCCCAGGCTAAATCAACATTCTGAGCTACTGTACCTACTTATTTCTATGGAAATAACCAAGCCTCCATGGAATCAAAAGCTTGTTCTGAATTATAATTAGGTGCAACAAGCTGATGGCTATAGAGTACCGGCTGTAATTTGCAGCTTGTGGCTGGAGAGTCTATGTAATTATTACTGTTATGCCTCCTTGGGAGGAACGTATCTCCTGAGAGACTATTTATAAGCACATCTTGTGCCTCAAACATAACACGTGTGCGTAAAAGTTAGAGTATGGATCTATAAAGATCATGTCGCAATGCTATTATATTATTATTATTAATAATATATATTATATTATATACATTTAGCTTATTCAGATTGTGCAGGCCTGGGGGGGTTATTCTATGTTGGCCCGTCACTGTTAAATGGCCGGATCTTGCCACTTGTGGAAATGGCCAATATACTGTATATTTGAATTATGCCCCTTTCCCACTGCAGCCTTAAAACGGTATATTGCCGATTTTTGAGGGCAAAATACCGTTTAAGGCTGCAGTGGGAAAGCGCCACAGTTGAAATACCGATTAAAGTTAAATCCGTTTTCAAAGCAGTGTTTTAAACCGTAATCTACCGTTTAAGAGGCAATGGGAATGCATCTTAAATGGTATTCTTAATGTAAACAGGCTACAATTCAAGCGATTGGTTGTTGCCTGTGTTGTGACACTCCCCACAATCCTGAAAAGCCCATTAATGTCACAGGCACTCATTTGTGCTGTAAAAACGTTTTGAAGAGCTAAAACCTTTTACCTGCAATGCTAATGGTACTTAAATGGCATTTAAAACTGTAATCTGCTGCAGTGGGAATGCTAAATACCGTTTAAGATTACCTGTAACTTAAAACGGGTCTGCAGTGGGAAAGCAGCATTAGTGTCCGTTTACA
This sequence comes from Crinia signifera, assembly GCF_055691185.1. Lineage (NCBI taxonomy): Eukaryota > Metazoa > Chordata > Amphibia > Anura > Myobatrachidae > Crinia > Crinia signifera. The sequence goes on from NC_139220.1 coordinate 274,331,594, forward strand.
CTGATAAAGCGGCAGACCTCCTATCAGGCGGGAAAGGGGGCTAACTAATTGCAGGTCTTAAAAAGTTGCATCTCTGCAATCATGTCTGAATCGGACCCCCTTGTGCAGCAGTGGCTGGGATATGACCATTTAGATAACATCATGCCAGTTCCACTCCCCGCTACACATATTGTATACAGGGCAAACTGCATCATCCTGCCCCTTCAGGCCCAATACTGGTCAGACTTGTCTGAGGCACAAGTCGGACACGATTTCCCTTGAACTTCCCCGACAGCTCCCCGGGAGTCCTTCATCTGACTTGGCACTTGATCTGCTATTTTTTTACATGCGATATATTGAATGCGATTTATCACTTGTAGGAGCACTCCCATGGAGCTGCCGGGGGAGTTCAAGGGAAATCGGTTGCACTACATCGCAGTGGCTAAAAAGCAGCCATGCTCAATTGTTTTCAGGGAGAGTGTGTGATGTCAGCTCCGGACCCGATCAGCCTGTTTCTATTGCACCACCTGATTAAGTCCTCAGCAATGCACAGACTGCACACACTGCAAAAATCATTTGATGGTGAGCAGTTAATTGATTTGCAGCCAATCGCCGATCTGCGATATTTTTGCAAGCTTTTCCCAGGCTTGCACAAAGCAGGATATCACTCTGGCTGGGGGGGAATTACTCTGCAAATTAGCGATCAGGTCTTCAAAACCAGGTTGATTTTGCAGTGTAAATGATTGCCCCTTTAAAAAAACTGGAGATTTCTTAACAAATCTCTCACTTTCTGATTTTCACACCCAATTACATTTCTCCCAATAAACAGACTCCCTTAAGTGGACCGTTAAAGGCCTATAAGGGTCCATTATATGAAAAACATTTGCACTTAACAAAATTATTGACAAACTGAAATTAATAAGCGACTCATCGGTCTGTGAATCGAACACTGTAAATTTCATTGTGAATCCATGTGAGATTGATCCCCAGTCAGTTATTTTTTATCTTAATTGCTTATTCTTTGAAGATCTTCGGGATCTTCTGTACCTGCTGCAGCAGCTCCTGCCCTGTTGTGGTTGGAAAGGGAAGTTGGAAAGTTGGAGACCTGCTCTGGCTGCTGCAGCATCTTCTGCCCTGCTATGGTTGGGATGAGAAGGTGAATAGTTGGAGATGCTCTGGCTGCTGCTACAGCAGCTCCTGCCCTGCCGTGGTTGGCAAGGGTAGGTGGATAGTTACAGACTTGCTCTGGCTGCTGCAGCAGCTTCTGCCCTGCTGTGGTTGGGAAGGGAAGGTGAATAGAGACCTGCTCTGGCTGCTGCAGCAGCATCTGCCCTGCTGTGGTTGGATAGGGTAGGTGGATAGTTGGAGACTTGCTGTGCCTGCTGCAGCAGCTTCTGTCCTGCTGTGGTTGGATAGGGTAGGTGGATAGTTGGAGACTTGCTATGCCTGCTCCGGCAGCTTCTGCTCAGCTGTGGTTGGGTAGGGTAGGTGGATAGTTGGAGATCTGCTCTGGCAGCTGCAGCAGCTTCTGCCCTGCTGTGGTTGGAAAGGGAAGGTGGATAGAGACCTGCTCTGGCTGCTGCAGCAGCTTCTACCCTACTGCAGTTGGGAAGGGTAGGTGGAACAAGAATTGTATAAGCATAAACTTTCACCTGTTCATCAGACAGGCCTTACGACTAGTGTAATATGTTTATACTAGTTACCAGCCTGTCAAAATTGGCAGAACAACATACTGTAACAGAAATGTCAGTGTTGGCATGAATGGAGCAGCTCTTAAATTGCTCAGTCAGATGCCATCTAGTGGCCACTGGAGGGCAAAACACGCACCTCCAGTCACACACACACCCCTCCCATAGAGGTGAGGAGCAGTATTAACCTTTTATTGTATTGTATGATGTTTAACTAAAATATGATGTTGCTAAACTGTAGTAGATATTGGGAAAGAGGGTTATTTACCCCCAAAAAAACTAGATTGTAAACCTGCTGTATACTTGCCAAGTGATGTTTTTTTATAATCTCCAGTTTAATCTCCATTGTCTGTAACCGCATAGAATTCTCTCTGCTATAATCTTGTCATTTGCTATATAAAATTATTCATGTCTACATAATCGGGAAGGAATGAAAGTTTTAAAAATTACCTCTAAAATGTTTACAGCCCTGGATAATTATGTGATCATTCCTGTACATCATTTTTGTTCCCGTAGGAAAATTGCATGAATGTAATGGCCTAGATTTATCAGGTGGAAAGAAAAACAATACATCTCTCCGCAAGTTATCAAAAAGTTTATAAACCCCGTCTGCATGATAAACAGGACCCGCAGAATAAGAGAGCATTTACAGAGATCATTTCTGAGTATTAAAGAATCTTATGTTCATTTAGATGCCATGACCTTTATATTCCTCATTACAAGAACCTATAGTTTATATACTGTATACAGACAGAAGTATTGCTTATTTACAGCGGCGTAACTATAGCACCGCAGCCCTTGCCACCGTGTGCGGGGGGGGGGGGGGGGGGGCGCTGTGCATGTGGGGGCGCCGGGGGCTGCGGTGCTATAGTTAAACCCCCCCAATCCCCGGCAGTCTTACCTATCTCGCTGGTCCCGGTGGCTCCGTTCTTCTGCTGAGGACCACCACAAAATGGCCATCCCCATATAGCACACAGTTCTCTGAAACTGTCTGTGGTATGGGGGCGGCCATTTTGTGGTGGTCCTCAGCAGAAGAACGGAGCCACTGGGACCAGCGCGATAGGTAAGGCTGTTGGGGATTGGGGGGGTTTGCATGGGCGGCGGGGCGGCGGGGCGTGGGGGTAGGGGTGCTTGGCTGGGCGGCGGGGGGGCGCCCCCCCCTAACGGTGGGGGGCGCCCAAAACGTTGCTACGCCACTGCTTATTTATATATAGTACAAAGCTCCTGTCCCAAGTGTGGTGAAATAGGGTTAATTTCACCAGAGACTGATGGATTTCTCTAGTCACAGCTGCCCTGTAAAGGGTTAATGAGCCGTCCAGCATCAGAAGAGAGTGTTTTGCAACCAGGTAACAGAACCTGGTTCACTGCAAAGCCAGGAATGGGTCTCTGATGTGTGTTTGGGGGATGGATGGGTGGGCTCCCAAACATACAGCTCCAGTCCAGGTTTTCAGACCTGCGCAGCCGCAGGTGGGAACTGGGCTTATTGCAGGAGAAGGGAAAGGGATTTAAACCTTGTTCAGTTTGGTGCACATTGCACTGATGCTTGATAGGAGCCAGTGAGCAGAGACAAGAGTTATAGCGCTATGGATTTGGACTGCCAGTGCCTGGAGGCACTGAGGCACCATGCGCAAGGAGCGCTGGTTGGACAAATATTGTTGCTTGTTTGTAAACACCTTATGTTGCTGTGAAGTGGAGTTGGGGCGTGCATGCCATTAAATACATGCCCAAATACCAGAAACTGCCTGATGTGTCCTGGCTGAACGGCGAACCTGTTACACAAGGTAGAAAGGGAACATTGAGGGAACGTATGGGGTGATTCCGGTTGGTTTGCCTAAGCAAACTACTTCTTTAATGGACAAAACCACATACACTGCAGGTGGGGCTGATTTAACATGTGCAGAGAGAGTTACCTTTGGGTGGGGTGTGTTCAAGCTGAAATCTAAATCGCAGTGTAAGAATAAAGCAGCCAGTACTATATTTACTCTGCACGGAAACAAAAAACCTCACCCAAATGTAACTCCCTCTCTGTGCACATGTAACATCAACCAGAATCACCCCCTTAAGCTGGACTCCCATACGTTACAGTGGATTATTGTTTATTCCTGTGGTATAATAAATCTTTTGAGTACAAAAATGCAACAACCGGTCGCTTTTTAAAGATTAGGGAAGCAGGTCTGTGAAATCCATTGCAACAATCTGATAACGATGATTGGCACGAAGAGAGGGAGACTAAATTAGTCCTTCGTCAAAGTCGATATCATTAAAATAGATCTTTCTCACCATCTACATGACTTTAATGAAGCCATCCAGACTTATTAAAAAGCTGACAAAGAGCAAAAGTTGATGCACAGACACAGCACGTCAGTCATTTTCCAATAGCAAACTAAAGGCCCATACACACTGGGCGACTTTGAGCTGAAAGTCGCCCAAAACACCCAGTTTGAGCGGCTGTCAGCTCAAAGCCACCCAGTGTGTATGGCCCGGCGATGAGCGGTGAGTGCTGCTGCGCGCTCCTGCATCATCGCCGGGAAAGCCGCTCATCTGCTGGTTATACCAGCAGAAGAGCGGCTTTCAGGACGGCTTTGCATAGAGCTGCGCTATGCAACACCGTCCTCCCCCCTCCGTCGGTGCCGGGCAGGGGGAAAGCCACTCAGTGTGTATGCACTGAGCAGCTTTCCCCGCAGCGATGATTGACATCATCGCTGTCCATACACGCTGGGCATAGTCGCTAAGTGTGTATGGCCCTTTAGGGGCTGATGTATCAAGTAGTGTTAAGAGTAGAGAGATGGACCATTGGAGAAGTTTCCCAATTTTATTGTAATTGATAGCGTTGATATATCTACAGATGAGGTGATATCCATCTGATTAAAAACACTACTTAGGGCTCCTTTACGCACATTTTGAGGATCATCTTTTTTTTTTTTTTTTTTGTCACAGTGAAGAAGATACCCTAAGCACCTAAACAAACCTTGAATCTTTATCATAGCAACTGATCCATAACTCTCTAATTCAATACTGTCTAGTTCAGAAAAGAGAAGGGTAGAATCATCACAATCATTGCTGGTGGCATAAAGTAGTAATGTAGATTGATCATTAGTTTAGTCTTTCAGGCTTGGGCAAGATGCAAGATTAGGGCACCATTAGACTGGTCCATTTTCAGGTGTTGGCAAATGTTAGGCAGGAACTCCGTAAGGCGGGTTGAAGTCCTGTACAGGTTCTGAGTAACCGATAAGCATGAAGTCACATCCTCTTTCTAGGACATTGCCTGCGTTGATGATGATGTCTGTTTTTGACTCAAGGCCTCTCACTCTCAAAGCCTGGTTCAGTCATTTTGTGTTAACTTATATTTTTCTGTAAGTAGTGTTTTATATAAGCAACGTGATCTTAAATATGGTATATGAGGTTTTATTCTTTTGAAGGCCTATCTAGTCATTTGTTTCTGTATCTAAAAAATCCCCCCCACATATAATAATAATTTGCACGGGCAGGGTCCATTGCATTATTTTATCGGTTGGTGAAGTGAGCACCTTAAAAGACCAGTGGGAATGTTCAAAGATGCAACAGGACTTAAAGTGGTCCTAGAGAGGTGGTGATACCACTTTCCCTCTGCCACTGAAATCCCCCTCTGCTCCCCCCCATTACGCAGAACAAGGGCCAGTGGTAGGGTTTGTGACACCCCCCTGCAAACTATAATGCTTTACTGTACTTTATTATTTCCACCTCCCCACTACAGGTGGTGGAACTCAGTTACAACCCCACCACCACCACCATAACCCCTGGTGATGACAATAGGGCCTATCTCTGAATCAGTTTGACCAAGAGTCTGAGTCTGTTCTAGCTACACTTACCAAGCAGTCAGACAGAATACCCAGAATGGCAGCATCAGACACATAGGGGCTCATTTTTAAGTGGATTAATTTGCACACAAAACGTATGTATTAATAGGTGCACATAATGTTTTCCAATAGTGGTGTGCAGGTTTTGTTTTAGGGTGTAAAAGCTATCATAAGGTCAAATATGCAATTCACATATGCATAGGAAGTGGATGCCCTTATCAAGCGGTCATCTAGAATGCATTTGAACTAATTACGTCTGCCGCAAAGGGAAAGTCTACTTACATGACCCCTGCAGGGATTGTTTATTTTGGGATGGTGGCATCAGTATTCTAACCATCGTTCATTCGCATTTATTCCGTTACATCACCATAAATGTAAATAATTGGCATGCCTTGTGCCTCAGTAAGGCCACCAGTTCCTGGTGAATTCACAGGTAGCTTTTTAACCCTTTCAAGTCCAACGTCTAGTCAGGCTCAACAGCCCTAGCGCTAGCAGCAGATCCAATGTTGAGCCACTTTAAAATAAGAACATTAAAATCGTTCAACATTCAACGTAGACCATTTTTGAATAATTAAAATAAAAAAAACATTTAAACCAGACTATTTGTATTGCAACAACAACAAAAAATTGGACTGCAAAAAGTTAAGGGATGCTTTTAATGTGTGTAGAAAATTGCTAAGCATCGATATACCTTTGAATTACTGAATATGGAACCACACTGTATGCAAAACACAGGATGCACATCAGCTTGCTTTAGACCAGGCATGTCCAACGTTGGCCCTCCAGATGTTGTGAAACTACACATCCCAGGATGCTTTGCCACAGTTTTGCTATTAGAGAATGCTAAAACTATTGCCAAGCATCCTGGGATGTGTAGTTTCACAACATCTGGAGGGCCAACGTTGGACATGCCTGCTTTAGACAGTGTAGACTAATAACAAGTCTCTTGAAGACAAAATATGAAACATGCGAAGCAGCAGATCGGCCTCGGCGCAAAAATACGATTGTAAGCCTTTACAGAAGGCTGTCTGGGCGGCCCGAGCAATTCCTATTTGCCCTCCAATTGTGTGCATGTGTGAAGTGCCAAAGCAGCAAATAACCTTGGATATATAAAACAGCATCTCCTATTACACATCAAACACAATGTCCGTCCCAGATATATTTCAAATCATTCCCCGGCTCTGGAACACAGACAGAAGTTTTTCTGAAATTACATTTTCCTTGCACCGCTGAAGGATTGCTGGAAGTACATTTCTGTGTTCTCTTAGAAGAAGAGCCAGGTCAGCTTTCATGTAAGCAGGAGGATGAGAAAAAAACAGATACTAATGTATTTGCTGTTTGCAGAAAAGGTATGCAGATATGTATTTCTTAGAACATATTCCAGGAATAATGTATTTATAACTGAAAATCAGAGCTACAGTATTTGCCTTAAGGGCCAAAAATTGGGTAACTCCTGTGAAATGAAGCACTGTAAGTTGTCACTTGTGTTAAATAGCTTCAGTTTCCCAAATTTATTTTAATAAACTGTATTTTTTTGCTACCGGTCGTAAGGGGCCCATTTATCAAAAGGGTTTTGCTGCTATTTCTATTGAAACACTCTTTCTTGGGGGTTATTTGATAATATGGGCCTGATTGAGGAAGGCTCACTATGCAGTGGTTGTTTGCAGCTCAGCAAGCTCTTTTATTCCGTCGGTATACGCCAAATAAGGGGCGGACACTGACGTCATGTGACATCAGCCTCCCACCCCGGCAGGCATCGGCCAGCCTACATTCCCAGGGAAACACCCAGCATTTTCATGGCCCTGGAAACCCCGCAACGAACGCCCTGGCGACTGTGTTACTCGCCAAATGCCGATCTGTGCAAACCCTGACCATCGGGCTTGGGCCGTATTCGGATCACTACGAGCAATGCTGAATCAGACCTTATATTAGTATGAACTGAATATATGTAAGAGGGTGGTATTAGGTCGACCACTGTTGGTCAACAGTCATTAGGTAGACACAGAAAAAAAGAGTCAACATGGCAAACGGTCAACACACGCAAAAGCTTGACATTGAAAAGGTCAACATGGTAAAAGGTCGACATGCACTTCACCTTTTCTGGTGTCTATGTCGACATTGGCCGACATGGACAACGTATAAGTGTAACGCGTCCCCTTGCTGTGCTCGCCATGCTTCGGGCAATCTATTTTATTCTCCGTCTATGCCCACGGTAATGTATGAACAAATCGGTTTTAAATCGGTTTTAAAAAAAAATCATGAAAAACTTATGTTGACCCTTTTCCATGTCAACATTTTGCTCATGTCGACCTTTGGAACATGTTTACCTAATACATGTTGACCTTTTTCTCACATTGACATAATGACTGTCGACCATTATTGGTCAACCTAATGAATGTCGACCGAGACAGTGTCGACCTAATGGCCGAGTACCGTAGGTAGTACCGCACCAGATATCCGCCAGCAGCTGCATCCCCCATAGGTTTCTGTGGGGGATACAATGCTGCCAGATTCATCACTTTCCGGAATGCTAATATTGGCCTGGTACAATTGCATATTGCTATGTGATCCTGGCTGCTAATATCAGGCCCAGATCGCATTGCAAATGTAATTAATAATAAATGGTCCGGGAACACCTCTCACTGGTGCTTTTTCCTTTGATATATTCCCTGAGAACCTGATTGCTGATGGAATCAGACAGTAGTACAGTACCATACCGTATGATAAGGCCGAGAACGATACAGAAAGGTGATTACTTGTTATTCCAGATGCTTTTTAAAAGGATCAATAAAGAAAATATTTAACATTGCCAAAAGTAATAATTGAGTGAAGGGTGAGGAATGAGAACGCTCAAACTACTGTACCATCTTTAAAAAATCTCTTGGTACAAGCCGACTGAGTTCTCAGCAGACAAGTAAATCTGTCAAAGCAGCTTTTTTACACCCGAAAGCAACAGGAAAGTATATAAGAATAAATTGCAAATCGTTGTTTCAGATGGTAGATCTGTATTTAAAAAACTGTAGAGAGTCATGTTTTATGTCTCTGAATTACCCCGGGTATGTTGTGCCTACTGATGTCATCACTTTCCACATTTCTAAGGTGTAGGCAAAAAATACCATAGATAGCAAATCAATTATGAACCTCCAAACAGGGGATTTTCTCAAATATGCTGTATTCTGTACCCAGGTACGCTGTACCCTGTAGTCAGGTACGCTGTGCCCTGTAGTCAGGTACGCTGTGCCCTGTAGTCAGGTACGCTGTGCCCTGTAGTCAGGTACGCTGTGCCCTGTAGTCAGGTACGCTGTACCCTGTAGTCAGGTATGCTGTACCCTGTAGTCAGGTATGCTGTATCCTGTAGTCAGGTATGCTGTGCCCTGTTGTCAGGTATGCTGTGCCCTGTAGTCAGGTATGCTGTGCCCTGTAGTCAGGTATGCTTTACACTGTGTCACGATCCAGGTAAAACAAATTCTATTTTTACCTCTTAAGTGTCTATCCAGACTGTCACAGTGCTCCATGTCTGGATATCCTAAAGCGGTGTACACACGGTGCAATATTGCTGGCAATATGGTCGCTAAGCGACTATATTGCCAAAGATTTGTTTGTGCTGCAGCAATAAATCGCTGGGTGCACGCTCCCGTGTTCAGTCTCTTAATGGTCGCTGGTCGCAGGAGTTTGCTCCCCGGTAGAGTCTACTGTTCATTAGCGACCATCTCTGGTCGCTGATGAAAAGGAGACACTGAGCAATATATTGCACCGTGTGTACACAGCTTTAGTCCTGTGTGTGTGTGCATATCGCAGCACAGATTCCCCAGTCTCTCCAGTGATCACTCCTGCAGGCTTGCTCAGAGACTATAATCAAGTGTTGCGGCGTGCCAGTGTCCGGCTGGCGCCGGATGCACACAGTCAGCGTCTCCCGCGATAACCTCACAGCCTGTGACCTTGAAGCTCACTGGGCCTTCTCTCTATTACAGGCCTCAGGCCTTTCCACCTGCACCCCAAACATTGTTTGTGTCTCCAACATGGGATCGGCCTTATTTTTTTGATTCACAGGAGTTCACCAGCCAATCCAGGAATGATTATTCTGACATCATCCTGCAACAGTCAATCCATAGTTGCCTACCCTCCTGCATTCTGCAGGAGACTCCCTGAAATAGCAGAAATCTCCCTCTCTCCCTCATTAGTCTAGCAACCTCCCTCATTTCACCTAGCCAACATTACACTGTTACATTTTTTGGGAAAAAATGAATGAGAGATAGAAACATTTACTCCATTTCCCAGCACTTTACCAAGTATAGTAGCTCTTACTATCTGCTTTGGGGCTCACATACATTTGGATATAAGTCATTTTACAAGATTCCTCTCAGATGCAGCAGTACACACCCACACTTCTAGGTGCCACGTTCACAATCTCTTTTCACAATCTCTCCATATATGGAACTAGACACGCCCTTTGGGTGGAGCATGACACGCCCCCACAATGGGACGCTGTGAAAAATTCTACTACCAACTATAATCTCCCTGAAACTAGTTTTCAAAAGTAGGCAAGTATGTGCCAATCACCCATATATACACTGAGACTGGAGCCAGAAGTCAGTCATTACAATGTTGTCCTAGGAGTAGCAGCACTTCTCGATCTCTTAGTACTTCTGCTATTTCAGCACCTGCAGCATTCCACTCTGCCTGCATCCTGACTCCCTCTAGTGTCCAGTCTTGGACATTGCATCCACTATTAGAATACCTGGTTTTCTAGTTGTCTTCTACACCTGCTGGTCTATATACCTGCTATAAGTACCTGCATTGATTTATTTATTAACAGTTTCTTACATAGCGCACACATATTCTACAGCCTTTTACAGAGAATATTTGAACATTCCCGGTGGAGCTTATTTTCTATATTCCCTACCACATGTACACGCACACACAGACATTCTAGGGTTAAGTTTGTTGGGAGCCAAGTGACCTACCGGTATATTTTTGGATTGTGGGAGGAAATGGAGTACCCCAAGGAAACCCATGCAATTATGGGGAGATTATACAAACTCCGCACAGTTGGGGTTATGGTTGGAATTGAACCCATGACCTCAGTGCTGTGAGGCAGTAATGCTAACCATTACACCATCCGTACTGCCCCAGGATCCGGACAATGGGTCTACAACAAAATGGTAGACAAGCAAAAAGGTCGACAAGCAAAATGGTTGACATGCAAAAATGTCGACATTCAAAAAGGTTGACACAAGCATTAGGTCGACAGTGTCTAGGTCGACAGTCAGTTAGGTCGACATGGGGTTTTTCACTGTTTTAAAATAGTGTGCCGGGCGTAGGGAGGCACTGTGCCCGGGGATGTGGTGCACTTCAAACTGTGTCCATGTCGACTGTGTCGACATACGGGTAAAAAACCAGTAAAAACCGCCATGTTGACCTTTTGACTGTCTACCTAGACACTGTCAACCTAATGCTTGTGTCAACCTTTTTGAATGTCAACCTTTTCGACCCCTTGTCCCAGTTGCATTGCTCCGCATTGCTTCATCCTCACTACAGATGTCAAGCAGTGCTGGTGCAAGGCACCGGAGCACCCCAGGCGGGGGCGATGCTCCGGTGCTCACCCGCCTCGGGATCGGGTAATGCGGGAGGAGGGGAGTTGCGGCCGCTGCCTGTGCCACTGACCTCCACGGGGGGGGGGGGGGGTACCTGCTGAAAAATGGTGCCCTCCAGTGGCCGGCACCCTAGGCAAATGCCTAGAGCTGCCTAGTGGTGGCGCTGGCCCTGCTGTCAAGTCACCAGTCAGAGAGACAAACATCAATATCTGCACTAAATACAGATACTGTACCTGCTGTTGCCGTTATCATCATAAGGGGAACCTCTGCTGTGACGACCATAGTGATATCCAGTGCATACTTACCTGTAGTTACCTGATTCAGCAGCTCTCTTCATTGTTCCATTCAATCGGAGCCTATTCAAAATGACCAGTTATTCCCTGGCTCATCTAGTCTTCCAGAGACTCCATCTTCCCCCTTGAGGGGTTTCTCCACAGACTATGCACTCTCTATGAACCCAGCTTCTGTTATACTCCAGCTCCAGTCCAGAGTCGCCCCTCAGACGTGACACGCTGTACTCAAGTATGCTGTATTGGTAGATGGCAAATATCTGTGCATTTCTGCATTCAGCTGTGGCGCATGTGCGTAGACAAACGTGGCGCCAGCACAACTATGGTTGCAGCTAGTCACAGAGAGACGATGTTTCTTGTTTCTGTGTTGATGCTGTGTATGTGTACGCTGTTGCAGAGGACTTTGTGACGGCTCTGGGGGCACCTCTATTCTTTTCTGATCGGCTGCTTCACTTGCGATCATTAGTAAGTCCATAGGCTGTAAAATCATAGCTGCGTATCAGGAACTGGGCTGATTGCATTTAGTGCACAGTAAGCCGGTGAGTAGGTGAATGGAAGCAACCAGGAAACAATATACATACCAGGGTTGCCTACCCTCCCGGAATGGCCAGGAGGGTCCCGGAAATTGGGTCCCCCTCCCGGCCCCCGGAAAGGGTGGCAATCCTCCCGCATATTCCCCCCAGCTCCCGCGATGTGTACCTCGGCGGGGGGGGGGTCCACGGGTAAAATACCGCAATTGCGGCATTTTAGCCCCGCCCCCTGCCGTGCAATGCCTGAAATACTGGCATTGCACGGCAGGGGGGGCGGGGCTAAAATGATACGACGCTGTAGGCACGTCCCCCAACAGGGCAGCATCTGTGTGACCACGCCCCCGAACCTCCTCTTTTCCACTCCGGGATATGGCCCCGCCCCCCTGCCTAACAGAGCTGGCTGCCCTCTCCCGGAGAGGGCAGCTCAAAAGTTGGCAGGTATGATACATACTTACAGTATATGTTGGAAAAATAAGGGTTTCCAATAGCAAACCTAAATATTGCAATGATATAAGGTTCCTATATCCATTGTGTTTTTTTCTGTGTAAAAAAACATGAACCTTTGGGTGGATTGTTCTAAGCGTGAGGTAAAATCAAACACACCTTAAACTAAAGGTATGCTCCATCCCTTCCAGCTAATATAAATATATGATTCATTTAAAGTCATATATTAGGATTGATCAGGGATATTTTTAGGTTCCCATACCCCAACCCAAGTATTCAGTTTTTAAAGGTATCCATGCTTGTGCACAGATAAGTCAATTTAATTTAACCATCTCACTTAACCATTGTTATCCTTAACCCTTTTGAGCACCAACGATGCTGTGAGCGGTCCTCAAAATATCATCTAAAAAATGCCAGCGTCACTCACAGCGACTGTTCTTTTTTTGGTTGCAATATTTAACTAATATTTAAGCTTCAACCAATTGGCTTGGCTGTACTGTATTTATTTGTACTAAAAGAACAGTCGCTGTGAGCGATGCTGGGATTTTTAGCGGATATTTTGAGGAACTCTCACAGCAACGTCGGCACTCAATGGTTTAAAACCTGGGACCAAATGCACTAAAAGAAATAAAAAGGAGAGTGATAAACAGCCAGCCAATAAGCCCCTTCCTGTCATGTCCCATACTGTGTTTGAAAAATGTCAGACAGGAGCTGATTGGTTGGTTGTATATCACTCTCCATTTTATCACTTTTGAAGCTTAGTGCATCTGACCCCTGGACTGTTAGGGTGCCTTGAGGACTGACTTTGGTAACTACTGCTTTACACAGTATACAACGGGTGCCAGACAGGTTCCCGACAGTCGGGATCCCGACAGTCATTTACCCGACGTCAGGATCCCGACTGTCAAAACGCCGACAGACAGGTGCCCGACGGCCACCTGCTATTTTCCCTCGTGGGGGTCCACGACCCCCATAGAGGGAGAATAGAATAGGTGTCTCGCAGCGTGGTGAGAGCAGCGAGCCCGCAAGGGGCTTTTTTGCACTCACCATGCTGTCTGATTACGGGCAGTCGGAATCCCGACGTCGGACCAATGACTGTTGGGATCCCGACTGTCGGAGTAGCATACTACAACCGTATACAACACCTGGGTAAGATAAAGGACATGAAATATTTAACAAACAGATAAATGCTATGATTTGTGGTAGGTATAGAAGGAGTAGATAAAATGGATGTTTACATTGTGCGCAGAGAATGGGTTAACACAATGCGCAGCCTCCTGTGTTACGCTATAAACAGCCCCCAGTCACAGTTTCATGAAATGGTAATGGATAGTTCCTATCTCCTGTGATTTACACCATCATCTGTCCTAATTATTTCCTTCCCAGAAACATTTGCAGATTCATTTATTTTTTTTCCTCATTAGTGCTCTCACTGTCAATTAGCCTCTCAATATTTCAAAGGGAGGCTTTTTTTTGTAATTTAAACTTGGATGCAACATAAACATAATGCGGAACATGAAAAACATCCCCCTAGAACCCCATCTCCCTCCCTTGCCAAATGCATAGACAGCGCTTCTCTACTTTACTTTCTTTGTAAATTCACGATAGACCTGTAAGACGGAACATATCTTTGTCAGGCCTAGGGCTCCGGTGAGGTACTGTAAGCGGACAAGTTATCCAGGACATTTTGTTTTTAGACAGTAGTATGCCAAGAACAAAGGTCAGCATAAATGCCCTACGATTATGACCCATCATAAGGAAGCATTACTGAGATCAGTAAATGACCAAAATCTTTCTTCTTTCCCACTACTGCGAGAGAGAACAATAAAGGTTTTACATGTATGTGAAGGAATTATGTGAAAGGGGTTATAAGCATAAGGGGTTAGGGGCAGTCAGGGGCATGAGGTAAATAAAGGGTGTGTGGTTGATACAAAAAACGTATGTGTGCTGTTCCTATTTTAAATGTGTGTGTGTGTGTGAGGGGGGGGGGGGGGGCGCACCAATGCACTTTCTGGCACAGGTCACTAAGATCTCCCACTATAGCACTGAATATGTTTAGGCGGCACTACCACTGTGGGCATTATATGTATAAGTAGCACTAATATAGTGGGCATTATGTGTATAAGTGGCAAAACTACTGTGGGCATTATGTGTAAATAACACTACTATCGTGAACATGATGTATATAAGCCACACTACTACTGTAGGCATTGTGTGTAAATGGCACTACTACTGTAAGCATTATCTGGAAATGGCACTACTACTGTAGGCATTATGTGTAAATGGCACTACTACTGTCGGCATTATGTGTAAATGGCACTACTACTGTCGGCATTATGTGTAAATGGCACTACTACTGTAGGCATTATGTGTAAATGGCACTACTACTGTAGGCATTATGTGTAAATGGCACTACTACTGTAGGCATCATGTGTAAATGGCACTACTACTGTAGGTATTATGTGTAAATGGCACTACTACTGTAGGCATTGTGTGTAAATGGCACTACTACTGTAGGCATTATGTGTAAATGGCACTACTACTGTAGGCATCATGTGTAAATGGCACTACTACTGTAGGTATTATGTGTAAATGGCACTACTACTGTAGGCATTATGTGTAAATGGCACTACTACTGTAGGCATTATGTGTAAATGGCACTACTACTGTAGGTATTTTGTATATAATCTGCTCTACAACTGTGGGCATTAAGGTGTTATGTGTATACAGTAGGTGGTGCCACAACTGTGGGCATTATGTGTGTATGTGGCACTAATAATGTGGGCATTATGTATATAAGCATTGCTACGACTGTGGGCGTTATGTGAATAAGTGGCACTACTACTGTGGGCATTATGTATAAGCAATGCTGCTACTGGGAGCATTATATGTAAGCGACACTACTACTGTTGGCATTATGTGTATAAACGGGCACTACTCCTGTGGGTTTTATGTGTAAGCAGCACTGTTGTTTGGCCATTATGGCCCTTATTTGGATCTGATTGCAGTACAAATTTGTTTGGAAAATGGGCAAATCTATGTGCACTGCAGGTGGGGCAGATGTAAAATGTGCAGAGGCAGTTAAATTTGGGTGGGGTGTGTTGAAACTGAAATCTAAATTGCAGTGTAAAAATAATGCAGCCAGTATTTACCCTGCAGCAGTGCTCGAAGTGGAAATTTGAAAGTGGGGGTATGGAAAAATAAAAAATGTAGTTATACTCCAGGAAAAAGGGGGTGTGGCCACTGAAAAGGGGGCATGTCTTTAAGTGTAGCGTACCACACCACATACCCCTTATACACCACACTAGTAGGACCCCTTATACTAGCTAATACTAGTGCCCCTTACACATTGTGCCACGTGGTATGAGCCAAAATTCAAGGACAGCAAGGACAAACGGACAGGGGGCCTTATTCTAGTTCACTCTTTGAGGCAAATTCCTTCTTAGCTTAGCAAAACCATGTGCACTGCAGGGGGGCAGATGTAACATGTGCAGAGAGATTTAGCTTTGGGTGAGTTATATTGTTTCTGTGCAGGGAAAATACTGACTGCTTTATTTTTACACTGCAATATAGATCTCACTTTGAAGAAAAACCCCACCCAAATGTAATTCTCTCTGCACATGTTACATCTGCCCCACCTGCAGTGCACATGGCTTTGTCCAGCTAAGAAGGAATTTGCCTCTGAGTGAACTAGAATAAGGCCCAGGGAGAGTGACAGCGGGAACACAGAGAGAGTGACAGCGGGGACAAGAAGAGAGCGACATATGTATATTGGGCATCACGGTGTGTGGCAAATGTATAATCGGCATCACGGTGTGTGGCATATGTATAATGAGCCCATTATACATAGGTCACACACCGTGATGCCCATTATCCATATGCCACACACGTGATTTCCATTATACATATGCCTCACACCGCAATGCCTTTGTGTCTGGCAGCTTTACTCTTCCCTGTATGGGGTGTCCTCTTGTCCAGATACACTACCCGCTTCCCTGGAACTCCTGGTGGGGGTTATGGGGCCCCTAACTACAAGAGGGATTCACCAGAGTCCTGCTGACACTGATAACCACCAGGCTGGGGTCTTGGTGTGTGGGGAATGCACTGCTGTGGCCTTACTGGGTGTGCGGCTTGCTGGCACTGTTCAGGGGTGAGAGTGGGCGAGTGGGCACTGCGTGGTGGGGTATACCTGGATGCTGCATCAAGTTGCAGGCTCCTGCCCGTCACGAACTCCCGCTCCGGGTCATGCTGCCGTTCCCCACCTCGCCGTCTGCTGCCTCAGTAGCTGGGCACATACGTGGGCGGTCTACTCCGGTTCTCTGATGTTCACCAGAGAGGGCAAACTAGTGCAGGCACCACCGCACTCAGTTGCCCCTCCGGTCACTTGGCTGCCGCTGGCTGGGAGGGTGTCTCTGGTCCCTGTCTCCATCACCGCCGGCTCACCTCTCCCCCGGCGTGTAGGACATATCAGCCCGCCGACGCACACTCTCCGCTCTCCTTCCTCTGCTTCAGAGATGTCTCCGCCTATGCCCCCCACCCTAAGCCTTTGGCCAGAAGAAACAATTTCACTTAATACCTGCTCCCTCCTTCTTCAGCACAGTCACACAGCTCACCCACAGTGACAGCGGAGTGAACCGGGTCCCCGGCACGGAGGTCATCCGGGTCACCCTTCAGGCCAGCAGAAACAATTTCTCTGAATACCTGCTGCTCCCTCCCTCCTTCTTCAGCACAGCCGCGCAGCTCAGCCGCAGTGACAGCGGAGTGAGCCGGGTCCCCGGCACGGAGGTCATCTGGGTCACCCTGCTGACCTCCACGCTGGGGACCTGGCTCACTCCGCTGTCACTGCGGGTGAGCTGCGCGGCTGTGCTGAAGAAGGAGGGAGGGAGCAGCAGGTATTCAGAGAAATTGTTTCTAGCTAGTGGCGGGCAGTAACCTAACTGCACATCCACCCCACCCCCGGCGCCTGCTTTCTCCGATCAGTCATTGGCCGGGCCGCTCAGGAAAGATATGCGGCTGCCAGGCTTCCTTTTTTTTTTTTAACCCCCATATGAAAGTGGCGGTATGGCATACCGTCCCATACCGCCCCACTTCGACCACTGCCCTGCACAGAAACAAAATAACTCACACAAATCTAACACTCTCTGCACATGTTACATCTGCCCCGCCAGAAGTGCACATGGTTTTGCCCATTTTCCAAAAAATCCAGTGAGCATGTGGGAGACTCGCCCACCTTGCCGGGGTCTGGGAGGGCCACATCAAGTATGCTATGAATGTACATTAGCAGAACTGAAAGGGACTATCCTGTGCATTGATTGGGAGGTAACAGGGGAGTGGCTTAAAACACACATGGGTGGCAGTGACTCTGTCCGGCTCGGTTTCAGGCCTTAGGAGTTGCCTATGCAAATGTTGTATAATAATAGTTTATATGGTTGATATACAGTATAACTAAGGATGGAAATCATGTCCAAAAAAACCCACAATGTTTACAAATATACAATTTGTAAGTACATTCGGGTATTAACTTGTTTTTTGTACATTGCAGCCCTGTAATACTATTGTTGAATCCAAGCATCGTGTCTTGTGTTGTACTATCATTATCATATTCGGCAAGCGCAGGACAAGACAGCAGTAATGTATTTACACTGTGACTGCAGCATAACTGGGGATAGCAGATTTGTTCTGTTACTGGAAACAAAAAAAAAATTCTCAATTTCTCCTGCGGTTGTCGATGTGATCTGCATAATGTGCTTTCCCATTTACAATCAGCGACATGTGATTTCTCCAGCTCTGCAAGCTTCGTTGCATTGTGAATATACTGCAGTCTGGCTCAGACATTCTGCAGCCTCCCTTATGCTCTTATACTGTGTGACGTTGTTATTCCAAGTGGCAGCTTCACCTGGGACAAAGGGGCCGATTCAGCCACGTTTGCAGCGTGGTCCGGGTTTGCGCCTTGGGCATGCGCAAATACAGTATGAGCATGTGCAAACCCCGGGAGTGAACAGAGAACAGCATTCTGACTTACTTTTCATTACGAACGGAGGAAAAATCATTTGATGGGGATTGATCATCAAATAATTCTTCCTTCGTGCGGCCGCACGCAGATGCAAGGATTCGTTTGGCGAGGAGGCATTTACCTGTCGCTAGGAAGCGATTATACGCCTGTCTGAATCAGGTCCAAAGTGAGCTACAGATAAAGGGCGAGATGTACTAAGCTTGAAAAGTGATAAAATGGAGAGTGAGAAAACACCAACCTATAAGATCCTTCCAGTCATTTTTCAAACACAGCCTGTAACATGACAGAGAGGATCTGATTGTCTGGTGGTAAATCACTCTCCATTTTATCACTTTTCAAGCTTAGTACATCTGCCCCATAGGATGATTCTTATTTTATCATGAGCCCATTTCTGTGAGGGGGCCCATTCGCACGGTAACATCATGGGGGCAAACCTTTCTAAGAAATACCAACCAATCAGCTTCTAACAATCATTTTTGCCATCTGTGTTGGAAAAAAAGACAACCAGGAGCTGATTGGTTGGCACTTTGGGGGAAATTTACTAAAGGAAATTTGTAAAAAATAGGTGTATGTGTATCCAGAAAAACTCTTATTTTTGACATTTACTATCCCGAAAATATGGCAATTTGTATTCGTATTGATGTGCTATCAATACGAATACGAATTGCCGTATTTTCGGGATAGTAAATGTCAAAAATAAGTGTATTTCTGGATACACATACACCTATTTTTTACAAATTTCCTTTAGTAAATTTCCCATTTTATCTCTCTACATGATATCTCTCCAATTTTTGAAACATTTCCCGTTATTTGTCAGAACAGTTTAGACAGTGGTGAAGCTGCGCTGATATTTTGGTAGCATTATTTTTTATTATATAAAAACCCCATAAATTAATTTCCTGCCATCTGCCTTTTATGCGGAGTAAGAGTGAACTGATTGGTCATGGAATATGCACTTAGATATATTGTTTATTGAACAGCTATTTATATAGAGCATACATATTCTGCAGCTCTTTACAGAGAAGAATTCAGTCATTGACATCAGTCCCTGCCCCAGTAGAGTTTACAATCTATGGGCTAAAAGTGATAAAGTGAAGATTCATAACTGACACTCCTCAAACGCCACCTGTAACATGACAGTTAGGAGCTGATTGGCTGGTCCTTTATCACTCTCCATCATCACTTGTTAAGGCTTAATACAATTGTCCCTATACTCCTTACCACATGTACGGTATGTACACGCACATATACACTTTCAACAATTATTGTGTCAGAAATCAGTTAATCTCCCGGTATGTTTTTGGATTGTGAAAGGAAATCAGAGAACACGGAGGAATCCCACAAAAACATGAGAAAATATACCAAATTCACACAGATCGGACCTTGGTACTAATCAATAGCTCAGTGCTGTGAGACAGTTGTGCTAGGTCATCTGTGCTGCCAAGTTGCCACATACTGCTGAAAGAGGGCAGGTGGAGATGTTGCCTGAATGTACAAAGTATAGCTAAAATCCAAATGGTTTGATGAATTTCCCCTTATAGGCCTAAGCAAGAAGCTGAGACACACTTCTGGTCTCTACGGCCTGAGCATTTCTCTGTCCCCACCCCCTGTTTGTTGTGTATACGTTTTCTGCCATATTGTTTCCCATGACAGCGTTTATGCATTTCTGCTGCCCAGCACTGCGTCCCTTGGTAAAATTCCATCACTTAAACTGCAGGACACCCCAAAAATACGGTGCATTCCTACCCTCAAAGTTCTTCCTAAATGTTTTAAATAGTTTTTTGTCCTTCTGAAACAGCGCGCATAAGCAGGGAGAACCATCTGCTTTTACTCAAATGCACTTTAATTAGTCAGCGGTTTGGTGCTCATCATGGTGAAACTAATTAGCAAATTGTTAATTAATAACAGTTGAAACAGCAATCGGAATCCTAGGGCTACAGTCTTCTAGCTATCTGGATCTTCCATCTTGGCTCACGTCCTGGAAACAGGAAGTGGTACCATGAAGCACAGCGATGCAACCGCCATGTGCTTTCTATACATAGACCTCACTTAACATTGTCAGTGTGAGAGGAAATCAGCAGACGACGGGTTTTAGATTGTAAGCTCTTCAAAAGGGTTGTGATCATTCTATCAGCTTGAAGCTACCATATGTTTTTAAGCTATGTTCACACTATGCTGCAATGTAGAATAGTTCTGTGCTTTATAAATAAATGATAACTACTAACAAAAAATGATAGATGATACTATTTCCCCTCAAAAAATCACTGGAAATATGGATCCTATGGCTTGCAAATAGATGGCTTTATAGAAACAACAGCAGTGAGGTGGGTCTGAATGTATCCCAATGTCTCCCTCCCCAGGGCCGTAGCTAGGAGGGCTAGCGGGTCACGCAACCCGCGTGCTGGACCTAGTGGGACATCCGCCGCAGTGGTGCTCTTCACCTCCCGCCGCTCAACTCAGTCCTGTGCTGAGTCCTGTCGTACAAGCTCTGGCTCCCTGGCTCCCGGTCTCAGGTTCCAGCTCTCTGGGTCCCGGTCTTAGCATAAGGGTTACTTGTTCCCTATTCTCAGTTCCCATCTCTCCCTGAGCTCAGCAGCAGGGCTTAAAGTGGTCCTGAAGAGGTTACGGAACTCTTTTACCCTAACACCGCCCCCCACCCCGCTTATAAAGGGATAATGGTCCCACAAGGAAGGGTGTGGTCACACAATAACTCCAATTAAAATTAAAACACACTGTACCTCAATCATATACACATTACACCACATGTAGTGCCCTTGATTCATATTAAATCACAAAGTAGTGCCCCTTATACACATAATGTCCAAAGATGTGCTTCTTATACACATCTGTCTCTCTCGCTCTAGTAGCTTGTTGTCCATGTCCCTCAGCAGCTCCATGCCATGTGTCCCTCCAGAACTTCCCCACCACTGAGTCTCTCCAGCCCCCTCTCACCCTGCCTTCAGCAAGCAAAGAGCCTGCTCCTCTAAGTGGCTCTTCTTCAAGTCAGCAGCAGTGATGGCATGACATCATATAGGCTGTGCTGAAGAAGAAGAAGCCGCTGGGACAGGCTTTTCTGTTGGAATTACTGTTCAGGGATGTGTTAGAGGTGGAACTTAGTTCCCCCTACCATTAGAGGTGGTGGAACTCAGTTCTACCCCGTCACCCCTCACTTTAACCCCTACTCAGCGGTCAAGACCCAGCTCACTTCACCCTGTATCAGGCACCTGAGGTTTCCCAGGCTGCGGTGATGGTGTTGCTATGACAACACGCTGATGACCGAGCCGCAGCATCTTCTCCCGGTTGCCATGTTGAGGGTGCTGGCTGTATTTACCTCAGAGGTGTCTATTGTTTGCAGGAGACACGCTCAAAAGTCGGCGCCATAGCCTCACCAGGTGGGTGCAAGAGAGTATGTATCTCCCAATGTCACGTGTCACACCATATAGCAGAGCGAAGGATGGGAGAACAGCATACATTTGTACAATGAAATAAAACCGAAGGTAAAGATGGCCCTGCAAAGTGTGATCATTCTTCAAACAAATCTATTGCATTTCTAATACTCAAACTAAAGTGTATAACGCATGTACAGTACAATGAGAGCTGAGGCTGTAAATGTGCACAGAACACACAATTGATATTCAGCAGCTGCTCATACTGTATTATAAACAAAATCCTATTCAGGGGAAGAATCGACAAGGGCATTTATGGAAATCAGGGACAATTGACAGGTATTCCTGTAATTTGTGACTCAATAGCTATTATCGAACTACAAATCCCATGATTCTCTTCTTACTGAAGGTCACTGGGATTATAGTTTGGCAACAGCAGGAATGAATCAGAAGATACAGAAGTAATTCTAGGACTGTAATCGTCCTGGAACAGAGACCTCCGTCAAGCCGATACGTCAAATCATGCATTTTGGTTGCGTGGGCTTGTTGCAATACAAATGAAACTACTTCCCTCTGGAGTATCTGTGCCGAGCTGCAGATGAATCACACGTTCACCTTCCTCGGCATTGTTACGTAGGATTTAGTACTGATGGAGGGAGAAATACATTAGACAGATAGCGAGAGACAGAGATATGGGAAACCAACATGATGAATTAATAGTCATTGTAAACTGAGACACAGCGCAATCACATTGGCAAAAGATTTAGGATACATAGGGAAAGACATGTGTTGTTTATGACAACAAGATGTATAGAAATGTGGCTAAATAATGACACTGATCAAAACAGAGACGCCAAGAGAACCCGGAGGAAAAATCATAAGCACCTGGGGGGATGAGCAAGAAAGATGGTTAAATGTTCCGCCGAGCACTGCAGGGGGGTGACACGCACCACTAAACCGGTACACGGGATCTGCTTACCGACAATTTGTGTTTCACAAATAACTGCCCTCTGCATGCTGGGGTTTATGATGTAGGAAGAGGATGGAAATTAATTTCCTTCCTAGACCAGATACAAGGTACAGTAAAAGAGGTTTAGCAAACAGAACTGCACAGATCTTGGATTATTAAACCACATTATGGCCAAGGATTATTAGAAGTAAATCTACTAAAGCTTGTAAAAATGAAAAAAGGTGATGTTGTCTATAGAAATCAATCAGATTCTGTCTATAGTTTCGTAGCATGCAATATAGAAATGATAGGCAGAATCTGATTGGTTGATATACCCTGTTGCCAAATAAGCTTATTGTCCTGTACTGTACTGTACTGTACATCTACAACTCCAATTATTAGATAGAACAGAAGGTGTATTAGACCTCTGGTACCAAGGGTATAAGTGTTAACCACAGATAATGCTGTTTCATGTATTTAGATCTGTTTTGGTTCTAATTCATCATCATCATCATCATCATCATACTTTTGTTTTGGCAAAACCACCTCTTGGGTGACATTCTATGGGATGAGATAAATGCGCATGTTTTTTGTGCGCACCACATCGCCGCAAATCGCCCTTTTTCAAATCGCACTTTTCAGGCAAAATTCGCATATTTAATGTGATGCGCATTGGAGCCTGAAAAGTGCGAAGTGGTGCGATTTGCGGCGAATTGGTGCGCTGTCTTTAGTCCTGAAAATGTGCGATTTTCATGTCTGAAAATCGCACATTTGCAGGAAAGCGCAAAGTAAAAAAAAAAAAAAACGCGCACGGGGTCCCCCGCCCGAGTATAACCAGCCCCGGACTCACTGAACCGGTGCTGGTGACATAAAATCAGGGTCCCCGACAAATCGGGGTCCCCTTGATTTCATGAAACCAGCACCAGGCTCAAGGTCCGGCGCTGGTTCCCAAAATACGGGGGACAAAATGACTAGGGGTCCCCCGTATTTTAAGAACCAGCACCGGACACAACCAGCCAGCGGGGTAATGCCACAGCCGGGGGAAACTTATTATATAAGCTGGCACTTGGCAAAGCAGGCCCCGGAACCGGACTCTTCTTCCCTGGAGCCCCGGAGCCCGGACCCAGGATCCAGGGACCGACCTACGGGCTCAAGGTAGGTAAGTATCAGTGTGTGTGTGTTATGTGTGTATTAAACTTTTATTTTACAGTGTGTCAGTGTGTTTTTGTTAACTATTTTTTCTACTGTTGAACTACAAGTGCCCTTTAATGCCCCGCATGCTGGGACTTGTGGTTCTCCAAGTCCCAGCATGCGGGGTAGGCTTGCTGGGACTCATAGTTCGCCAGTAAAAAAACAATAGTTTTTATTCTTTTTTTTACACAATCCATCTGCCCGATGCCCACCGCCCAGGGGCATCGGGGACAGCCCCGGACTATCAGCATGGGCTGGTAAGTCCTGGAGGGGGGGGACACCTTCATTGGGGGGGTCCCCACTTCCCCAGGACCCCTGCCCATGCTGACCAGCCAGGGGGTTAATGATTTGGCCGCGGGAGCTTATATAATAAGTTTCCCCCGGCTGTGGCATTACCCCGCTGGCTGGTTGTGTCCGGTGCTGGTTCTTAAAATACGGGGGACCCCTAGTCATTTTGTCCCCCGTATTTTGGGAACTAGCGCCGGACCTTGAGCCTGGTGATGGTTTCATGAAATCAAGGGGACCCCGATTTGTCGGGGACCCTGATTTTATGTCACCAGCACCGGCTCAGTGAGTCCGGGGCTGGTTATGCTCGGGCGGGGGACCCCGCGCTCGTTTTTTTGTTATTTTAACCGTTTTTTTTATTTTTAACACCAGAACCCTGCACAGAACATTGCGATCTGTGCAGGGTTCTGGCTACTTCGCCAAACAGAACCTGGTCTGAAATATGTGCGTTAATTAGACACCTAAAAAATGCGATTTGCAAATGTGCATTGCATTAAATAAGCGAGTTGTATACTGTTCTGTACGAAAACATCTGGATGCGATAAAAATGCGAATTAATGTCGCACTTTTAGTCCGCATACCTTAACGCACATAATATGCGATTTCAGTCCCTTAGCGCATCCCATTAAATTTGCGATTTTAAGGAAAAATGCGATATCGCCATTTTGCTGTCTAATTAACGCAAAAAAAGGCAAATCGCATTCCATAGAATGTCACCCCTTGTGTTTTGGTTCATATTAGTTTTTTGGTTCTTTAAAATTGATTTCAAATAAATCGATAGTCAATGGTAAAAATGTATAGTAATAATAAATAAAAAAAAAACAGCTTAAATCAGGTAAAATTGCAATACAAATTCATGCGCAAATGCATCCAACTACAATTCGGGCTTAAAGCGTACACACTTTCTGGTGTTAGGGGTCACTAAATTCTGCTTTATTAAATCCACATAGAGTTTATTCTATTTTATCTTATTTTCTTATACCTTTTCTATACACAGTATCTGCTACCTAGAATCATGTAACCGACCTGCAAATCTGCACATCTTGATTTGTCTCTTGACCTACAAATTGTGTAAAACACTATGTGGAGCAACGCAAGCTGCAAAATGTGTCCCCTTCAACAAGTTGCTTGGGCCCCTGCCAAGCTCCTACAACAGGGTTGGTTAATTAGTTCCATGCACCGAGCAGACTTGTTGTGCATATACAACTATATTCAATGCATAGACCCAGTGGTAGAATCACTGGGTGTGGCTGCTGAAGCTGAAGTCCACAGTTGAAGGTGACCCAACAATGGTCTTCCTGTCTACAGTAGGTCACAGAAACCTGCATTACTGCTCCAGCTCCTGCACTCTTCTCTTCTTCTGAGTGGCTATTCTCTACCCTAGGTTTTGCTAAGGGGTATGGCGATGCACTGTTACACGCACCCACGCACAGACTTAGGAAGATCTTTGTATCCATCAGCAATGCGTATAAAAGAAATCTGCCTGGAAGGCTGGATTCCCCGAAGGTGGTGTTGGAATATTACAGTGGGTGTGATTTCAAACTGATATTTTAGGAAGTTTACACATATACCCAAATCTTATTTACCTGGTTACCGTGTTGCTCATATCTATCTCTCTATAGATCTTATTTGCTACCATAGAGTAGGTAAGTGGCACAGTAAAGTAACCCACATTGGCTTTAATATATTGACAGGAAGGTACATAATCGTAAGCATGTCTGATGGCGATTCACGCCCCCCCCCCCCCCCCCGCAGGCGATTCACGGCACCCCCCTCAACCCCCTCTCCCGCAATTCGCGGACCCCCACAACCCCCCCTTACCGCGATTCTCATTTACAGAGAATATGTAAACCAACTAACCTACAGTACCAGAATATTTTTGGATTGTGAAAGGAAACCCACATGTACAGTACCATACACAAACTCCACACAGTTGGGGCCATGGTGGGAATCAAACCCATAACCCCAGTGCTACGAGGCAGTAATGCTAACCATTGCACTGTCACAAAAGAGGTTAGCAGACTTTATTTCAAATGGGTATCGATGTCCGTGTGAATGGAGAAAGTGTACAGTACATGATGGCATAAGCTCTGCTTCCCAAACATCAGCTGTGGAGGGGTGAAAGACTGACATACCGAAGGGTGCCCAAAATTCCTGAAAACCTAGGGGCCCAGCCATGGACCAGTACACATCCACTGAGAAAATGCAATGCTATGGAGTCTGGCTTATCACCAGGGCTGCCAAGAGAAATCCTGGGCACCGGTACAACAACTTCCCAGTGCCCCCATGGGGGGGTGACCACAGCAGGTCACGGGCATGTTTAGCACATGAGAAGAACCCACTCACAGGAGCATGGCATGCCTCCCAGCAGCTGGGTCATAAGTATTATGTATGTATGTACATACAGTATATATATATTTATATGATGAAATCATCATCTCATGAGTTTCTCTGCAGAAGCTCTGCAGCGGTGGACGCTGTCCTCTGTCATTGACTGCAGACTGCAGCAGAATATAAACCCCTGCCACTGCTGCTGACCTGGTCTCCCCGGACACGCCCCCTTCCTCCCGCCAGCGCTCCCACTGGCCGCTGCACCGCTGCCTACTTTTTTTTTTTTTTAAAGTGTATGGCTGTGTGTCTCCAGACCCGGGCCCCCCTGACAGGCCCGGGACTGGGTAAAATGTACCCGCCACCCCTCCCTCTCGGCAGCCCTGCTTATATCACACACAGGATCTTCCCCTTGTCTGATAACAAAGCTTGCAAAAAGAGTAATATGTTTAATTAGCTTTCTGTCCATACTAAGGCAAGCCTGATAAAGTGTTTATTTGCATAATACTGACCTAACTAGCACATCATCATGGGAAGTATAGTTCACCAATGGTTGCACCTGGAGTACAAAGGGAATTTGCCAAATTAAGTGTGAAAATTGCCAAGAAAACATTTTTATTCATCATAATGACATGTAATGATTGCCTTATATAGGAAATATAATCTTTTTTGTACACAACATTTTGTACACAACAATATGCCAGCGACGCTGGCATATTGAGCGAATATTTTGGGCATCTCTGACAGAGATGTTGGCACTCAAATGGTTAAATTGTATAATATGTCGCCTGCACATACCGTAGTGGTAATCACTTACAGAGCAGTGTACGGCGGTGGCATTTTAATGCTTTGAACATTTTTTGTTTATTGAAAATGTTACAATCTTAAAAAAAATAAAGATCAATTATTTTCCAATGTTTATACGAAACCCTGGTTTTATTTTTGGCTAAAGGAAAAATCACTTATGTTCTTTAAGCAAGCCTCAATTCTCTGAGCTTGTGACTTTGAAAACTGCCTTTCCCAAGCTTCTGGAAGAAATAAGGCAGATTTGAATTATTACGCCTAATTACTCTTGGACAAAAAAATGTGCTAGAGCTAAGGCGAGATGTCTTTGTCCCCCCCAAAATAACATTTCTGAGACTTGCTCCTGTTGCACAAAGCTTGAAAGGTTATCATTAGAAGCCTTAATAATATCTTAAAGATCAAAGTCTCTGAACACACAGGCACTTGTGATGTTCCAGCCAGCGCAGGAGTCTGTTCCTGCGTTTGATTCTCTGCATTAAAACCCAGAGCTGTGCTGGTTGAGGCTTCCACAGAAGACATTAATTAACACCCCTCTTGTTCTGCAAAGGAAAGAGCAGGCCTTCGCTAATTATTTGCTCGGACACTTCAAAATCTCTTGGCACGCTTATAATTGGCCTGTTTGATAGGACATTTTTTTGTCTAATGCTTTTGAGCTGCATTGTTATTTAGCGTGGAGCATGGTCAGTGTAAGAAAGTGACACAGATTAGACAATTTTATACAACCCATAAAAGTCTCCTCAGTGTATTTTAAAGTAGGGTCTCAGACTAACACTGAACCTCACAGGCATAGTGACAGATCCTGCAACCCGCACCTGAATTTTAAACTGG
This sequence comes from Crinia signifera, assembly GCF_055691185.1. Classification (NCBI taxonomy): domain Eukaryota; kingdom Metazoa; phylum Chordata; class Amphibia; order Anura; family Myobatrachidae; genus Crinia; species Crinia signifera. The sequence continues at coordinate 274,359,739 of NC_139220.1, forward strand.
ATGTACAGTATTTTATGCCTGCATCCATGGGTAATGGAGGGGGGGCAGGCCTGCTGGTAAACTGTTTAGTTAGTGGCAGCTGGTTTCTTCCTACTCTCAACCAGCAGCCTGCACTGAGGATGCCCAGGCAGGTACTTGTTCATTTCCTGCTTGAAACATAAAGCGGGTTTATTTATTAAGCCATGAATGGAGATAAAATTCCAGCCAATCATCTCTTGACTGCTATGTTACAGGCTGTGTTTGAAAAATTAAAATTAGGAGCTGATTGGCTGGTACACTATATCTCCCTCCAAGACTTCATAGTCATCCAAGTCTTCACCCCTCCTTTCCTCTAACCTTGTCTGTCAATGTGTCTAGAACAGTGGTTCTCAAACACTGTCCTCAGATCCCCACACAGTTCATGTTTCCCAGGTCACCTGAGGATCTTTGAAATGTGACATTGGACAAACACATGTGCCCAGCTAGGAACAATGGAAAATTTAACTGTGTGGGTTCCCGAGGGCCAAGTTTGAAAACCAATGTTCTAGACTTTATTATTTTACTCCCTCCTGTCCTGCCCTTTATATCCTTGTCCCTGTCTGTCTAATCCTCTTTCCTCTCCCTGCCTTAGACCTTGCCCCCTGACCCTTATTCTCTGCCCCCTACTCACCAGTCTAGCTTGTTTCTGATTTCTTTTCTTTTACCCTGGAAATCCACAAGGAGCAGACAAGTCCTTCTTCTGGACAGGTAAGAGTCAATGGAGGTGCAAAAATATTTAATGTTATCTAGGTGGTGGTATATTTTATGCATTGGGTTGGGGTGTCTTTTTTTTACCTGGGATGGGGTGTCTTAATTATACATGTGTACCAACCACCGTGTTTTGGTTTTGGATCAGATATTAATTTCATGTTTTGGTTTTTGGTTCTAATTTGGTAAAACCATCCTCGGGCATTTTAGTTTTGGATCTTTGTATTTTTTATTTTTTTTTATGCTAAAAAGTCTTGATATGTGGGCCTGTTTTTTGGGGTGATAAGAGTGGAAGATCAGGGTGGAAGAGAAAGATCAGGGGGCACATGTTTGGGGGGATGCACAAGGTGGCGCGGGGCTTAGGGGAACACTCAAGGGGCGCAGGATGGAGGAGGGTAGCTTAGGGAGACCTAGAGTAAGTGGTGTTGCTTAGGGGGCACAGGGAAAATAAAGATTTGAAGGGAGCACAGGGTACGGGAAAGAAAGTTAGGAGGCACAGTGTAAGGGGAGATGCTCAGGGGCCACAGGGTAAGGGGGTGATAGTCATGGGGCACAGTGTAAGTGGGGTACTCTCTAAGCTGCATCTTAGAGGAGGGGAGATTGGAGCTTAGAGGAACACAGCAAAAGGGAGCACTCTTTGAACAGCATCTTAGACGCAGTGGCAGCCCTCCTAGGGCACACGGGCCCCATAGTAGGTGGCATTTGCTCCCTTCTCCCCTGTGGTGCAGAGGTTGAAGCAGCTAGTGGAGGGCAGTGACAGATCAGCGCTTTTTTTCCCTCTCACTAATACACTTCTGGGTCGGATCAAATCTGCGGCCTGTTGCCATAGTAGAGGCTGGTGATTGGATCTGACAGGCAGAACTGAGACAGGTCCTACCAGAGTAAAAAAACGTAGATCCAACACCATGATCGATGTGTTTGTCCTTGTTTCCAAATCCGAGCCCAGTATAGGAAGTTCCATGCTGATACTCGTATCTGCTCGGGACCCTTAAGTTTGGGTGGGTTCTGTTTCCAGCAATCTGCACCCACATATATCTAAGTTTAATATTGGCTGTGGTGGATGTGGTATATTAATAGTATGTGTATGTGTGTCTGTGAGGGATGTATTTATATTATCAGTGTTATACTGTATGTGGATCACTGATGGTCTATGTTTTATATAGCAGTAACATCATTGCTGTCTGTGTTATATTGCCGTCACTGTGATGTTGTCTACATTGCATGGAGGTCACTACAATTCTTTCTGAATTATCTCCTGATTATTGTCATGTTCTGTGCATTGTATGGTGGCAACTGTAATATTCTCTGTAATGTTCTCTGTTTTATATGTTTTATATGGCAGTTACTGTGATGAGGAAGGCATTATATGGTGGGCACTGTGATGTTGGCTGCTTATATAGCAATTACTGTCATATTCTCTGCATTATATGGCAGTCACTCATGCTCTCTGTGGTATATGGTGGTCACTCTGTTGCTTTCTGTATAGTATGGTAGTCGCTGTGATGCTCTGTTACTGTATGGGGTTATTGTGCCTAATTCAGACCATATTGCAGGACAAATTTGTTCTCAAAATGGGCAAATGCATGTACACTGCAGGTGGGGCAAATGTAATATGTTTAGAGAGAGTCCAGCCACTGCAGTCCTGACCTGCAGCAGTCAGACAGTCCAGTACGGTACAGCAGTCAGGTGTCAGGTTCCAGTGTGTCTGGAGGCTAGAAAGACAATTTCTCACCTACAGGAGGTAGGGAGAACCCTAAAACTCTGTCATACTTTTGAGAAGTACAGTATCACAGTACACATGTGCTGGAGGGAAAAAACTGACCATTGCACACATACTGTATTGTTATTGTGTCAATCAGCCCCAGTATGGATTGCATGAGAAACCTGAGGACGTTTGAGAACCATTGTTCTAAATAAAAGATCTGGAATGTGCCATCTAATGTCAGTTCCTGCTATTTAGGGGGGAATTTACTAAAATGGGATTTCTGTTTCAGATGGGATGTTGCTATGGGCAACCAATAAGATTCTATCTATTATCTTCTAGAAGGTGCTAAATAAATAAGTAGTAGAATCTGATTGGTTGCTATGGGAAACATCCCATCTTCAAAAGAGCTCCCATCTTAGTGAATTTACATTTTAAGCTGGCCATACATCTACAGATTTATTGTCCGATCTGGCTGGTTGGAACAAAAACCTGGTAGTATCTGAATGAGAGTTTGGCAGTTTTCCAGCATTTCAAAGCAAATGGTCAACTGTCATTTGCTCTCATCCATTACCAGGATTTTGTTCCAACCAACCATATCTGCCAATAAATCTGTAGCTGTATGGCCAGCTTTAGCATTAATTTACTCGTATTGTTCTGCTGTTTGATCCTCCCTGTGAGACAATGTGCTGCTGACCAATCAAATGCAGAGACTTACAATAAATAGCTCCCCATGGGGGAGATTCTCTATCACAGAAATGCGGTAAAAACCCTGTTATCAGGGTTTTTACCGCATTTCTGTATGCTGTAATGTCCCTCCGCAGAGACAGCGCTGCGGAGGGAATCGCCAGCAAAAGCTGGCGATTCCCTGCAGAAGCCTATGGGCTTCTTACCGCAGCGCTGTTTGAGGGATCCATCACAGATCCCTCCCAGCGCGCCCTGCGGCCGGCACCGGGGTCTGCGCATGCGCAGATGGACTCCCGGGTCACAGACCCTGAAGTCCAGAGCCGGCACCGCATCGCAAGGGACAGCTCTTATCGCAAGAGCTGTCCCTTGCGTTAATAACAGCATATGTTACAACATATGCCGTTATTAATAATGCGATGTCCAGCGAAGGGGGGCGGCGAGTTTTACAACATCCCGCCCCATAGCTGGCAATCTTCTTCAATAGGGCTGCTTTGTAGACCACCTGTGCCTTGAACACTGTTGTGTAACTAGCATGCTGGGGTTTGTAGTTCCATTCTATAACAGCTGGCCAGTAACAGGTTGTCTAATTCTTCTCTTGTGAATCAAGCATTGCATCCTGCTCTTTACTATGTGTCCATAAATATCAGTCATTAAGTATCCAGCTGTTTAGCTGTGCTTTAAACCAGTAATAAAACTTCTTCATCACCAGAGCATTTAAAGTACAGATGGAGCGGGGTTTATTTCCATTCACAGAGCATGGCGACACCGAATATGTTTAGCAATTCATTTGAATATCCCAAGCTATTTATATACAGCCAAACTAACCCCGGGTCTGACACAAGACAGCAAAGACTCTCCACTCCTTCACCGTGATGGAACATTTGCTGCATCCACCTGCCTCAAGCCCTAGTTATCTCCATATTTCTAATGTCTGCTGAGCCTCCCCCCCCCCACCCCCCCCCCAGTTTAGATACCTCTAGATCAGGGACAGCCAGGGCCGGCGCTACCCACTCAGCAGCTCCTGCAAAGCAGGCAGGCGCCATGCTGAAAAGGCGCTGTCTCCCTCCCTGCTCTGCTAAAGCTGCATCAGCCATCACTGTCACTGCCTCCTGCACGCCGGCGGCAGTATGGAGAGGCTGAGCAGCTCCCTGCACCGCGCACAATGTCCTCCTCCTGTGACCTGCCACCTCTTCCTCACGGACACTTGTGTTGAGGCATGTAGCGCTGTCTGTGAATGCCTGGATGACATGTCATCTCCGGATCCGCCCCTACCCATTGCTCCCTGCGCCTGTCAACTGTCAATCAAATGACGAACAGGCAGCAGCGCCGCCTCCCCTTCCTTACTCTTCTCAGTGTGCTATGTCAGTGCCGCTGCCAGTCCTCAACACTCCGCCCCCTCTAACTCCTCCCCTCTTCTTCCATCTCCTCCTTCTCTCCCCTCCTTTCCCCCTCAGTCACGAGTGCTGCACATACTTTTTGTACTGCTTTCGGATCGCATCGCACACACATTGCATGCATGACGTGTGATGCGATGCGATCTAGCCCATAATGTATACGATTCTCGCAGCGTGTATGGGCACCTTTAGTGCCTGCAACATTTTGCGGACACAGCACTGAGATGGTGTATGCATACATGTACATGCACCCGAGATCCTCCATAGGATCGCATGTTGCATACGCTCCCACAATCGGGCTGCAGCTTGTTGCAATGGCAATGTGAAAGGGTGCAAAATGTATGGTTTGCAGGAGGGCGCTGGACACCCTAGCACCGGCCCTGGGGACAGCCCAAGGTCTAATAGTACCCTTTGCTAGAATTTGTAGAGTGCCCCTACCCATCAAACTATTGTACACTAATCAATAATACTTTATTAACAGTAAAATATATTTATTTATTTAAATTAAAAACAATTTTTACACAAAAATGACAAAGAAATGAAAGGCTCATTTAGCCCTTTGCTCAAGGCCCTAGAGAGTGTTGCCGGATACAGTAGGGGCGTGGCCAGGGGCTGGCTGGCAACTTTTAGCCTAGGGGGCAAGTCCAGAGCACTGGCCCATAAGTAATAGTGCATCACCGATTCCTGGAGATCCACCCCCCCCCCCCCCCCGAAAAAAATAAATATTGGTAATGGGCAGAGAATAATTCAGTAAGAGGCCGGAGCCAATATTGCGACCCGCATTCAGACGAATGTGGGGGGGTGGGCTGAAGGCTGGGAAAACCCACTGCTCCCCCTTTATAATAACAGCAGTGCTGGAAGTGGGATCTGGAAGTTACAGAACCCAGGGGCAGATTTATTAAGCTCGGTGAAGTGATAATGTGTCTGGATTTTATCACCGGCCAATCAGCTCCTAACTGTGAAGTTACAGGCTTGGTTTGAAAAATGACAGGTAGGAGCTGATTGGCCGGTGATAAAAACCAGACACTTTATCACTTCACCGAGCTTAATAAATCTACCCCCCAGTGTGAAAAGTGGCTGTATCCAGACAGCTACCTTAGCTTAAGCGCCTCAGTTCGGCTGCACTGCTAGAACATGCCTTGAGTCATCCCTGCTCTAGATAAACTTTGGTAAAGAAACTTTCCCACCCCACCCGAATAGTCTTTGTGCAAAGAGGCAGCCAATTTGTACTTAACATCTTCAAAGCCGACAATTACTTGTATTTTTCTGTTGATTAGCGCTGGGCTGAAAGATGTTCAAAGGAACACACGAATCTGCTAGGTAAAAGAAAAGAGGCTGGCATGTTTGCACCACCTGTGCGTTAAAAGCATGCATCGTTCTTCGAGACTGAACACACACTTGACATGCCATCTCTGCATACTTTGCTTCTATCCTTCAGTCAATTAGATTGATGGTAATAACTGCTGGGAAATGTATGAGCCTTAGATGTTCTGTTATTGGGCTGTCAGTCAAAGAGAAGCGCAAGCTGTGGAATCTTACAGCACACAGCAGCGTCACACGGCCCTGGCACCTGCCCAAGGATTTGGATATGGCAACCGGCCTTGGAATTCTATGCCGCTTCCTCTCAACCTAGCCCACCCCTGGCTATATAGCCCAGATCGTTTAAAATAAGGAAACAAAAAGCGCTGCATTTGCTTCGGAAGGTTACAGATACACTTCCCACTGTACCTCTCAGCCGAACTGCAAACCACAGGCCCCATATCGTCAGTTCCTCCACCAGGAACAAAAGTCCCACTGTGTAAATGTAAATAAAACGTTTTATTTTTACTTTAGTCTCTCGTCTCTAGTCTGCCGCTATCAAAGCCATTAGTGGAACAGTCTCTGTAAGAGGTGCAGCGCCTTCACAGGTATTGTTAGAAATAAAAAGAGCCCCCTACTGCTGTGCGGAATGATTTCCACTAGTCTCCTACATGTTCTTTAAATAAATTAGGAAGTTCAAAGAACACCAGAGCATTTATCTTTGTATTGTATTTAACACTTCCTCTGCCTGTGGGGACGAACGCCGTACTGTGATCCAATGAACTGTGTGAATTAAATGGTCAGGGACGCAGATCCGCTGCTAAGAGAGATATACAGTCAGCACAGTGCTGCCTGATACAGGGCAGTGAGAAGAATAGAGTCACTTGGTGTGTATATAAACAGGAGAGATTTGTGGGTTCGGTTTTACCCAGATTCTGAATGAGGGATCTAATTGGCTATCGAAAACATGCAACAGCCGATAGGCAATCAGAAAAATCCGAACTTGCGCTAATTTTGAGATAGGAACTGAGTAAATCTGAACCTCTCATCTATAATAAACCCGAGTTACCTTACTACCTCTGGTTAGATTGCAGTTTAGGCCAAGATGCAATGTCCTAAGGCAGTGTGAATAATTAAAACTTAAATCAGTGTGCATTATGTGTGTCTGCTCATTCAGCGCTGCCAAGCCCCACCTTGTACATGGTTTTGTCTGTATAACAGGTGTCTGAAAACTACCAACCATATTTCTAACGGCCCCCATCCACTAGTGCGATATGGCCACTTTTCATCCGATTCCGAGCTTCCGGAATGAGGGTTCAGATAAAAAGTTGCCATACCGCATGTCATTTAGTGCCATGTTGAAATCCCCCCCCCCCCCCCCAGGGGAGTGGGCGGGGGGATCTGCCTGGGGCTGGGGGGGGGGGGGGGGGCTTGCACTGGCCCTGTGCATATGATACATCATTTGCAAAAGGACAGCATGGGATGTATCGTATACGGTATCATGTGCGGTCCAGCTGCCTTGTACTAGTGGATGGGGGCCTTACCATTGTTCTACAGGATTCCCTCCTCGTTTTGTATTTAGGTGAATTTGAAAAGGAATATATTACTTTTGCAATAAATGTCATTTACTGTAGTTTAGCCTATTTTGTGCAGTCTAAACGCTACAAATAATGTATGTATGCATTTTCATGTTCAATGCTTTTATTCAAATAGTATTGGTGGCAGAGGCGGCTCTTACCTCTGAGGAGGAGGGGGGCTGCCGCAATGTAGCTTCTCCGGTACTGCCCATGCGCTGTCCCCCAGCCTCTATTGGCTGCTTTTGCAGCAGCCCCCAGAGGCAAATTCAGTGTCCCGGGTCCGGCACATGCGCAGTATCCTCTTCATACTGCACATGTGCGGAAACCAGTTTGTATGGGCTGCCACTCAGCAGCCCATGTAGAGGCATCCCGGAGGGAGGGAAAACCTCCCAATGGGACTGCCTTGGGTGACTGGCAGGTCAGACTTCCAATAGGAAGTCACTGTGAAACCAGAGCAGTCTTCACTTAAGCAGAGAACAGTGGCGGATTTCACCTGGGGGTGCTGCAGCCCTGCAGCCCATAGGTAAAAAACACCACTGATTGGGAGGAGTGTACTAACATGAGAATTCAGTAAAAAAAAAAAAATGTTTTCAGGGTTTTACTACATTTCCCAGAATAAACTGAGGGCCTGACTCAGCATGGGGCAAGCTGGAAGTGCTCAGTGCAGATATCAGACACCAACCCCTTAAATGCTTGGACATGGCTGCGTTTTTTTCAAACACACCAAATAAACGCCATGTTTCCACCCAGAAAAGCCGGGTTCCTGACAAAATGCAACTAATATGCAGTAACCAATATTTCAGTCACTATTTTTATTCATGCATGCGCAATACGACTGCCGCAAGTCTGAGGCTGACCAATAATCGCACCATTTGTTTTCTCTATAATTATGGATCCATGCTGGACCTTGGTGCGGAGGGTACCGCCAGCTATTGCCTGTGCGCTTTTTTCTGCATCTGTGTGGTCAGAGGAATCCGATTGGATTCAAATAAGAAGCCAAACCAACCGCCACCCCAAACACTGCCCAGCATTGCTGGCTGGGACTCGCTGGCAATTGTTGTCTGCCCTATTGGAGTGTTGGACTGTGCTGCCTGCAGCCCCTGCTGATAACTGTGGATATACTGGATAGTGATAATTTCATTTATTATTAAGAAAAAAAACACATAAAAAAGAAAGTCTACAATGCAGCTGATCAATATTAAGAAGCAAGGACAATTCCAAGGACAAATCTTGAAAATCTGGTATAGTCACTGAAAATGAATGATAATCATTTTATGTACAGTAGGATTTATTATTTTACACTATCTGTTATGTATATTTACCCCATGGTGTGGCAGCGTTTTGTGGGATTTCAGACTTTACGCCTCATAATTGAGGACTTTTATGCACCTCAGTGAATGGAGAGGGCCATGGGGCCTGACTTTCTTCTACATCACACATGCAGCCTGCGATTCTGATGCATTACCCGGTATATTGATATATCTCCGAGGATACAAAACCCCCTCTTCTCTCTCCTCTGTTTGCATGTTATTACTATTTGCAGGAAAATGCATCACCATTACAGTCATTTGTGAGAGCCTTGTTTGGTAAACCTTCACATGCCAGCAGGTTGTCACAAAATTCAATTATTCGGAATGAATTATGTATGCCACAGACAGCCCCATTGAAGAAAGCCACTTCATTTGTCTTTTTAACAAGTCAAGCTGTGACTGGGGATTTCATGATCTTGTGAAAGGAATGGGAGAAGCAGAGAGGAGTTTTCTGCATGTAGAGCGCTGGAATTTCTGGGATAAGGTTCAAGACGGTGATCAGACTACGGATTTATGTCGCGGATAACTGCTGCCTATTTTTGCTCTAAAGTTTCTTTGAGAAAAGGTGGCTGTACTGGAATATAGTTGTGTGTGTTTCCGGGTGGGGGGAATTATTTGGGCTTTTTTTTTAGCCTTTTTAATGACAAGGACTGATGGACGTATGCATAAAACTGCAGAAGTAACATGGACTAAGATGAACACCTCCCGGTTGGTTGTCTTTCAGCGGGCTAGTCCAATGTCTGGAGAGAAGGCTCATTGGGCCTTATTCGAGTTCACTCTTTCTGACAAATTCCTTCTTAGCTGGACAAAACCATGTGCACTGCAGGGGGGCAGATGTAACATGTGCAGATAGAAATAGATTTGGTGATATTTTTGTGATTCTGTGCAGGTTAAATACTGACTGCTTTATTTTTACACTGCAATATAGATCTCACTTTGAAGTAAAACCCCACCCAAATCTAATTAGATCTGCACAAGTTACAAATGCCCCACCTGCAGTGCACATGGTTTTGTCCATCTAAGAAGGATTTTGTCAGAAAGAGTGAACTCGAATAAGGCCCATTGTGCTGTAATTAGTCATTCAGCATCAGTCATTCTTCTGAAACGAACACCCACCGTGAACTGGGCCTTTCCCTGTCCCACATCCATTTCTCCATCTATGAAGGCCTCGGATTTTGGCAGGTATGTATCAAGCGTTATACAAATGTGCTATAAATATGCGTCATTCAAAGGAACCGCAACAGATGCCTAATCGCCCTGGATGACAAGGAGACCCCCAGAATTATTTGAGACCACCGACTGCTGTGAACCAAGCAAGCAGATTATTCTCATACCATTATCATCAACATCGCCCACCAGAATATGTGAATAGCATCTAAAGTCATCTGAGACCTTCATAGTCCTAAAAAAAAGGACATTTAGGAGCAGATTTATTAAGCCTGGAGAAGTGATAATGTGGGCAGTGACAACGCATTAGCTGATGTGCCCATAACTGCCATTTTTTAACCTGGCCTGTAAATTGACAGTTAGAAGCTGATTGGCTAATATGTAATCACCGACCACTTTAACACTTTATAGGCTTAATAAATCTGCCCCTTATTTAATATGATTTTTTAAAAAAAATTTTTTACAGCATATCCCCTCTTCATGAATTGGTCATTTTTGGAGGAGCCGTTTTGCACCCATTTTTCAAAAAAAAAAGCTCAGACCCTGATAATTAGACTGACTCTTTTTAAATTGCTGAATAATCTGTCCTGAGCTGGGTGTTAGGAAATAGTTATCACCACAATATTCCTTAAGTAGGCCGCCTCATACAGGGATGAAAGTGATCTTACTGCTTGGGCAGATGTATTAAGCCTTAAAAATAAAAATGGGAGGGTGATAAAGAGTGATAAACGCCCGGGCAGTCAGCTCATAACTGTCATTTTTTTAAACACAGCCTTTAACATGACAGTTAGAAGCTGAGTGGCTGGACCTTTATTACTCTTTATCAGCCTCGTATTTATCTCTTTTTAAGGCTTAATACATCTGCCCCATTGATACACCGATTGCCCGTCTGAAATCGTCACTAGGTTGCTATGCTATACATACACCAGTTATGAAGAGCAATAAATAATCTAGAAAATGATACTGACCAATTACGTTTGCTATAAACTGCTTCATGAAATTCCAGGTAATCTATGGTTACTTAGAAATGATTTATTTGATAGCTGACACAGAAAGAGTGGCTTTCCCTGCAACATAATATTTACTCATAGAGGAAGGCAATATGTATTGTTCTGCAACGCAAGGTCATCGTGCACAGATTAGTCATGCTTTGCAGAGATTCCAATTAATAATATGTCTGTCCAGGCTGACAAGTCAAACACCAATATGATACCCATTACAATCTGATTAAATTAATGGAGGGTGAATGGGGAGAAGGGTTGATGAAAGGGCAGCGTGGTAATAGATATATCCCAAAATAAGAAGAGATGCAGTTTTTTTGACCCCCTATGTACACTTATCTGTCTCTTAAAGCTACAGTACCACCCAAGGTAAGATTTTGCTAAGTGGCAATTGCTCAAGGGCCTGCTCCATGTAAAAAAATTCCCCAGGAGATGCAGAGGACACACATACACCCTTATATTAAAGTGGTGATACAATAAGTTAGGCTGGTTTGGAATGCAGAAGTGTCTGTGGGCCAGATGCACTAAGCTTCAAAAGTGATAAAATGGAGAGTGATAAACAATCACCCAATCAGCTCCTACCTGACATTTTTCAAACACAGTCTGTGACATGGCAGGCAGGAGCTGATTGGCTGGCAGTTTATCACTCTCCATTTTATCACTTTTGAAGCTTAGTGCATCTGGCCCCCTGTTTGGAAATAATAACTGCATGTGGCACTGACAGGCAGCCCCCCAGCTGAGGCAGGTAGTGGGGTGCGCCTTAGTAAAATCTTTTTACCTAGATTATAGTGCAGATTTAAATTGCAATATTACTTATGACCAGGCTTAAACAGCTTTTTGCTTTACATGGGTACATTTACCAAAGCTTCTAAAACAGACAAGTTCTGGTGTTGTTAATAGTAACCAATCATATTCTGTCTCTCACTACATAGAATGCAATAGAGAAATGTTAGCTAAAACATGATTGGATGCTATGGACAACACCACCGCTTTTTGTCTTTTCGCAAGTGATGGAACTACAAGTTCCAGTATTCAGTGGTATATATATCTCACTTTTAATCGTCTTCCCAACCTTATGATATTCAATCAGCAGGTGCAGGGGGTTTGCCAGTTCAATCATTCTGGTTAGGCGAAACGCGTCACCAAACCTGCTTGTAGGCGTGATCTGAGAGGGTTCACTCATGGCTCCCGAATGAATTAGGGAGTACACCACAAAATCTAGGAGTTTCCCAGAACGGCACTTAAAGTTTAACTATTCACTTACACTATTACTTACACTATTGAAGTGAATTGTATAAGCTTCTTTTCCTTGCTGTGAAAGAGGGGGAGATTCTCTAAACAAGAAATGCGGTAAAAACCCCGTTATCGGGGTTTTTACCGCATTTTGGGATGCTGTAAGCATCCTCCGCCGGGTTAACGCGGCGGGGGGCATCGCCAGAAAAATCTGGCGATGCCCCATAGAAGCCAATGGGCTTCTACCGCATCCCTCCGCCGCCCCGCGCCGACCCCCGCTGCCCCGCATCGCCCCCTCACCTGTGTCCGGGCAGCACAGCGCAGTGCTGCCCTGACCTGTGACCTCCTCCCTGCACTGATCCTCTTCCAGGTGCAGGGAGGAGGAGAGCCCGGCGCAGCAGCAGCAGCGCCGGGTGTGTGAGGGAGGAGGGAGCCGCCGAGACCTGCTGTGACCCGGCGACTCCCACCGCAAACGACAGCTCTTAACGCAAGAGCTGTCCTTTGCCTTAATTATCGCATATGTTAGAACATATGCGATAATTAAGTATGCGATGGGCGGCGAAGGGGGGCGGAGATTCTTAGAGAATCTCCCCCTCAGTCTTAAGGTTATAAAATACATTATGCTTTGTACTGTATAGCCAAATCCAGCATAATGTTTTAAAAAAAGAGACTGCTTCCGTAATAAATCAGATTGTGGTGTGATTCAATATATTGTTGCATCTTTTGCAAACTTAAAAGTCTGAAGGGAAACCGGCAGTGATATTTTATAAAGAACTTATGAGCTCATACACTGACACAGCCCCCGGCTATGATCAATATTATTTATTTAATTGAGCACTCCAGGCTCTGCGCAAACAGCATCTCCCCAGTTGCTAGTGATATAGTACATCACACAATGTCATACGACTACTGCGCCCATATGACTTTCTACAACAAAGCCATGTGGTGGAAGAGAGGAGTGAGACGTGAGTATTAAGGCCACGTCTGTTTGCTTTTACAAAAACACATACAAATATTCAATTCAAGATAAACGATAGAATCTGTCTATTAACAGAACTGTAGTAGCGCCATATCTTGAATGTGTAATCCAAGAATTACACCGACAACGTAAAAAGTACAAATGAGGTGAAGAGCTTACTGTATATTTTAAGGCTCTTGAGTATATGTAATATTGCAGATGACTAAGGCTTGCTGTGTACTGTACCTTATGTACTTGGGATATCAAGCTTGCTGTATAATATTAGGAAACAAGTCTTGATATATTTGTTCTTGGTATGAAGTACTAGGGGTCAGGTAATGGGATTTCAATTAATGTATACTCCATACTTGCCGACTTCTCATCTCCCCTTTGCGGGAGACTGGGGAGAGGCATTGCCGGGAGAGGGCAGCAAGCTCACGCCTCACAGAAGCAGGGAGGCGGTGCCATCGGCGGGAGGGGGAAAGGGGCAGTCCAAGGGCGGAGCCACCGATGGGCTAAACGATCGGGGGTGTCTAGTGCAAGCGTGTCATTTTAGCCCCGCCCCCGCAGTGCAATGCCTGTATTTCAGGCATTGCACAGCGGGGGGGGGCTAAAATGATGCAATCGCGTCATTTGACCCTTGGACCCCCCCGCCGGTAGGGGGAAGGGAGGGGGACCTGATTTCCAGGTGGGTAGGCAACCCTGGTATACTCCTTGCAAGTTACTTATATCAGGTATGAGAAAATAGGGGGGGTAATTTCCCAATGAGGTTACTACAGTATGTTCAAGATCTGAACTTATATTGGGCCTGATGCACTAAGCTTCAAAAAGTGATAAAATGGAGAGTGATAAGTAACCAACCAATCAATCAGCTCCTGCCTGACATTTTTCAAACACAGTCTGTGACATAACAGGTAGGAGCTGATTGGTTGGCTGTTTATCACTCTCCATGTTATCACTTTTGAAGCTTAATGCATCTGGCGCACTGTGAGGTAAACATAGCTTAGGACTAAAATAACCTTGAATGAGAATGGTGGGAGTGGGTACTCTATCCAGGATTGGGCCAGTTGGAGAGGCTTTTGTTCTACTGCCCCTTTCCCCATTGCAGAGAGCCACAATTCAAGAGAGAGGACTGATGGCTGCTACAGCAGCCTCTTTCCCCAGCCCAGCACACACACTGCTGTGTGCTGGCTGGGAAGAGAGTCAGCAACAGTGAGTATTCGCTCTCCCTGTACGGGGGAATGATTGCACCTGCACATCCCACCACTCATCAGATTGGCCACAAGGTAAAATCTAATTTTCTGCATTCTATACGAAGATGGTCTGGCCACACGTCCCCTGCATTGGCCATGCCCCTTCCCTGTACAGGGGCCCAACAAAGCTGTCTGTGCCCCAGCATCTGAATCAGAGTAAGACAGATTTTCAGCCATGATTGGGGAGCTAGTTGGACAGTGGACAGACAATGTAACTGCTGGCCATGCCCCCGCCTGTAGCCAGGTGTATGAGCTGAAACTTACATAGGGAGCATAATGCCCAAGCATTGTTTCCACTCTCTAGGGGCCTATTTATTGCTGATGGCTTATACACCACAATAATGCTGTTCATAGACAGGACTATTGATTATGCAACCTCTATAGAGCAGTTCATTTTTATTATATTTTTTCAATCTATATTAAGTTTCGCTCCGCAAAAGAATGCACGTCTGTTATGAGCAGTCACGGGAACGCTATCCTGGATGACATCTCAGCAAGAGACCTCTGCGCAGACAGACCACAGAGAAGGCAAATGCTTAAGGGAATACAAATGAGCGCTCATCGGTCAAACTGTGTTTTTTTCAATAATCACTATGGTTATTGACAACTCCCAGGAAGCGCTCTGCATGGATCAAACCATCACAGCGTGATTTATCAATAAAGATTCTGATTTTGAAGCATTCTTTGTGCAAACAACTCTTGCATTTCTATTGTGTTTTCTTGTACTTTCCCTGGAAGGGCAACATTTAAAGATTGAAGGGAATAGTCTGGGGTAAAAGCCAAAAGTCATACCACTGACAATTACAATCATCCACATTCTTGTACACATAATGCTTCTCGCCATAGCTGCCATGCTACGATGTAAGCAAAGCTTTAAATTTGCAGATGGCAACCTACGGCTATATCCCTGACTGCCTTTTGTTCGGAATAATATGATTACAGTGATTGTTACAGTAAGTAAGGTGACGGAAATTATATTTAAGGGATATTTTAGGCTATTGTTAATGGAAGCAAAAGTAGGATTTATTGTTCACAAAGCTGTAGTTGAAATCCTTCTAAGGGCATGTAAATGCTACTAAGCATTATTGATGGCCACCTAGGGAAAATGCCACTCAAAGTGTTGCCAACCCAGCATAAGTTTATAAAACTTCTTAAGTCTATTTAAGGTCAAAATATTTACACAACTGCTTAGAAAGAGGGGAAACAAAATCATAACTCGCTATAAAATGTAAAAAATAAATGAGAGCACAAAGCAGTATACTTATTCTGTGGCACCTTCAGGGCGGACCCTACCATTAGGCAGTTTTGAGCAGCTGCCGATGGGGCTCCAGCATCTGTGTGGGTGGGGGCTCTTCTGAGTCTGGCTATCACAAAATAAAGGATGAATCTGGTAGATCCTTGTAGAACTTCTCAGACTTCACCTCCACACTTTCAGTAAAGGTAGTATTGGTGCGTGAGTTGTGGTGGGAGCAGAAAGCGAAAGTTTTGCCTGGGGCGCGAAAAAGACTTGCACCGGCCTTGGGCACCTGGAACCAGTACTGGATCCTGGGAAAACTAATGAGCATCTCCTAATTTGGTATGTGTTATGATCTGTGCAAAGAACTATGGGCCAGATGCACTAAGCTCAGGGTTGCCGACTCTCCCGGAATGGCCGGGAGTTTCCCGAAAATCGGGACCCCCTCCCAACCCCCCACAATCCTCGGGTCTCATAGGAGGGGACGGAGCTAAAATGACACAATCGCGTCATTTTAGCCCCGCCCCCTCCACGGAGATCCGTGATTTTGGCAGTTTATCATCATGGGGGCGGGGCTTAGTGACGTCACAGAGAGGAGAGGAGAATTATAAAGTCGGCAACCCTGACTAAGCTTCAAAAGTGATGAAATGGAGAGTGATAAACAACCAACCAATCAGCTCCTGCCTGACATTTTTCAAACACAGTCTGTGACATGGCAGGTAGGAGCTAATTGGCTGGCTGTTTATCACTCTTCATTTTATCACTTTTGAAGCTTAGTGCATCTGTCCTAGAGTTTAACAGTTGTATTTTACACTGTAAGTTACTTTAGTAAATTAGACAGACAATAATATTATAAGTCAGGTTGGAGGGAGAGATATTCCCATGCAAATACCTCCTGTGTGTCACAATAAAATGTAAATTGAGCAAAAGCATACACACCATTCATAGCCACACCCACTATAACACAGTCACTCCCCCAACATACTGTAGCCACACCCCCAACCAGTTTCTAAACCCTCAAAAGTTGATACAGTAGGTATGTATGTTGTTGATTCATCTACAGCCAATAGCGTGTCATTGTCCTGCTTGGCATCTTTCCCCTGATGGCCAAACAGGCATCACTGTAGTCTAGTTTTTGCTTCTGATAAAGCATCACAGAATATCTGCCAGAGTACTGAACGCTGTTATTCATTTGAGTCTGAATGTAACACAGAATCAGTCTGACCTTCACAGGTTGCGTCTTTATCATTTCATCTTGCCGGACTGAGGAATTAAAAATATATGCCTCACTCTCATTCCCATTGCTGGTTATCTGCGGTTTCCATCTCCCTCTTTGTCCAGGGCTTTCATTTTGTGTGAATTAGAGCTCAGGTCCTGGGAAAGTGATGGATTTTGTCTGAATCTCAATACTTCAAACAGTGCCTCAGGAGAGCAGCATCACCTTCCAACTGTGGTTGTAGGTATCATCATCAATCAGAGGTGCTTTTCTGTGAATCCTTATTTATAGACCTTTTCAGGTACAAAACTGAACACTGCGATTTTTTATTTATCTGCTCCAGCGTGCTTGTGTCAGGATTCATGCTGATGTAGGGAGCTGTTTGTGCAAATGAGAGTCACTCGTCAGAAAACAGAGTTCATATCCATAGTAGAGCTAACACACATACAATCAGAACAGTACCTTGTAGCATTTATCCATCAGTATTAAGAAGACATGAGCAAAACATCCTATTCGGAAAATTATTTTAAATATCCCTGATAACAAGGTCAAGGAGGGCTTCAAACCTTTTAGGAAAGAAGAAAAGGGGAGATGTACTATGCCAATACCAAAAGTCATTTATCTACTGTATTGGTACATTTAGTATAGAATTTATGCATTCTTAACTTAAGGCCCCCATACACTAGAACGATTTTGCACGATTTCATCTAATTTCGGTGTTTCGGGCCGATATATCGTCTGAAAAGTGCCACATCGTTTGTGTTTTCCATCTGATCTGATCCGATGTGCGGCCCTGCAAGTGTTGCATAGGAGCCTTTAGGTTGGTCGCTGCACCTGTGATCTATCGGAATCAGATGGAATTGGAATGAAAATAGTACATCTGTCCCTATAAGGGTGAAGAATATGAGATTTAACTTGAACACTGGGCAATTGTGAGCAGATATCAGCTCAGTTTACTCGTGAGCTGCTTTCAGCTTGAAAGCCGCCAAGTGTGTACAGGCAGCGATGAGCGGTGAGCACTGATGCACGCATCCGCATCATCGCTGGCCCGGCCGCTCACCTGCTGGTAATACATCCTGCTATGGAAAATAGTTCACCCCTGGGAAAATCGCCAAAACGGGCGTAAAAAGCTTAGTGTGTATGCACTGATCGTTGTTCAGCCCAGCGATTTTCCCCATCATCTCTCACCATACACACTGGGCAAAATCGCCAAGTGTGTATGGACCATTAATTTAACTTAAAGCCAAAATGCTCTGACGCACTGATTCTTATCTGGTTCTTGGAAGATAAGCAGTGTTAAGCCTGGTTATTATTTGGATGGGAGACCATGTGTCCATAGCATGTGCTGTAGGTTTAGAGAGAGATAAAGTGGAGAGACTTAAAGTATCAGCCAATCAAGTTCATAACCATGCTGTGTTTAAAATATGGCTGATTGGCTGGTACTTTTTCTCTCTCCACTTTATCACTTCAAAGCTTAGTTCATCTGCCTCAGTAAGCAGCCCATACCACTGCAGCACTATAACTGCAAAAACTGACAATTCAGAGACAGCTAGCAATATTATTTTGGCAGCTGTGACTTCCCCAATGGGTAGTCATGATTAAAAATAATATTTCCTCTTCTGAGTAGAGATGCTCAAACAGATTCTAAATTGACTCAAACTAGTTGATGAAATCTGTTCAACAGAAGAAAAAAACATGGAAACATTTGCTCATTTAAAAGCTGTTGGTACGGATAGCATTTAATGTATATATGTAACACATCCATAAAGCTCATTATTTTCACATTTAATGAGCACCTTCTTTGAACTAACTTCCTATACAGTAGCTGGGATACAATACCGTGAATATACAGTTCTCAGGGTTTTACTGCATACTGTATTACATAGAGATGGAGCCTGTGTTATCTTTGCAGAGGCTGGCAATTTTATTACCACCCCCCGCCAGCCGCCGGGAAGCACGAGATGCTCACGCGCCCCGTTCCGACTGAGCTCTCCCTGGGTCCCTGCCGCCTTGCCGCCGGTCGCCGACGCATAAGTATATGGGCACCTTAAAACTACAAATCTTCCATTTTCGCACAGAGCAACTTTAAGTCATGGTGTACTAGGCCACAGAGCAGAGGCATCACACGGTGGTGTCATCCTTCCAGGGGTGGCACTAAAATGGCGGTTCCTCTGCAGTGTCAGGGAGTCGGGTGCGACCCTGTAACTTTCTTGTGCTGCATCCAGCTCAGGTCACCCTGTAAGAGCCGTAAGTGCTGGAAATGTCTCTGAGGCAGCCCAGTAGCTCTGGGAATGCTGGCACATCTCCAAAGTTATGTTACGGGGACTTCCCACAAAATCACCCGCCTCCTCTTGCGGCCACACCCTCTGATTGCACAAAACTGCCATAGAGTCGACCAGTACTCTCAAAAGTAGGGATCAGCACCATTCTCTCTAGAAAATCACTCAACTAATACTGTACCTGGTTAACATTGTTGGAAAGCTGTGTCAATCATTGTTTCAGAATAGTCAATAAATGATTGATTGGCTTCAGATCTGGTTACTGAGAAAGCCATGACATTAGTTTCAAGCTGATCAACCTTTAGGCCACCACGACTACGTTGCAGGAGGGGGAATTGTCATCTTTGAAAACAATAATCTCCCGAGAAAGGACATTCTGTAGCATGCAAAGAAGTAGATCACGTAGGGCCTCATTCGGTTTTGTATGGAATCCCAATGGTTTACATACAACTCATCAATGCATGGCATTGTTATCCTCTTACCATGCTGTGCCCACACTGCTGGATACTGCAATGCATGGGGGGGGGGGATATCCGTACAATGCCTGAGACATGCTTGGGAGGTATGCCATTGTAATTACACAGCCAAAAACCTAATATAGATATGCAACGGCAACCAAGGCAGTGAAGCATTGTTAAAAATGACCTTGGTCATCCATCTTTCTATCTACAGTATCTTTTTCCTGTTTCTGTGGCTACTTTCCGACTGGAGCCATTATTTTGTAAAGCTGGCATCGGTATATATTTGATGCAGTCCCAACACTCTTTGACACACATTTACCATTACAAGTAGCTTAATTTCATAAACATCTGCGCCCTGTATCTGTGGTGTACATACAGTGCCAGAAACGCTCTACACAGACATTTGCTCACACGCTCATCACCGTGTGATGAAGTGAAGAACAAATCTGAGGGTTGGAGCATTTTTCCTGTATTGCTCTAGTTCTGTATTATTGACACCTCCTATAATGTCCTTCTCTCTCCAGGCTGTACTGTACATGTAAGTGCTAGTTCTTGCATCAAAAAATAGATTGTGGTGTTTTTAATATGTGTCCTGTACTAAGTATATACTACTATCTGCCAGAACATACAGATGTAGCGCCACTCATTTAGCCGGCGATAGAATTGCCAGCCACCGGAAGAGGGTGCATGCGTTCAGATGGAGCTCTCTGTCACCTCCCCACCGGTCCCCACCGCCTCCCTACAACACCACCCCCCACCCCCCCAATAACCCTGTCCATCACCCTGAAGCGGAGACGGGCATGGTTTCCCCGCCGAGTGACTGGGAGGAGCGTGCGTGTGAGATGCTCGTGCGTCCCAGTCAGATAAAGCGCCTCTAAGCCAGTGGGGGCATTCTGGCGAGCCCTTGAGCTGCATGAGAGGCGCTCCATTTGTACATACTTAGTATATCTTCCAATTAACCCCTCTGTATGCCCTGGAGTTGAGACGTTGTTAGTGCTTTGATAGGATTCCCACTGCCTCTTTATTAAGTTACATACTGAGATCAAATCTCCCTTCAGTTTCCATTATTATTCCAAGAAGTACAGTTCTTACACACAGGGTTCCAAACCTCAATTACATTAGCTAGGGAATTATTTGTACTTCGCACTTTATAACATCATAAATAATTATAAAGGGCCATAAATCCTGCAGGCTAACAAGAATGGTGTTTTTTGTTCTTTTAGCTGGCTGAATGGAGGAACATCTACAAAGAAATTTCACCATCTGTACAGTGCATCCGCATTACACAGAATAAACATTCCTACACTAATATGACCCCTTCCTTTCTCATATCCAATCATATTGTTATTATTAATAACATTTACTTATATAGCATTAGGATGTTATGCCCCACTTTAGAGAGACTATTTAATTATTTACGGTGGAACACACACACAGGAAGGGATGTATCATTTGTGATGCGGTATATCCCACAACCTACCGGATATGTATTTACAAATGTAGTCAGTATCCCAATGGGTAGTTCTCCCAATAAGAGGTGTCCTCTATGTTCACTGGACTTCTGGCTTTAGGAACCGTAGTCCATTGGAATGACGTAGTGGCTGTGGGGGGTCCTATTCTAGAGCTTGGTACATATGGAAACATAGTACAAACCCATAAAACACTGCATTTTATGCTTTAGTACACCCTTCTCACATACACAAGTACAAAATGATAATCATTTATTTTGTAAAAACAGACAAAGAATTATTTCCAAAAATATTTAGGGATCTAAAGTATGTGTTAAAATGCAACAAAAAGACAAATCTTCCATTTCAGCAAGGCAAGTCTGAAATTTGGTTCACATCAGTGCTGGAACTGAAACAAATACACAGCACTTAGGAAACATGAAAAAATAAACTTGTTGCTTTGGCTTCACTGTGACTGGCAGTGACTTCCAATTTCTAACTGCTAGTCACAGACATAAAAGGCAGTCCCATGATTTGGAGGTGTTCTCTTCCTCCAGGACTGTCAGTCCGGGCTGAGATAAGTAGAAAGCTGGCTTCCTGTAGGAAGCCACTCCCTGACTTACTGTGAAGCCTAATCCGACTTCTATGGGCTGCAGTCAGTACAGTCCAAAAAGGTCAGTGGTATGTGCAGACTCATTATGGTAACTACGCATGCGCTCTAGTCCCGGCAAATGCTGGACAGATTGGGCAGGTGCTGTGCCCAGCTGCTGTCTCCTCTCAGTGTGTTGGCCGGTCAGATGGGCGAAGTGGCAGCCCCCCTTGCTAAACATAACTAGTAGCCACCACTCAATAAATATGATATTGTTGAGATTTTGGAGAAAAGTCCAACATGTCAGCCTCCACCCACCAGCCTGCAGAAATACCAATCTGAAGACTCTGCAAATATATTATTTTGCAAATTTAACATACTGTAAGTTTATACCATGTGGCTTTTAGCCATGTATTAATTCAGGGTTTGCCTTAAAACTATGGTTATTTAGTAACATTTGGCATTGGCTGAATCCAAAATCTTGTGATTTTAGGATGCTAGAACTAACGATCTTAAATGACTAATAAACTTTACCAAAAAAGGCCTCCTCGCTAACAGTAAGATTAAGATTCACATTCTGTTTGTACAGGCAGTTCATTTTTGTGGGATAGAATATGGTATTTGGACAAATCATATAATATGGATTTAGTCTATGTATCAGCTGTAGCAATTTCTTTATTACCATAGAGATAAATTCTGTAAAATAACTGATACTGTATTTTCCATGAGAAACAGCGAACGCTGCAAAACAATTTTGTTTTGTTTCCTTTAGTTAACATAATATGAAGTATGTGTTTTGCTAGGTATCTTCCTTCGCATATGCCGACCCTGGGAGGTTTAATAGCTTGCAATCTTCTGTTGTGTGCTGATATCTGCAGTAAGAGAATATCATTTTTCTATAGACGGAACAAACTACGGCTAGAACATTATGCTGTTTTGTGGATTGTTCTTTCAAATGCTGTAACTGAAAATATTAAGGAGCTCATCTACCACAGCCAGATTTGCAGATACATAGTGATGGAAATATCCATTTTATAACGATTTTCAGGTCAATTTCCTAATCACTATATCAGTTCCTAAATCGCTAGTTTTCCAAACTTTTGAAAAAACCATTGGAAAACAATGCTAATGCTGGGCATATACTGTCCAACGATCATGTCGATAAACTGATAATCATTAGTATGGGCTGATAATCGAACATTGTACTGCCATATGATAGACATGAAAAATTGTCCAGCATGCCTGATACAGATTTAACCATGCTCTGCCGAAATAGTTGGTGTGGTAAGTGTTCCCACGACTATAACATGGTGGTGTGTGCACAGGAGCACTCATCCTCTATGAGCAATACCGGCTAGAGCCACCTATACACATTACACCACACAGTAGAACCCCATATACACATTGTTCCACTAGAGCCTCTTATACCTGTTACACAACAGTTGAGCCCTTTATACACATAAAGCCACAGTAGAGTCCCTCCTCACCATCATTCCTCCTGATCATCATCATCCCTTCTCCTCCTCATCATTCCTCATCTTCATTCATCCTCTACCTCATCATAAAATGTTGCTCCTTCTTATTCCATGTTCTCTTTATTATTATTATTATTCCTCCGCTGTTTTGCTCCTAAGTCATCCTCCTTGGTATACTAAGGAAGCTAGTATATACTGTATCAACTGTGCTATGCCCCTGCTTCACCATACTATGTCACCTAAGGTCATTGCACTTAATGTACAATGAACATTACAACTTGTAAAAGCACTTTGGAATACAATACATGTAAACAGTGGAAGAAAATAGCTTCCAGGAATTGCAGATTTTTTCAGTTAAATCTTATTAACAAACATTGTTAAGATGAAACGCATAGGAATTTCCTTTTTGAAGCTGATGTTCTGCTGCTGAAGAGACTGCATATGACTAACATCTCTCCATTTGCAATGTCTGCATTTGGAATGTTATAGACCTTGAGATCAGCCGTACTGTAAGATACACTCTTTTGTTAAAACTGTATATATTATAAGCATTACTTGGGTTTTAGAGAGAAAAAAACATTACACTATGGTTGGGCCTGATTCAGGAGTAGTTGTATTTTTGTTTAAAAAGCAAAACTTCAACTGCCGTCTCTCGCATGCTGTGGGCTGCCCAGCACCGGACAATGTCACCCAGCATGTCAAGTCCCTCCCCGTGATGTGATTGTAATGTAATTGCAATTGCATTGCAGATGGCAGATCTAGGGTTGCCCTCTGCCTGCACAGACTGGCTGCGAGTTCAGGCACAGTGCCATCATGTTTTGACTCACAGCAGCTGCATGTTGTGTTACGCAGCCGCTCCGACCCAGCCTGAAACCAGTCTGGACGCACCTGCATTGTACAGGCCACGCCCACTAAAACTGCATCACCGCCCTGTCACTGCCCTGCATACTGTATGCACAGAAGTGTTAAAATAGTCTAGTAGCAGAATACCCACTATGTACCTTTATGCCTTTTTTTTCGTCATTTTTTGGACATTTGTAGTTATCACCAGAGGCAGAACTCTGGGAGGCAATGGAGTCATCTGCCGCCGGGCTCCTGCTCCCAAGGGGGCACCTCTCCTCCCCATGCAAGTATACATATGTTATAGAGTTCTGAGAAATATATGTGTTATCTATCTATATTTCTTAACAGAAATATATATTTTATATAAGGTTTTATTATGTTGTGTTGTGTAAATGTGTGTGTGTGTGTGTAAGGGGGGGGGGGGGCACCAATATATATCCTGCCTCCGGGCAACTGGAACGAACTTATGCCACTGGTTATCACATATCAGTCATACAATACAAATATAGTGTTTGCTGGATCTTTTTTTTATTAAAGCATTAGCTGGAGTACCCGGAATTTTAAGAATGTTTCTTTACAAAAATCAATTTAAATACTAAGCACACAGTATAAATAACATTAATTATTTGTTCATTTATGTTGGAGCGCAGCACGTTATGCATCTCCTGATATACTCTGTGATGCTGGGGGACACTGCTACTGCCAGCATATAACTCTCAGTGTGTGGGTTTGTGCTATCTCACATCATGTCACTGTCCCTGTCACATGCAGTTCTGTCATCACTGACATATCATGCATGTCCTGATATAGTCTGTACTGCTGCCCGACCCCTAGGGGGTGCTAGAAGTGTGTTACCCCCACAGTATTTGTTCACAGATAGTAATTGATATGTGTACTAAGTTTGGTGTAAATTGCTCAGTCATTCCAGAGTTATACTGTCTGCTGAAATACTCTGGGGGAAATTTACTAAGGCAAATCCGCCTACAAAATTTGTATTTGTATAGTAAAGTACAAATTTTTTAGGCGTATTCATAGGCTTCTATAGGGTATCGTCCCCCAAATGTGGCATTACCCTGCCCACCGAAGAGGGTGTGGCCGAGTTTTGGTCAATTTGAAAATGCGGTAAAACAGGGGTTTTACCACATTTTCGGCTTAGTACACCACGCCCTCAGGAAGAGAAGGAGTCTCCCTCTTTTTCCTGAGTTTCCCACCCTCCCTCCCCTAATTTTAGGCTGGTGGGTGGGTGTTTCATTGCGTTGGCTGTTTGGCTGGAAAGAACGTCAGGTAATCCATTTAGGATCTTCGTTAAAGGATGATTCATTGTATATAGTTGTTTTTGGTGCACTCACCTTCCTTGATTATAGGCCTTCGCTGGGTGGGCAGTCAATGTAGAAGGCTGAGCGGATATCGCTTGTTGTTAGGATATTTGTTGATCAGGTAGGATAGTTATGGGTGGAGTTTAAATAATAGCCATTGTTTCATGGCCACCATTAATTCATTATATGAATCAATAAATTAAGTTAAAGTCATTTAAATGAATTACAGCTGACATTTTCTGCCAATCCTAAGTCTCTGAGTTGTTATTTCAGGTTTAAGTTCAGTTAAGTGTTAATTTACATGCATACACAAGGTCACACATCAGCCGCTACAATGTTTATGAGCGTTAAACAAAAATTGTGTTTCTTAATTAAAAATTAACAGTAATTAGATTAAGCGAGGGCTGCATAGGCATGAGGGCATTTAATAGCCTGTGAATTTTGTGATTGTCCTAATAAAGTTGTTGAATAGTTCATTACACATAGAAGTGCACGTGATTGATAGTTAGAGTAGCCAATTAGGTAGAAAAGGGGTGGTAGCTTATGCAGGGGTACAGTATATAAAGGGGAGTCAGATGATGCTGCTTCCTCTTTGAGTCTGGATTCCCACCCTCCCTCCCTTGCTTTTTCAATTGCTACCTGGCTTTTCGTCCTTCACCTAATTTGGCTTTACAAAATTAATTAATAATCTGTGGGAAGGTGCTCTCGACCAGCGGTCAATTTTAAGGTACAGGTGGTCACTGTGTGGTATTGCCCCCCTCTGCCAGGATGACTGATGAGTCCTTCCCCTGAGGAGGACGTTGGCCACTTCCTTAAAGTGTCCTTGCCATGCCATAGGAGGGGCAGTAAGACCGTCACAGTGCGGGCTGTGTCTTAAATTCAATGGAGGCGGTTCATCAAACTTGTTATAAGTTGGGGCGTTGTAGTCGCCGCCATTACTAAAATTTTTGACCTGAGCTAGTCTCCAAGCGCTTTCCTGGCCATCCCTTTCAGTAGGATCATACCACTTAATAAATATTGTTGACCTTTTTAACTTATGCAGTGGTTGTCCATGTGATTATTTTAGAATAAGGTGTCCGTGTGATTCTTTCTAGGGGTCATTTAGAGTTAAGTTAAGGTAAATGTCAATCATGATAATTCAATAGGCACCTTAATTTCTATTTCACATTTTTTAGTTGCCTCCGCCTTGTTTTAAAATGCTTGTATGTAAAATTTCACGTTCTTGGCTTGTAAACTGTGTATTTATATAGAAAGTGAGCCAGAAGGACACATTTTCACGTTCATATAGTAGATTACACTAGAGGTGTTATAGGTATCCGTTATTACTATTTTTACTGTTCCCTTAATTATAACAGCAGGGTATTTGAAAAGCTTTTTGGAACTTGTCTCTCCTATGTAATACACGGGAGGAGGGGGGTCTTATTATAGGCTAGAATAGCCTATTCTGTACAGACCAATTTTGTAATCTTACATAAATTTGTGCCTTACAACAAGTGCATACAAATTACCTAGTCCCGGATCACTATAGGGGCCAGAGAGTGCAAGGGTGGTGTAACCAATCACCCCACAGATTTCATGATGAAGCACCGCAGTGCACCATAGAAATATGTACGAGGACGGGGCTCCCTCCAGTGGCCACTCCCCCTTTAGTAGTAACCCCGCCAGCTGCCTTGCCTGCCCTACTTAAGGTTTTTTCTTTGCAATTTTGACTATCCCCTGTTAGTTAAAAGTGATTTAAATCGTAAAAAGGCATTGGACAATCCCATTCAGTAAATCCCATTCAGCAGGATAGTGGGCCTGATTGAGATGTGGCTGGAGGTGCAATATTTTTTGCTTACATGGAAGCAGCAGCGTTGCACTAGTATTAGTATGTTAATGCAGCAGAAGGCCTCAGTTATATAGTAAGTAGACACCTCCTGCTTGCATTAGCGATCTGTACTGCATACTAAGATCATCACATCATCTGCGACACTCCCGGCCTCCCCCAAAAGGAGGCAAGGCAATGGAGGCCATTGCTGCTCGTTTTCTGCCACCATACAGCAAACTGTCATTCAGAGGTGGGGCTACCCTCTTTCTGTCACCCACTGGTTTTCCCTGTCACACTCTGCCTCCCCCTGCCTCTCCCTGTCACCCACTGCCGTGTTGCATATTGTAAACTTGGGTTGAAGTAGAGTAGGGGGGACCGAAATTATATTTTTGCACCTGACACCCGGGCTTACCACCCACACGTTCTGCCACTGTTGTCCAATGCGTGCACAAAATCTTGCACATGGGCAGAGCAGGACTTGCCATTAGGCATGTGGGGCACATGCCTAGGGGCGGCACATGTTTTGGGGGCGGCACTTGGATGCTTGTGATATTACTGTCAGCCTGAAATGTACCATTAACTGCAAAATATCCACTGTACCATATGAATAGAATGTAAAAGAATAGGACATGCAGATACTGCCCCTGTAAACTGTCCTACTTAGTAAATATGTGTACATAGCTTTTTTATTAATGCATTAAATTGGCTATCATCAAATGAGGGCTTATATGAAATCAATAAAAATAATACAATTAAGCATGGGGGGGGAGGCATTATTGTTGTGCCTAGGGGTGTCCTTACACCCAAATCCGCCCCTGCACATGTGTACAGTAAGATGTGGGCTGCACCCCCACCAACATCTGAATCGGGTACAGTGTCCTTGATAATTATCTACAGGGCTAAATACTCTTCCACTCTGCAGTGCAGTGCCGCAAGGGGCCACTAGAGGCCACTATATAGACCAAATTACGCCTTAACAGAACATGAAAGCAAAATAATCTGCTTCAAACTTGGTGTATATGGAGAGAGGGAAAGACTGAGATAGGAGGTGGGATTAGATAGGGGCAAAGCCATCATTTTAACAGGCTTTTAAGTAGTTTTAAAATAATGGCCACTGTAAATGCTAGAATTTTTATTTTTTTGTAAAGGAGGGTTTTTCTTGAATATTCTCCAGTCTATTTAACTATTTCTTCCTCTGAGTGGACGTCTTACAGAGTTAAGTAAATCACAGCAAACCTCCTGTCTGCGCCCTTTGCTGGGTGTGTGTGTATGGCATACTAAGCAATTTGTCTGGACATACTTTATGTTGCTGATCTTCCAGGAGCTGCCACAGAGAGGATAAGTGTTTAGGATGAAATAAATGGTGTGGTACATGTGAGAAGAAGAGAGAATGAGAAGAAAAAAAAGCAAAAAGGAAAAAAAAAATCTGCCTGCTGGTGCCAGTCTGTGTATCCTGCAGTCTGACAGCAGAATCTCTCTGCCAATTAGCAGAATTACCAAGACTTAGAAGTGCTGCAGCCTCTGTTCATTTGCCAAAGCTCTCAGAATGCTAAACCTGAGGCCACAGACTATGAATTCAGCGTAGAAACACCAGCTAGGCTGCTATAGATGGGCAAGACTGTACGTCTGTGTACCCTTTCACTTCCAAGATGGTTTTATGGTGGCGTAACCTTAATTGCCCCCTCGTCTGTTAGGAGGAAACCCGCTGTATTGGAAGGTGATGCGGTTGGATTTGTGTCCCAGGGAGATTCGGAAAACTGCACAGATGAACAAAGCTTCATTCTTAAAGTAATGTTTTTGATATACTTCCAATATGTCCCAGAAGACATCATTATTTTGCATTTGTGAATTGATTAACATGATATTATGATGGCAAGGGATGAATGAGGTAATTTATACTTGAAAAAAACTCCTGACTGACCCAATAACTAGCAATGTCAATTAGAGTTCAATGAATCACTAAGAACTACAGTAATCAAGTTCTAGGTGATAATTTATCAATAGCTTCTATTCCATGTACTGTATAATGGGTGCAATCTGCGCATAGAACACGGGCCCCTGGTTATAGAAGGCAGATTTGGAGCAAGGCTCTGTATTATGGTGTTACATGGATGGGGCGGGGCTGCCAGTACCAGTAAGTAGACCGCTACCAGGAGGATGCTCTGGGCTCTTCTGCAGGCTGCAGAGCTCATGCCTGGCTAATCTGCAGCAGCACCACTGGCTGCAAGGTACTGTGTCAGACAACCTGCACGTCAATGCAAGTGCCATGGATAGGGCCTGATTAAAGGTTCAATGTGCCCTAGGCTAATACACATGTAGCTCCTCTTGTAATACTGCTAAACACATGTATATATCCTTTGATAAAGCCGTTTTGATACAGCGAAACGTGTCGTGTTTATTGCCCTCATAGTGATCCTGGATTGAGTTATTGTCTAATGTACAGTACATCCTTACACGTTTTTGGACTGATTCAGACCAGCCCCAGGCTTCTTCTATTCCAAGTGCCTTCCAGTCTCAGAATGGGACTTTTTACTACCACCTTTTTCACTGAAACTGGCAAGCATATCCTGTTATGGTGGACTGGATTCCCCTATTCAGACCACCTTAATACAGCTACTTACAGTAGAAGGCAAACAGTAGTGCGGGACTGACTATTCATCTATGGTGGGCGGTAAATAAACAACTCCCTTACCTTCGTCAGTCACTATTTCACTACAGGGGGCATAATAGGAACGGACTGCTCCTCCATTATAGTCACCAGAAACGGTGTAGGTCCAATTTTGATTACATGCATATCTAATTGGTTTTAATTTGTATACTATTTTGGTCAGCATTGTATGTGTATATCTCCCTTTTTAAATGGTTCAAGTGCTACTACCAATTTTTCTTCTTTTCCTGGTCCCTTGGGATTGACTGTCCCAGTTACAGCAGCTGCTGGTTAAGGCAGTTTTGGTCACGACACCACTACCACCCCTTAGGCGGGCTGAAATTGTTCTCTTTCATGATTGTGCTACTGTGCGGTATAATTTGGGTACTTGTTTCCTAGCAGGGCGTCCAGTTTCACTACGTACAGTACCGTAGTGAAATCGCATTGTATGCGTATTTTTGCATGCGATCTGATCGCATTCAATGCGATCCGATCCGATTTTCCTATGTAATTTATTCACTGCTATCCCCCCCCCCTCAGGCAGTGCGATCGCATTGCATGTGATCGAATTGTACTGCAAAATCGCATGCGATTGTATAGGGTGCGATGCCATTTACTTTACTATACAGTTGTATGAGATGCAATGAGATTGAGGCACCCCCCCAGTATCCACGCGTCCTCCTGACCTTTTCATACCCCACTATCCACGTTGGCGTGGAGTTGATTTTATATAGTGTGGCGAGCGCAGCGAGCAACTGAGCCCGAAGCATGGCGAGCATAGCGAGCCCCACGAGGGGACACGGAATACACGCTTCCGGCTCGCCACACTATATAAAAACAACTCCACGTTGACGTGGATAGTGGAGATATGAAAAGGTCGGTAGGACGCGTTCCGCCGCCGCTCGCCACACTTCGGGGTAGGGTGGATACTGGGGGGGTGGCATAAGCTCATTGCATCTCATACAACTGTATAGTAAAGTAAATGGCATTGTACCCTATACAATCGCATGCGATTTTGCAGTACAATGCGATCACATGCGATGCAATGCGATGACAACGCCTGGGGGTGAAAATAGCAGTGAATACATTACATAGAAAAATCGCATTGCATCACATGCGATCGCATTGCACGTAAAAACGGCATGCGATGCAATGCAATTTTCTTATGCAGAATGGCCCGCTAAGCTATTAGCTTAGTGGGCGCCCTGCTAGGAAAAAAGTACCATCATTTGAATTGGGGGTACTATTGTGAGACCACTGTCCCTTTATAAAGTAGGGAAGGTATGTCACAAATTTTGTAGTTTGCAGGGGGTGACAAAAAAACCTGGCACTGGCTTGAGCTCCACCTAATGGGGGCCAGGGAGGAGGAGTCAGGGGCAGGAGAAATGAGTTCCCCCACCTCCCCGGGACCACTTTAAGCCCTGTATGTAGTTAATATCCCTACTGCTGCCCTAGAGAGGAATTGTGGGAGGAGGAACCGATCAGCTCCACAGCCAAGGCAACTGGGTGGCAGGTAGACAATGTGGTACCACTGCCTGTGATTAAATTGTTTGGCCCCTCACATGCACAACATTGTGACCAGCTATACAAATAACACTATGTGTAACATAAGTTTATGGTGGCACGTGCAGTAGCATTGCTGCTTTTTTCACAGGGTCAGTCAAGAAGAAGCCTTGCTTGTTAATACAATTCCTCATTTATGTTCTCCTATTTGCTGGATGGTCTGTCAGTTGATTTAATTAAAACAAAAAAGGGGGTGTTTCCTGGCAATTTATCATCATGAAGTCAAGCACATGCTATGGACTAGTCATGTATTTATTTCCAATTTAAGCAATTTATTAAGGAATTTAACAATACGCATAGCCTGCCGATCAATAGAGGCCCCACTCTGAAGGTCACAGTCACATTCCACAGAATAAATGAATGTTGCCGTGGAACAGACTGTCAGCAGGTGTGGTAAAGCGTAATGATGAACATAAAAGATTCTGGAAGTTCTAAAGCTTTTCATTTTGTACGAATACAAAACTGCAGCTTCCATTTCACAGGAATTTGTATTCCAGGCGCTCGCCAGCCGCATCTCTGGCAGATAACCCTGGCATCAAGGGAAATAGAAGGAGTGACAAGGCCGACAGGAGGAGATTCCGCTCAGCACTTGATCTTTTGATCGGTACCTCAGCAGACTTAGCTGTGACCTTTAAAAGTTATCTAATGCAGCCTGGAATCCAAAAGGTGCTCCGAGTAACAAAGGGTTTCTGGGAGATTATGCACACTCCCTAAAGGCAAGTGTGGCAGTTTTAAATATCTATTGTACATTGGTGCATATAGACTCCCAGCAAATTCCCTCCCCGCAGCCTGACCCTAACCATCCCAGATAGTGTCTTATGATAACCCCTGCACCATGCAACCTAAACTTAACCCCCCGGAGTCTGACCCATAGCCAGATTAAGTGGGGGACACAAGGCATACTGTACCCCGGGCCCCCTTTTGCCGGGGGGTCCCTGGCTGGAATGAACTGATCTCAATCGCTGTCACTCTTATGAAGCAGCAGAAGTAGGCAGTCAGAATGGGAGCAGGACAGTATGGAGTGCCGGGAGAGACACAAGAGTATCAGGTTTCAAGAGACAGAAGTGGAATGGGTCATATTTTGAAATAAGCATAATCGGTACTCTTTACCTAGCACGGCGCCCATCGCGGCCATCGCGGGCATTGAATGCACTTAAAAATCGGGTGCGACGCGACCAACGCGATGCCCGCGATTTCCCATAGGGAACAATGTTAAATTTCTCAATTGACCCGATTTTTCTGTTCAATGCCTCAATTGACCCGATTTTTCCATAGGAAACAATGTTAAATGGCCCACAGAGGCCAAATAGGCACCCTAAAGTGTGAAATGGCCCCCACAATTGTTAACGCCACCCCACGATCAACGTGAACCCGAAGCGTGGCGAGCGCAGCGAGCCCGCGAGGGGCGGCGGTACGCGTCCTACGACCTTTTCATACCCCCACTATCCTCGTCGGCGTGGAGTTGAGAATAGACACGGGTGCTGGGGGCATGCAGATGACAACACCGGCTGTCAGCTGCCCACCCTGTCCTCGTACAGGACACAAGCAAAGCTAAGACACCTGAGTGTGTCTTCATTTTGTGTGTACGCTCCACATCATTCGATAGTTCATTTTATACATGATTACAATCAGCAGGTCCATACCTAGATACATGGTAGTCCCCAAGGCGAACATTTTTAAGGGCTCCTATGTACCTCCCAATGGTGAAAAATGTATATTACACATGTAACTGGGACTCGGAAGGTGCACCCGTCTGGGCCCTGTAGCAACTGCACTCCCTGCACCTATCATAAGTGGGTGGATATTTAAATTTGTCCGCCCAGTTGTGGTGTCACAGTTGGTAGCTTCTGTGGCCACCTAATGAGTAGAATAGATGGTCTCCTCCATACAGGCACTGATGAAACGATATACAGTATCCGCTACAGCGTCATTGGTTATGCAGCAGAGCCAATCAGATATATCTGTGAACCACGTTGTTAACAGACATATATTCTGTACAGTCACACAGATGCACTAGCCAATATACAGTATAGGGTACTTGTGTATTTTGGCGGCGCCCATTGCATCGCATACCATAACGCATACGATGGTATGCGATGCGACGCGATATCGTACGATAGTGCACGATGGCATACAATTTTGAAATTGTATGCCATTGTACATGGCATACGATGCCATACGATGCGATGCGATTAAACATTGTATAAGCACCCTAATGGGTGCTTATACAATGTAAAGCACCCAAATGGGTGCTTACAATGTTAAAAGCACCCCCACGCCACCCCCCCACTATAAACGTGAACCCGAAGCGTGGCGAGCGCAGCGTGCCCGCGAGGGGCGGCGGTACGCGTCCTATGATCTTTTCATACTCCCACTATCCACGTCGGCGTGGAGCTGAGAATAGAATAGTGTGGCGAGCGCAGCGAGCCACCGAGCCCGAAGCGTGGCGAGCCCCGCGAGGGGAAGCGGATCCCTGTGAAGCCCGCGAAGGGACGCATTTACCTGTGAAGGTATCCGCGTCCCCTCGCGGGGCTCGCTGCGCTCGCCACGCTTCGGGCTCGGTGGCTCGCTGCGCTCACCACACTATTCTATTCTCAACTCCACGCCGACGTGGATAGTGGGGGTATGAAACGGTCGTAGGACGCGTACCGCCGCCCCTCGCGGGCTCGCTGCGCTCGCCACGCTTCGGGTTCACGTTGATCGTGGGGTGGCGTTAACAATTGTGGGGGCCTTTTCACACTTCAGGGTGGCTATTTGGCCTCTGTGGGCCATTTAACATTGTTTCCTATGGAAAAATCGGGTCCATTGAGGCATTGAACAGTAAAATCGGGTCAATTGAGAAATACCCCTACCTGTGCCTAAACCTAGCCCCCCCCATTCCTAGCCTGCTGACCGCCGGGATACCGCTAGCTGCATAGCCTCTGCTGTCCACATACCCATGTCCTTATCCCAACAATATCGCTGCTTTCCGCAATGTTGTTTGCCATGCGAGGCACTGACTGCTAAAGCAATACCATCTGTGAAGCGAATTTATATTTTCTCTTGTGACTGCGATTCTCAGCATGTCAGATCTGAATGTGACTGCTATTTTCTCTGGGCAGTTTTTTGCTTCGTAAGCTACTCAAAAGAGCACCAAAAAACACGATTGATATGTTTACCCATAGATGTTGATAGCTTGGACAAGGATATGCACAGAAAGAAATTAGATCATGCCTAAAATGCATTACTCTTTAGGGCTTTCATCTGATGATCTATTGTGAGCCTCAAATGACCACCAGGCAACAACTGTAAACCTCACAAATGTAAATCATAGATCCTGAACCACCAGGAAAGAAATACTTCCCATCCAATCACCTTTGGGATCTGCTGCACTGTTTGATTTAATTATTGTTATTCCAGCATTATGTTCTCATCTCACATATTTGTCCTTTTCTGTCAGAGCTCTCACAACTGGTGTCAGTGCTTCTTTGTCTCAGGGCCTGTACTAAGTGATCAGAGATGCCAGATATGACTGAAGGAACTGTTTAACATTAATACAAAGTGAAATCTGTGCTATTTGGCTGCAAAAGGCCAGCATTGTGACTATGTGGAGCAATGATCCCTGCTTTGATGGTAGTCAAATATGTGTTATAGTTTTCTGTTTCTCGTATAACAGTACTTAACCTCAGTGATGGTTGGAAGTATTTATAATGTCTAGATTTATCACTTGGAAGGCCTATGTGCAAGCTGCATGATAACCAGGGCATCCGAGAGGAATGCCGGGCCCCGGTAACAATTTTGGGGGAGTGGCCTAAGTGTGGGAGGTGTGGCCACCTCCTTCGCTTAGGCCACGCCCCCAAATGTTTACAGGGGGTGAAAGAAAACTCTAAAAACTCTAAACTCAGCAGCAGCAGCACACACCTACAGCATGTGCAGTGCTGACAGCAGGCTCAGCATGAGCTATCATGCTGTCAGTGAGACACTCATGCTGAGCCTGCTATCAGCACAGTGCTGCTGCTTCTGCCTGGGAGGGACAGAGGGGGAAGGGAGGGGTCGGACCAGGGCCCCTGCTGGGCCCCTCCAGCAAGCCTGGGCCCGGGTAACAGAGAAGGATCCTCCAGGTCATAGGCTTCTATAGCTAATTAGGTATAGAACATGGCACCATAAGTGATTTTGGGCCGGATGCACTAAGCTTCAAAAGTGAAAAAATGGAGAGTGATAAACAGACAGCCAATCAGCTCCTACTTGTCTTGTCACAGACTGTTTGAAAAAATGTCAAGCAGGAGCTGATTGGCTGGCTGTTTATCACTTTTGAAGCTTAGTGCATCTGGCCCTTTGTAAGCAACTAAAAAGATACATTTATAAACAAAATCTGTGAACCATTGCCAGCAGTGAAGACGCTAAGTTGCATTGGGTATCTCGTGCTATATGGCACAAAGAAAATAAAGTAGGTGTATGAGTATACGTATGTCACTGCAGTATAAAGTACCTCACCAACAATGGGTCAGATTAATCTTCGATCACTAATTAGAGAATTTGCAAATTGAGGGATTATCTAATGACTGCACATGCGTACCATACGCATGGTGCATGCATGAGGGCGATTAGTGGAAGAAACTGTGTATAGATTGTAAACGCAGACTTTGGACCAAATGCCCAAAGCGACACAAGTGACAAAATGGAGAGTGATAAACAGACAGCCAATCGGCTCCTACAGATGTAGCGGGATTCATCTTTGCAGGGGATGGCGATGGCGTCGCCATCGCCATCCCCTGCCCCGCCGCCATCTGTATGGCGGAAGGGGACGCGCGCGCACGAGGTGCGCGCGCGTCCCCTTCCGACGGTGCTGCCCTCGGAGACCGCACCCCCCCGTAGCCTCCTCGGGTCCCCCCCGCTGCCTGTCGAGTGGGAGGCGGACAGTAATGCGTCCGCCTTGCCGCCCCGTCGCCCGGATACTGTGACGCGCGTGCGTGGGGGACGCACGCGCGTCACAGTCAGATAGCGGCGCCGTGTTGCTGGCGATCCGCCAGCAGCATGCTGCTGGCGGATCGCCAGCAAGGATGAGGATAGATTCATCTGTACCTGCCATGTCACAGACTGTGCTTGAAAAATGTCATGCAGGAGCTGATTGGTTGGTTGTTTATCACTCTCCATTTTATCACTTTTGAAGCTTAGTGCATCTGGCCCTTTACTGACAGGAAGCCAGTGTTTGTGGGTGGTAAGTAACCTGACATTTTCAGGGAGTGGCTGGAAAAACGCAACCGTGCCCAGGCGTTTTTGAGGAGGATCCGTAATTTCAGCAATGGTCGCTCCCATCCTGGCTCAGTCGCCGATTAGTGTAAGGCTCAGAGCTACAATTGCACAGACTACAAAAACCTTTCAATGGTCCGCGGATTGTGAATGAATTAGCGATTGATGCCAGCTAACGATCCATTCGCAATTCAGTCACAAATTGAATTTTCTTTGTGTCTGGGCAATAGCTATCTCCTCAATTATACCCAATGGGAATGATTCAGACCTGTTTGCTAGACTTTTTATATTCTTAGCTCAGCGAGGTAAACCCCCCCTCCCCCGCCAAGCAAATCCCCTCATTAGCATGGACTGACTTTTCCAGCACCTGCTATCTGACGAATTCGAGGCTGATGTCATGTGATGTCAGCCAACTGCTCCAAACAGGCATACAGTATACACGCCTGCGTTCGCAGCAGGTGTCCACTTAGTGTTTTCATGGGCGCTCCCACCGTTTTTGTGTGCACACCCATACAATGCTGGGTGATCTCCTACATCCATCCCCTCACCGCCACCTACTCGCCCCCTGCCTGCCCTACCAGTGAGCAAACTTGCCCGCAACTGTGAAACACGCCAAAGGCGTACTCTTTGGAAGTTTGCACATACGCATATTCGCGTATGCATAAACCCCAAGCATCAGGGACAGGGCTGAATTAGGATCTGAGCAATCAGGCCTGAATCAGCCCCGATTTGCCCTATTTTTTTGCCTTCTATTCCTTCTTTGCAGGCAACAAACTGCAATCCTAAAATCTATAAGCAAATATCTAACATATGTCTATTTCCCTATTCCTCTGTATTGAAATAGCAGCAAATAAAACAAAAACAAAAAAAAAGTATTGTAATGTAATGCACTCAATCCCAATACAGAGCAGCTCTCTCCAGAGTTAATATACTGTGCTGAGAGAATGAATCACAGAAATCATAGGCGCACATTAAAGCGCTGAGGAAAATAATTGAAAAAAGGGTATTTTCTGGGAAATGTATTCATAGGAAAATTCAAAAGGCATTATTTCAGTAAAATATCTGCCAAGCCCCCTAATTATTTTGCTGTTCTTCTGTTAATATGGCTGTAAAACAGCAAAATAACAGTTCGATTTCTACGCGCTGTGTTCAGGCTTCCATTGTTAGGTTAAATATAAAATGGCTGCTTGTTTTCCATTAGTCAGTGACAAGCGTAAATGTATTTGTTTATAGCATACTTCTGTCTCCCCGTTCTCACCAGGCAAGCTGAAAAATCTAACTCGGGTTTTTATAATTTTTTGAGAAATGTTGATATATAAAACCAATACAGAGAAGACGCCAATTAGCTTCCCTTTGTACAATGCAAAGTAATTGGAGGAGTGGGGCCTTCAGGAAGACTTATAGAATCTGACAACAGATAAGATCCACTGGCCCACCTTGTCTGCCCTTTTCTATCTGCCAGGATGTTGTATTTAAAATAAGTACACAAGAGAGCTGTGAATATAACACAGCAATTTTGATTACTTGTCAAGTTCCTCCAGTTTCCTTGTAATACGGGATTCAGCAGAGTGATATTACTCATATACCAAGGATAGAGACATTACAGAATTTGGCGCAAAAAAGTCACAGCCTGCGGCATTTGCCTTAATAGAAATAAAATGCTCTAATTTACATCAAAGTCATCAAACAAAAATAAGTAATACAACTATGTGCCTATCTTTAATGGCTGCTGCCATTCATAATACTTATATCTCCATCCGCCATGCATGGAGCAGATGATATGTTTTACAACACCTTCTTCTATGAGAGAATTTGTGGGAAGTCCCCGCACAAGGGCGTATTGACAGAGGAGGAGGCCTGTGTTCAGTCTGCTCTCTCAGGGCAAACTGAGTCTGAGAATTTGTGGGCACATATGTTTTGTCTGCCATTTTCACTGAGATTTTCATACTGCACATGCACACAAAAAAAAAGAAAATGGGAGTTGCGCCATTTTTCTGGTGATTTGTTGAGAGGTGCTATAGCCTATGGAGTACCACGGAGAGGATAGTATTGATGTGTGCAGCCCTGTACTCAGTGTCAGTGGCCTGTTGTTGCACACCCTACACTCAGGGTAGGACTTGCCCACAGGGGTACAGGAGAAACCCCCAATGTGCCCCACTGCCCTACCACTACATCGCTGTGCTGGGCCCTTCGTGCTCTAGTCTGACACTGACGTCACTACTCCCCTGGAATAGTGTGTGGTTATTCTACATCCTGACCACTTATAGTTTAATGAACAGGATGGGAAAATAATGCTGGTAATTGCAGTTCTGTGAGGAGATGGCAGGCCAAATAACATGAAACGGGGCAAGATGTACTAAGCTTCAAAAAGTGATAAAGTAGAGAGTGACAAACCACCAGCCAATCAGCCCCCAACTGTCACTTTACAGCATGGGAAAATAATGCTGGTAATTGCAGTTCTGTGAGGAGATGGCAGGCCAAATAACATGAAACGGGGCAAGATGTACTAAGCTTCAAAAAGTGATAAAGTAGAGAGTGACAAACCACCAGCCAATCAGCACCCAACTGTCACTTTACAGCATGGGTTAGAAACATGACAGTTAGGGCTGATCGGTTGTTTTTCACTCTCCATTTTATCACTTTTTGAAGCTTGGTGTTTCTGGTCCACTATAGAGCATCATCATTAAGGCCCCACCCTCTCTTAATGGACTTGCTATTTCTGGCATTTTGCAAGAGGATCTGGCCTATTGAAACAGATATGCTGGCTACGCCCATGTCACTGGCCATTTGCATCACCTCTCTTGGCTTCTCCCGGAGAGGAGAATATCAAAGTCAACAGGTACAGTATGGTACTTGGGTATGAGGCTGGAGAAGTAAGGTATAAAAAAAACTGCATGGTGGGAGCAGCCTGAAGAAATAAGTGAGTGGGGCAGAATGGACCATGGTGGAACAAAGCAGTGTATTATGGGAGTAGGATAAGAAGAAGCAGTAGCAAAAAGACTGTTGGGATCTGGATACGCAGAAG
Source organism: Crinia signifera (assembly GCF_055691185.1). Lineage (NCBI taxonomy): Eukaryota > Metazoa > Chordata > Amphibia > Anura > Myobatrachidae > Crinia > Crinia signifera. The sequence goes on from NC_139220.1 coordinate 274,399,178, forward strand.
TGTGGCACAACAGTCTGTGCTGTGCATCACGTTATCTCTTTTGTTTTATTGTGCCTTGTATAGGGCTTGTTTTACCATCTATCATAGTTAATCCACTCATTTCAGCTTCAGTATAACTTGCTCATTTTTGCAGCCCCATCGTGGATTATCTTTCCCCTAGCAGGACGTCATTCCCCTATCTTGCCGCAGTTAGCAGCTGTTTTATTCTTCGAGCATCTCATACACAAGAGTAATTGATGATTTGGGGAAATATATTGAGTATTGTTTGCTAAAATGTGTCTACAATATGTTGAGATAACTGTTGGGATATTGCTGTTATGTTTACTGCCTTCCTGTGATATCATGTTAGCTATTGAGAATGCATTGTAGTTTAAAGTTATATATTTTGACTACTGGATAGAATGGATAAGTCAGCAGTGTGTTTGCTTTGTGATAGATTTACTGCTGAACACATCCTGAAACAGTTCCTTGTGAAATATTTGGAGACAGTTTGACAATTACGATAGTAAAATAAAATATACACATACATCCCAAATGTGCCGATTTTCAAGGGACTTTCCTGTCTTCTTGGGGTGGTGACGCTTCCCACCCAGGGCCGGCAGGGTCCCATGGTGGTCTCTGGTCTGTGTGTGTGTGTGTGGGGGGGCAGTTGGGTGTCCCCTCTGCCATTGGGAGTCCCCCCATGGGGAATAGACACTGTCTATTCAGTGTCTAGACAGTGTCTATTCAGGCAGACTGGGCTTGGGGCTTGGCCAGCAGCTCACTCAGCGCTGGCCATACCCCCACAGTGGTGAAAATGGGGGTTTGGCCTTTCGAGAGCCCCGCAATCATAGGCCATGCCCCCGATCGCGAAGCCGGGACCCGTCCCAAAAAAATTGCTATACTGTACTGTACATTACACACACACACATTGAACTCCTGTACTTTATGTAGCCCTTCCGGAAGTGATTCTGCTTTCCCTCCTCCCGTCTTTGGGGTCAGGCCACACATTCACTGCACAAGATAGAGAATCAGGAGGAGTAACTTAATCTCCCAATAGGCACTGCTGTAAGCCACATACAGTGTTGTCACTGGCAGCCATTTTCTGGAATGACAATACATGAGTTCCTAAGCCAGGCCTGGTCAACCTGTCGCTCTCCAGCTGTTGTGAAACTAAAAGTCCCAGCATGCAGTGCAACAATTTAACTATTATGGAGTGCTGGACCTATGGCAATGCATGCTGGGATGTGTACTGTGCCAACACCTGGAAAGCCACAGGTAGGTCAGTCCTGACCTATGCTATAAATTGACATTCTCTGGAGTCATCTATTTTGCAATTGAATACTCAATCTCTTCAGTATTTTGGAGAGCTTCATGGTCTCCCGGAGGAGAGGACAACATTTCGCTTCCTACCCACTTTTGAAAATAAGCAGGGCAAGGTAGAGGAGGGTTTGATGGTGGGTTTGATGGCATTACAGTGGCAGGGCCAGATTACCCTGGGTTCACTGCCATCTCTGCTCTGTGGTGTTTTTTTGTATCGGGTATTAAGATTAAACGTTAACGTTAGCAAGTACACTGTTAATCCACCAAGAGCCAGTCAAATCCTTACTGCCTGCCAGTCACATCCGCACTGCCCGCCAGTCACATCCAACCCGTTTTGTCTCCCAGTCACATGTACTTTATGACCTTCATGAAGTGCCTTCTCCAAAAACTAAGGTCTACCATAGGCTGAATTCTGAAGGCTATTGGTTCAGCCCACGGCATGGTAGCCTTAGCATCTGTATGCAGATGACATGTGAACGAGTGGAGTAGACTACCACTGAGACGTAGCCACTTCTAATGAAAAGAGAAACATAAAATAAAATTCCCTGTGCAAATAATAGATCCATAAGCGTATATATTTCACTCAGTGCTAGAAAAGATAAATAGTTTTATTCCTCCTGTAAACATCTCACGGTTTGAGCTGTTTTTTTCAGAGCCTAAACCTGTTAAAATATAATGAAAACAAACAATGTAGGATGTTGGCCTGATTCTTTAACATGACTACACAATTTTATTAGCTGCAATGAACGTTAGTTTTGACTTTCTGCAAAGGCAGAATAAATAGATGCTTAATTCCGAGTGTGCCTGAGCGTACGTGCTCTGCATTCCAAAGAAGGAAGAGGCGAAGGGAAGAAATGGGAGATACGAAAAGCTATATTGAAACATGCAGATCTCCTTTTATCCGTGTCCGGCCCTGTCCAGGTGTTCGCTTTTTGATCATGGCTTAGCTGTGCCCAAGGGAGGGCAGTCACGGTAGCAGAAGACATCCGCCTGCCGGTCTCCGTCACTCCAGTTTTCTGTCTTCTCCAAACACGCTCTGAACACTTGCAGAAATGTTCAACAGCTTTTGATGTCTCTGGGGTCAATTTGTTTGCAGATGTTACAAACAAGTTTTCAAAGAAGTTGCCCCTGGTCCCCTTACAGTGTGAGCAGCAAAAACAGGAGAGATTAGAGCGTTCTTGAAAGGGTACTGTAGCTGCATTACCAGAGAGCCTTTCATTGCTATGCAAATACAGCCTCCGTCTACAAGAAAATGGCTTACATGTTCGCTGAGATTCCCAGCTTCTGAAGGCTACTACATCACCGGCTTGGGTATAAAAAAAGGGTGCAATCAAGCGACGAAGAACCGGGCCGGTGACATGCTAAAAAAAAAATGGTTCACCTAGCATATCCCAGTCCACAATAAAACGAGGTCAACTATGGGCACAACCAAAACATATCTTATGCAACCAGCAGGTGACTGTAGCTGCACAATTGAGGTGACACTGTCATCAAATATTCTGTGAAGTAATCAGTCCTACAGTACGTTGGGACATATTTAATTGGTGACTCGATTTCCAGTATGTTTGTAACACATGGTTATATATTGGGGCAGTACGGATGGTATAATGGTTAGCATTACTGCCTCACAGCGCCGAGGTCATGGGTTTGATTCCTACCATGGCTCTAACTGTGCGGAGTTTGTATATTCTCCCGGTACTTGCGTGGGTTTCCTTTGGGCACTCCGGTTTCCTCCCACAATCCAAAAATATACTGGTATGCTAATTGGCTCCCAACAAATTAACCCTAGAATGTCTGTGTGTGCGTGTACATGTGGTGGGGAATATAGATTGTAAGCGCCACTGGGGCAGGGACTCATGTGACTGTTCAAAAATATTCTCTGTAAAGCGCTGCGGAATATGTGTGCGCTATATAAGAAACTGTTCAAATAAATAAATAATAAATACACTGAGCGTTTCAAATTGTGCAGAGATTTGTCATTGTATCAATAGCATTTTTTGGATGTGTGCTCACTTGCGTCACTCATTGAAGCTGCACTCAGTTTAAATCGCGCACTGCCACTGGATTCTTTACCTGTATACTACTGTAGATCTATCAACCGGATTGTATGAAGTCACATCACTATATCCACTGGCGAGATCTTATTAATAAAGCGCAGATCATCACAGGTGTCAGCTCTCATACTGGGGCTAGGGCTGGGGCTTATTAATGTTCTATTTTATGAGGTTACTTAAATTCTTTCTTGAAGTTTAATTAATTTTACTTTTATCTTCACTTAAAAGAACAGAAATGAAATATAAAAGCAAGTCCTTTCCTTATAATCTCCATTTAATGATGGGTAGGCGGGAGAGCTGCTAACGGCTTTCTGATTGGTAAACGGCTTTTAGCCCCCAGGCAAACATTATTATGTTTTTTTTTCCAACAACCTTTGTAAAATGGAAAATACAATTAATTGTCAGTGTAAATGCCACAGCTATGGCACAAAGCAGCATAAATAATCAGATTCCTCATGAATTGTGTTAACTCCTTTAATACTCTGGGCTCCCGAGTCAGTATTGCAATAATTCAAACTATTGATTGACCCTGTGTTCTGGAACTTTCTGCATTCTACAGCATGGCCCTTGTTTACGAGGTCCTCCGTCGTCTGTACATGCAGAACAATGGAACACATCATTAACGAGCCGTGAAAATCATTAACATTATTGAGCGTACACATCGGACAATATTACTAACGATATCGCTCAATAATGCCCAAATAAGCGATATTGTGCAAAATAATTGGCTAGTGTGTACTCAGCTTTAGTTCTTAAATATACCCCTCCCACTAATTCCACAGGTTAAATAACCTCATTTACAGTTAGATTTACTAATGGTTCTAAAAATCGATAGTGATCATTTATAGATGTTGATTGGTTTTCAAGAGCAACAACTCTGACTTTTTACTTTTTTAGAAGTTTTAATCAATCTACCGCTAAAGGAGTACCGTCACTGTAAAAACATTGGTTTCATCGAAAAAAAAGGACTTTTTCCTCCCTTCGTTGTGTATATATTTTCCTTGCACTACACTGTAATGATGAGTATACAGATGGAGCCCCTTTCGTTGAGTTTATCGCCAGCCCCCACCAGGCCCCGCCATCTGCCGGGAGGTGGCGCGTGCGCACGAGACACGTGTCCCGTTTGGATGTTGCTCCCCGCTGTCGTCCACCACCTCCCCGCTAGCCATCAACAATTCCCCTCAGATATAGCAGTACACACCCACGCTTCTAGGTGCCACGTTCACAATCTCTTATCACAATCTCTCCATATATGAAACTAGACACACCCTTTGGGTGGAGCATGACACGCCCCCTCAATAGGGCACTTTGCAAAATTATATTACCCAATATAATCTCCCTGAAACTAGTTTTCAAAAGTAGGTACGTATGAGTACCCCCTCAAGTACCCCCAACAGTTCAAGTTTTCCTGTTCACCTGTTGATTTTTAAAATGTGACAGTTGGTGATACACAGTGCACTGGCTACATGACTTGGAAAACCTGAGCTGTTCGGGAAACTTGAGGACTGAGGTTGGAACTGACTGGTATACAGCAATCATGACTGCCAAAACAATGCATAAATATAATAATAGAAAAATACCACAAAGCAAGAACCAATAGCACATATAACTGTTACAGGAGGAGGGAACTAGCCCCAACATGCCTTGTTATATCCCATGGCTGCTGTGGAAGCAACGGATACAAATTTGCATCACAGAAGGTGGTGTGGGCAGATGCAGACTATATATATCTAAATGGATCTAAAACTAATACCTTTAATGTAGCATTATTAACAGTACCCAATGGACCACTGATAATAAAAATACACACTCATGCGGCATGCGGCAGCCCTGGAGTTCTGCGTGTAATAGCTGCAGTGTGAGATGACTACTGCAATCCTTTGTTATCACACCGAGGCTACGGGTGATGTTATCAGTACAGATATATTCCTTAACAAGACAAATAAATGGCTATGATAGGCTGTGCATTTACCAGGACGAGCAGCTCAGCGATGTTCTGGAAGCGTGTTGGGAAAAATGGTTTCTTACTGAAGAAAGTGCTCAATTAATTGGAAGTGACAGGAAGAAAATGATCTGGCTGAATGCTTTGATAAGCAATCAAGACTTAATAGATCAGGAAATATAATTGCTTACTTAATCATGCCTGGAGAGGTGCTATTTTATGTGTTGTAAACACGGAGAGCATAATCCAGTGGCAAGGCCAGCTGCCATTCTCAATATGCACGTGGCAAGTGCTGATTTTTTGTGACTTGCAAGGTGAAAGAGAAAAGCACAGAGGAGGAATAACCAATTACACGGCTTCAGTCGCTAGAAATTGTGCGCGCAATCAAGAGCACTCGCCTAAGTGATCCCCTTTATAGTACAGTATACTCCCTTCTCACACAATGGAGGGAGTTATTCTGATAGCTGGGCTAACGTTTGGCACATGGGTTCCTAAGGATCTAGGATCAATGCACAAATCTCCTCTGGCCTCAACCATATCACTGGTTCCCCATAAACTGGTGGCTAAATACTGATGGTTTATTATTGTTTATTAATGTTACTGGTGCTTAGTGCGTGAGGCTGTAAATTGGTTCAGTACTATATATATAATGTCTGGCTCCAGGCCGAGGGTGGCAGTAGTGCAGAGGGAACAGTCTATTCCATTTACACATAAGTGTTCTTGTATTTCTGTACTATGCAATCCTATGTTTTGCCTCAATGCATACTTGCCTACTTTTGAAAACTAGTTTCAGGGAGATTATAGTTGGTAGTAGAATTTTACACAGCGCCCCACTGAGGCGTTGTGTCATGCTCCACCCAAAGAGCATGTCTAGTTCCATATACGAATAGATTGTGAAAATAGATTGTGAACGTGGCACCTAGAAGCGTGGGTGTGTACTGCTACATCTGAGAGGAATCTTGTAAAATTACTTTTATCCAAATGTAGATGAGCCCCAAAGCAGTTAGTACAGTAAGAGATACTATACTTTGTAAAGGTGCTGGGAATTGTGCAGATAATTCAATGTAATTTATCTGTCTCTCTAGGTGACATGAGGGAGATTGGTAGACTAATGAGGGAGAGAGGGAGATTGCTGCTATTTCGGGGAGTCTCCTGCAGAATGCAGGAGGGTAGGCAGCTATGCCTCAATGTACTAGTAAAATACAGTATGGGCAAAGCATCTGAGTGATACTGACTGGCAGATGGGAGCATTGTCAGACCGATTCCTCAGTCTTGATGGATCTGCGGATTTGTGAATGAGAATATCAATTGATATAGATATATATATATATATATATATATATATATATATATATATATATATATATATATATATATATATATATATATATATATATATATATATATATATAGAAAGTGTGGCAGAGACAGCATCTCTCCACATTAAAGTAATGTGGAGGATCCAGACCAGGTTTTGGAGCAGTAGCAGAAGCCAGGTGTGTAATCCGCAGCACCTGTGATTTCCTCATATAAGGGTTTCCAGGGCAGAGTGATCTTTGCTCTTGATGGTATATTACCCACCCAAGCGATAGCCTGGGGTGTGGGCTATGGTAGGGACCATTGGATTACCTGTATGCTACTGCCTGTAATCACACTTGCCTTTAGAATTAATCTGCTATGCTGTGACCTGCATTGAAAAATGTAAAGAAAGTCTTTATTTGAGTTCCCGTGTGTGTGTGTTCCTTGCCCCATAAGAAAACACCCATTTGCTAGTCTATACTTCATCCTACAATCAACAATGGAATGCACCTGGCAAAAGTGTAGGGGAGAATTAGTTTTAAAAATTCCAACTTGGACTACATAATTAAACAAAAAGGATATAAATTGCTTTTTATTAAGCCAATCTTTATGTTATTTTATACTTTCTCTTAAAGATTCTACACCAGGACTGGCCAAACCGGTCCTCTCGATCTACCATCAGGTCACGTTTTCTAGACCAACTAGCTGGTGCACAGGTGCGGTCATTACTAACTGTCACACTCTCAAACATAAGCTGCATTCATTCCTAACCAACACATTTTACAGATCCACAGGTGGCCTGGTAAATAAAAACTGTTAGTAGCTCTCAAGGACCGGTTTGGCCACCCCAGTTGTACACTATATCCTTCAGACTACCTACTCTCCTGGGAGGCTTCATGCCCTATCCCAAGATGGCTGCCAAGATCTCCACTGAGACTGAGGCGGGGCCATATATTCTTATTTGGGAATTCAATTGTTCAATTGGGTACAAGGTTTTTACTGCAAAATTACCATACCCATACCAAAAGGATCCAATTAAAAAAGGTTTTCTGTTTTTTAAAATCTAGTGGCGTGATAATAAAGAAATATAAATACTTATATTCAGGGCTATTTTTCAGCAGGCTCCAGCAGGAACTGAGGCCCTTATTCTAGTTCACTCTTTCTGACAAAATATTTCTTAGATGGACAAAACCATGTGCACTGCAGGTGAGGCAGGTGTAAAACCCCACCCAAATCTAATTATCTCTGCACAAGTAACACCTGCCTCACCTGCAGTGCACATGGATCCTTATTCTGATCGGTGCGGATATTCCCGCATTCTTACGGAGCGGTCCGCACGCCACGGTGTTCTGCCGCGTGCGGCCATCGTCCGTAGAAACGCCCACGGGTCCTCCGCATTCGGACGGACTCACTCTTTAAGAACAGGGCGTGTTTACGGACGACATACAAACCATGCGTGTGTGGGAGAAACACTCCGATTCTGCACGGTATTACAGAGTATTACAGAGTATGCTCGGGAATACCGCATCCGAACGGGAGCCAAGCGGTGCTACCGCCCGTAAGCGGTGTATTTACGCCAAACAACCCACTATTATGTCAATTCTGCAATACATCACATGACCCACTTATTCAATTACCTATCCTCATAAAAAAATGCTTATTTGGAATTGGAATCAATTAGATTCCAATATATCCTTACAAGCATGCCTAACACATGCATTGCACACATTAACCCTTACAGCAATTGAAGTGCAATGGTTTCAATTAAAGCACTGACAAGCGTCCTATTAGTGAGTAATGAGTAAAGGAGTCGATTTTATTGGGTTCAGGTGTTAATGCTTGTAGTCATTAGGCGGTCCGTTCGCCTCCCGCAGGAACGAGTGGTGTCCGCAAAGCAATAGTGGCCTTTTGGACACCGCACATTTCTTCCCTTTTTGTTCGCGTGCATTCGGAGTGCTATCCGAATGTACGCCCCCCAACATAAGTGTACTCCCCCGTGTCCGCCCATGTTTCCGCCCCGTTTTGCCCACTTTGAAACTACGCCCATGTGTCATTCCGCATGACGCCCATAATACGCCCATATTTCCTGAATGATTGCAGTGACCAGTTTTGTACGGGATTTGCCCGAACAGGTACGGAGTCAAGGCGTGGCACATGCGCGTAGCGTTCTCCACGCATGCGCAGACGCCGTAAAGACGCGATCCGAAAGTATGCGGTAAAGTACGCGTCAATCAGAATAAGGGCCAAGGTTTTGTCCATCTAAGAAATATTTTGTCAGAAAAAGTGAACTAGAATAAGGGCCTCAGTTCCTGCTGGAGCCTGCTGAAAAATAGCCCTGCTTATATTGACCAGTCCGGTGGTCTCCGTGGCTCCTGGTGGCCTCCCCTACATCTTTGCACTGGCGAGGGGGCTGCTGGTAAGCAATAGGGAATCTGGAAGATGTTCTCCTTCTTGCTGTTACTGACTCCTGAGGGGGGCACACACATGGGGGCGGGGTTACACACATGGGGGGCGGGATCTCACACATACTTACAGGTAGACTCAGTGCTGTCAATAGAGATCGCCATGTCTCGTTTTCTCTCCTCTGATTGGATAGGAAAACTCAGCAGCTGCTGTGGATGAGTTCTTGTTACATGCTGTTATGGCAACAAATCTATAATGCTCCAATTATTAAGCACTGCATACAGTATAAACTTTTTGTATCTTATTATATTGATTATTTTTATATTGTTATATCATATAGTATTACTAACTTATTGGAAAATATCTTCTTTGTTCATGACTGTCCATAAGCATGTGCTCACTCTCACTCTACTACAGTGATCAGCGCTGTCTCGTTTCTGAACAACTGCAGTATTTCCTTATAACCGTGAATACAGTGGAAATATTCTCAGGGAAATTTATGGCTATTATGAAAATAGCAGAGCACAGGCCGTTTGTCATCCCTTGTCTTTCTCAATGAGTTGAGATTCATCTTTAACAGCCTAGAGACAAGGGTTTTGATTTAACAAGACTCTTCAGCAAACATGGGATTTAGGACAAGTAAGAACACACAGTGCATTATTCTATACCACTTCTACAGGGACGTTCATGGGAAATAGCCTCCGTTACAGGAAACACAGTGGGGAGCATTTAGAAAAACTAGTGCAGAGATGATGCTGCAGAACAAGTGCACTAGCCCATAGCAACCCATCAGACATCACAAACCAATTGGTTACGATCAGCCACAGCATATCTTCTGCACAGTTACCCATGCATCAGTTTTTCTCTTTGTATTATTGTGGTCAACTGGTTCCCATGCTTACATCAAATACAGTACATCGATCTATCTCTATGTGCCTGTCTATCTAACGATCTATCTTAAAATCTATCATATATCTGTAAAACAAAGATCTGCACACTTGCCACTCTTAGGCATAGCTGTCATGAGACTTACAGTATCTTGCCCTGGTAGGAAGTCTGAGTGCTCATAGCTGGTGAAGATGTTGCCATACCACCAGGGAATAAAGTAGTGGTATGCATAAATATTTAAATACATATATCTGAAAAAATGCCCAGTATACATTCGGAAGGGGGGCGTGACCACTCCCCCTTTATCCATGATCACGCCCCCTTTCCGTATGTGTACCGATTTCTGCCCTAAAAATGTTGGAGGGTATGATATATTGGGACACAGCCCAAAGGTTGGCCTTGGCCCCAGTACCAAGTATTGCACCCCTCATTACTTCTGTACTCCAGGAATGGAGGTTGAGATCTTATTTTTAACTTGTTGTAGCCATTGTCATATGCTTGAGAAGGGCATGTAACAGTTGTTTGTAAATCACTTAGGCTGGGGCCACAGATAGCAGTGCAGCGGGTGCCGTGTGGTGGGGTGGAGCCTGTTCCTCGGGATCCAGCCACAATGCTGTGTACAGTATGACCCCACACAGCCTCCTGGAGCCAAGTGGGTCCCACTGAACTTTGAAAGTTTGAGCCAGTGCGGCTCCAGAGGTGGGGCCGCAGCACAGTTCAAAATTTAAATAGGGGAGCCGCACCAACTGCCATTCCAAACTGACTCACTGACAAACTGGCAGTGAGTTTGGCTCTGCCACTTGAATTTTGAACTGTGCTGCAGACTCGCCTCTGGAGCCAACACAGGGTTGAGCCAAAATACATTTATTGCTATTGGTGCATTTAAAGTTTTGTCATTTCAAATAGTTGCATTAACCTGCGGTCCTATTTTCACATCAGTGTTTGACTACACTTGTAGCCTGTTCTCCATCCCTGGCAAATCTGTGTCTGATCATCATTCTGGAACGTGTCTCATGTTTACTGGTTCATGCAAAGTTGATATGCTCTTTGTGACAAAGTTATATCTTGCACGAAGCTGAGCAGAAAATCGAGCAGATCTGTGTAGAATGAATAGAGCCTGATGTTTCTCGGATGGCGGATCATTGCTTGAAACAAATAACAAGGAGTAGAATAATCTTTAATATGATGCCTCTGGTAGGAAACATGTTAACATCCATATTGTATCTTGGGAATGCAATGGATTTCCGGACCTGCATGCGGTGGGTAAAGCCAGCTTTTGCTGGAGTTATCCTATAGAAGCCTATAGCCTTCTTTCCGCAATTCCTCTGAGAGGGATTCAGTCAGACGTACAGAGAGACTATCTTTGATGTAACAACATCTGGCTACAAAGCTACGATTCCTACCATACTGCACAGGCCAGACTGCTTACTGTATTCAGTGTAATCACACCTGACCGAAAACGCCCAGCTTGCAAACAGCGTGTTCCGTCAGTTAATGAATCAATCCCTTCGCTCTTCAATATCCATCCCTGTGCTTATGTTTGATGAGGAAAATGCGCAGTTGGCATATGTTTACTACAAAGCACGAGCAGTTAGCAGATATCCGAGGCCCATTATGCATACTCTGTACATTTAGGAATGCTGTATCCTTTCTGAAAGTGTAGCACGGCGACACACCACTGTGGTAACCAGCACGGCTGACCAGTCCATTAGAATCTGGAGCAATACATATAGAGGTTGATTCTGATTGGCTGGGTAAGCCGCGAAGCCTGCAGCTCACCAAGGGATCTGACTGAACCCCTCTCTGAGGGAATTAAGGAAAATAGCACACAGGCTTCTTTGGGATAACTCATAAAGCTGCTGTTTACCCAGATCATCCAAGCCCCAGAATGCATTGCATTCCAAAGCTTGTTCTGCGAGGGAAATGCCGCCAAAGTCTGGAAACTTCTGTTTCAGATTTTACCGGAATTTTTAGAAAATCCCCATGGTTGTCTGTGATGACAAACCTCTGTCTTTGGTCTCACTAGGAATAGCAGTCTGGTCTGGCTACCTATTTCTGTGGAGGAACTATTCTCCCCTTCTCTATTAAGATATCCCTTGAAGGGTCCCCCAAGGACTCTCTCCAGGAACTGCTCAAAACTCCTCCCCCATTCTTCTGTCAGTTTGGCCCCTCCCTCTTTTTATCACATCATTGTGTCAGCTCATTATATGATAGTAACTGGTTTGTTTGATATTGAGTATTTCCCAGTAAAATTGATAAACTCCAAGTGCCTGTATACTGCCTACATGCCACGGGGGCTACCATTTACATGCTACTGTATCTCTGCAACATCCCGTGGGTCCAATATAGACTTAAGATAAGAACTTGACATCTGAAGAGCTGGCAACTTCAGTAATCACAAAACCCTTAAGTGCAAGAAAAAGATAACACAGATCAAACTGTGTTCCTCTACTCTGAATAACAGATCAGCAAAATCGGGGTTTATGTACTAAGCCTTATGGTGTCCGTACACTAGGGTGATATTGCATACTTGCACAACGAATGTGTTGCCCGGCGTGATGACTGTCGGCAGGGCTATTTTTCAGTAGGCTCCAGCAGGAACTGAGATCCTTATTCTAGTTCACTCTTTCTGACAAAATATTTCTTAGATGGACAAAACCATGTGCACTGCAGGTGAGGCAGGTGTAAAACCCCACCCAAATCTAATTATCTCTGCACAGTAACACCTGCCTCACCTGCAGTGCACATGGTTTTGTCCAGCTAAGAAATATTTTGTCAGAAAGAGTGAACTAGAATAAGGGCCTCAGTTCCTGCTGGAGCCTGCTGAAAAATAGCCCTGCCTGCCAGTCGAATGTCACTTCGATAGATTTTATGTGCTGCACATAATATTTATAAAACTGCATGCGTGATCGCATGTGGTTTTTAACCACATGCGATCAACGGTCAGCAGGAGCCTTGGTAGTGGGCGGCAGTGTAACGGAGCGGGCAGCAGGAGCTCTGGCTGTAGGCGGCAGTGTAGCGGAGCGGTCAGGAGGAGCCCTGGCTGTGGGCGGTGGTGTAGTGGAGGGGGCGGCAGGAGGGCTGGCCTGCTGCAGAATTTGAAAAAAAAAAAAAACATTTCAAATGACTGGGCAGCCTCTAATTGGCTGAGAGAGCTCTCTCAGCCAATCAGAGGGCTGCCCAGTCTTTTGAATTTTTTTCAAAATTCTGCCAGAATTGATGCAACCTTGTTTATCATAGTGCACATGATGTAGATATTATACAGATATATTATATATGGCTATAACCTGGCATTTGACAAAAGAACATAGAATGTTATAGTTTTAACTTGTATATGTATTATACTATAGGATCTACTATATTGTATAACCCTCCTCGAAAAAAAAAATCTGAATTTAACTTTTACTGTATGTCGTATCTTATTGATTCATACAGATGAATGTAATGAAGTCTGGAATTTTATACCAATTAGAAAAGAGAATACTTGTGACAGCCGAGTGGTACTGGGGTCATTTATAAAGCTGAGACGGGTGGCCTTAGCCAATAAACTGTCAGATTGCTGCTTTTTATTTTATTCATAAAATATTGTATGAATAAATGAACTACTGGTTAATGGGATTTTTTCCTGAGTAAGCCGCGTTGAATAATGATACTTGTAAGATTTTTCCCCCAGTGAGTTAAGGTTTGGGAATTTTTTTTCTACTTACTTCACTGTAGTTTTATTTTCTTTATATTATGATTATCATATTTTTTGTCTGTTTTCTTGGAAGCCAGTGTAAGTAGCTGAAATTCTATGAGTCAGAATGGGTCTATTTATCACTGGCCCCAGGGAGGGCTTGTAACCTATCCTTACTTATTACTACGTTTCAGCTATAAGAAATTATAATTTTTTTCTGTCAGGACCATGCCTCTGATATAGGCCAGTCTAGGTGATGTTAGGGGATAGAGATTAGTAACATGTTGCTGCCAAAGGGGTGGAGCATAGTGGGTAGTGGAGAGGGATCAGAAGTTAACTCTCCAGCAGTGCTGTTCCCATAAGGAAACATATCTAAAATGTCATCTCCAGATGGCATTAGCTATCAAGGCCAAGCTCTGAAAAAGCAAAGATTGAGAATCACGGGAGCTGTGATTTGTGGGTGCTTAATGCAGGATATATCTACGATTTTTTCCTACAACATGTTACATATTTCTTAATGTTGGTTTTTAGACGGTTTTGTAAAACCACATGACTTAAGATGGTGGTCCACAGGCAGATTACTTTAATGAAGTTTTATGAATTCTCTCCTTCATTTATTTATTGCAAATATATTTAATTAGGTTTTCAAGAAACCAACCATAAAGATACATACATAATAGCAGGCAAGTTGCACCTGATCCCGTGAACTACGGCGGTGGAACTTGTGGGTTGTGGGCCCAGGTGCAAATATATTATTTAGGCACCCCCTCCTCCTCCCCAACCCAAGTTCACAATAACTAATTGCTGGTTTGGGCACCAGTGGGCCACTCAGTCATCAGGGGCCCTGATGCAATGCACCTGCTGCCCAATGGTAGTTCCGCCTCTGGTCTGTACAATATCGATACTTTAGGTGTGATTCTGGCTTATGGATGATTTGACTACAGTATATAATTTTGAAAATGCGATCTTGACTATCTTCACTTGCGATTTTGACTATGTGCTATTGGGCCTATGACCAAATACCCTGTACACATAGATATAGTCAAAATTGTCTTGCCTGAACAGTCTACTTTTCTATGCGATACCGATTTATTGGGGCAGCGCATCGGTATCTCAAGCAGGCTTAACACTACGATTTTAGCGTTCTTACTATCCAATTTTTACTATTAAGTCAAAATAGTAAGCCAAAATTGCATTGTGTGTACTCTCCTTAAGGGGGTACAATTAGTAAGATGGGCGTTCTATTGAAGATTAGATATTGCTCATGGCAACCAATAAGATTCTACTTCTTATTTATTTAGCACTTGCTAGAAGATAATAGATAAATTCTGATTGATTGTTGCAGGCTACATCCCATCTTCAAAATAACTCCCATTTTAGTCAATTTACCTTAAAGAAGGACAAAAGTGCAATATAGGCGAGCCAATGAACAGTAGACACATCTTGTACAATATCACATGTATATTGAACAGTACAATAGCACAATAAAATAAGGTGACTGATAGGATTTATATTGTCCTTACAAACGGAATGCAGTTGAAATCCCAGTGTTTGGAATCCCGGCGATCAAAATCCTGACGCCGGAATCCCGACCGCCGAAATCCCGGCACTTTGTCCCTCTGTGAGTGCCCACGACACCCATAGAAGGAGAATAAATTAGTGTGCCCAAAGTAGCGAGGCACCGGGCCTGCTGCATGGCGAGCACAGCGAGCCCGCAAGGGGGGGCGATCCACGTTCCCCCCTTGTCGGGATTTCGTCAGTTGGTATTCCGGCGTCGGGATTTTGACCGCTGGGATTTCAAACCAATCCCTTACAAACAAATAAGCAAACAGTATTATGAGACAAGAGGACAGAAAAACAGGGCGGCAAAGGGAGTTAGGGAATATGGATAGTGACTTCAGTGTTTTCAGTCTAGGGCTGTGGTTCCCAAATGTTCTTGACTGACAGCTCCCTGGAGTATCAGCATTTACAGTGACTTAGGCATGGTTGTAAGTAGGGGTGTGCTGTTGCGCAGGGTGACTGTGAGAGCGGCATCATTGCTGCACCATGACCACCGTATCCTGTTAGCCAAGTGCCGCTCCTGCCAGTATTGCTACTGCAGTGCTGCGGCACACACTCTGCAGCTGGTAGTACCACACAGGGCACTGGCGCCTCCTCCTCATTGGCGTAATGTCATGTGCTTAGGTGGTGTGGAGGCATAGGACACACTTTTAGGGCAATGAGGCCCTTAGGCATCTGAATGGAGGGGCTTACAGGTAAAAGCCAAGTCCATTTTCAGTGCAGGGTACAATAATGCAAACACACACTGGGAAAAAACATATACAGTAGCCAATAATGTACGGCACTGAATGCGGCATTAAATCCTGGTTTCAGCCAATGGCTGACTAGGTTTAGCGAAGTGGTCTTCATGTGCAGTCACTTTGTACGGTGTAATAACAAGTGTGTGATTTGTAGGTCAGCGTATAAAGTAAGCAGCTTCTCACAATCTGAGTGACATTAGAGACATTGCAAAAGTGCATTAGCGAAGATCTCCAGTTTGGCAAATTATACACAAGCATAGATTAATTATAAACAAAGTTCCTCATGGGTATAAATGAGTGCCCAATTATGCAAGATCAGCATATCCGAGCTGAATATTTATGAGAGGGGTGAAGGGTGGCCGAGGAGGTGGCCCTCGCTGACCCTTCTGCTGCCCATCTCCAAGGTGACGCAGAGAGCAGCCCTTCTTTATACAACAAGCATTGCCCATAATTACATTTTCTAGCTCCATTCTGTAGAGATAAAGGCAAGTAATTTATGCTTCCTGCAGGCTTGGCCCAGAGCCTGTCCGGAATACCAAACTGACAATTATGCTGAATTATGGGAAACTCGAGGATGTAGATTGTTATCCGACCTGAGTCCAGACCAGAGAATTCATTTTGCCTTATTAATGATCTCTACCGCACTCGGTGGTTAACCGCTGGTCAGCGCCAGAAGCTGACTGTCCTGCTGTAATTGAACAGGCTGAGGACTGACTGCCAATGTAATTGCATCCACTATGGGTGGCTGCAAAACTGGATCTTAATCTGTACAAAAAAGATCAAAGCGTTCTGCCATGCTTGATGCAAGAACAAAACATTTTTTTTTATTTGTACTGATATATCTACACCGTATTAATGGGAATATCAGAAAATGTCCTTTCTAGAAGTAATAAGCACATATCAATTTGATCAGAGGCACTTAGGTAATTCAGACTTATCTTAAGCCATGATCTCCGCATTGCATTGGCAACCAATCAGGCGGGTTCAGCTAATTTTGTTACATATGTATCCTATGAACCCATTGGCCATTACAAACGTTTGCCACCATTTTGTATCGGTGACACTCATAAAGCAATAACCTGATTCCTAAAACTGTTGGTTAGTAAAAACTGTTGGTTAGTTAGACTCCTATAGTCTTAGTAAATAGACTATGGGAGTCTATTTACTAAGATGGGAGTTATATTGAAGATGTGGTGTCACTATGGGCAACGAATCAGAATCTACTTATTTATTTACCACCTTATAGAAGATAATATATCTGATTGGTTGCCCATAGCAACGTACCATATTCAATAGAACTCACATCTAATAAATAAACCCCACAGGGGTTTATGTACTAAGCCTTGGGGAAAGATAAAGTGGACGGGGGAAAAGTCCCAACCTTTGAGCTCCTAAATGCCATGCTACATGCTGGGTTCAATGAACACACTGGCAATTATCATTAGACGTTTACAGTAAGGGTACTTGTTTCCTAGCACGGCCACAATCTTATGGATCGTGTACCTTTAAGTTAAGGTACACGATCCACACGATGGACCCGATTTCCTTTGAAATCAGGTCCATTTTGCCGGCTAGGACACAATATATGGGGCATCGCGTCGGTCGGGACCATTAACATTGGTCCCGACGCGACCGACGCGATGCCCCCGATTTTTCCATAGGCTTTAATGTTAAAAAATATTTTAACATTGAAATCGTGTCGGGAAAGGTAAAATATTGGGGGCATCGCGTCGGTCGGGACCATTAACATTGGTAACGACGCGATGCCCCCGATTTTTCCATAGGCTTCAATGTTAAAATATTTTTTAACATTGAAATCGTGAGAAAATGTGAAAAATGTGAAATGGGCCAATATGACCCATTTCACATTATAGATGTCCCCGTCGTCACCCCACGATAGACGCCAACCCGAAGCGTGGCGAGCGCAGCGAGCCCGCGAGGGGCGGCGGTGCGCGTCCTCCGACCTTTTCATTCCCCTACTATCCACGTCGGCGTGGAGTTGAGAATAGAATAGTGTGGCGAGCGCAGCGAGCCACCGAGCCCGAAGCGTGGCGAGCGCAGCGAGCCCCGCGAGGGGACGCGTATAACTTCACAGGTATACGTGTCCCCTCGCGGGGCTCGCTGCACTCGCCACGCTTCGGGCTCGGTGGCGCGCTGCGCTCGCCACACTATTCTATTCTCAACTCCACGCCGACGTGGATAGTAGGGGAATGAAAAGGTCGGAGGACGCGCACCGCCGCCCCTCGCGGGCTCGCTGCGCTTGCCACGCTTCGGGTTGGCGTCTATCGTGGGGTGGGGTTTACGCCATTAAATTTGGGGGGGTTGGGAATATTTTACATTGAATCCAATGTAAAATCGGGTCCCAGGGACCCGATTTACATTTCATTCAATCAAAAAATCGGGTCTAAAATCGGTCGGTCGCGTCGATCGCATCGCATGCGACCAAATCGCATGCGATGCGATCGACCCGATTTTTCCGACACGACCACCCCGATGTAAATCGGTGTGGCCGTGCTAGGAAACAAGTACCACAGTAACTATATATGTTAGATCTCCCATATATGCCAGTGCAAATACCACTACTTGTTACTGTAGTAGATTGTCTCGAAAAACGTTAGTTATGACTCTTCCTCTACTAGTTATCTGTTACATCATACCCTCCAACAAGACCCATTCCATTATGTACAAAATGCTCTATTCCTGGACTTCTTTGCCAGTGGCAGTTACAGAGGCAGGGCTACAGCACAGTCCAATATTCAAAAAGGGGAGCCACATCTAATGCCACTCCAAACATCACTGTCCTGGACTCACTGGCACCCCCCTCTTTGAATTTTGAAATGTGCTGGAGCCCCACCTCTGTAACTGCCACTGGCAGGGAAGTCCAGGAAAAGAGCATTTTATACCTAATGGAATGGGTCATGTTGGAGGGTATGTTACATCCCCATTTCATTATGTTACCACAGTATGTCCTCCTGTTTGGTGACTGGTGGGTTTTTTAAGTATACACAAATGGTCCATTCATTGGACGTATAAGGGGTGTGTCACGGGTGTGTCAATGCAATAGGCTGCATTGCCATATGCACAGCAAGGAGGCAGGAGGACCTGGTCAAATGGAAAAAAACTGCCACTGCCATTGGCCTGGTGCAGTTTTCAATGTTGTGCCTAACTGATGCACCAATCATTATTAGATTGTGCATGGGTGCTAACAATGGGCATCTTAGTCCTTGCACATTTGGCCATAGGAAGGTAGATATAAAAAGGAGTTTGTATGACATTTGCATACTTAATAATGCCAATATATACTGTACTTAGAAAAGCAATTAAAATTGCACTAAGAGTTATTCTTTGCGATCACAGGACGTCCGGTTTGTTTCTGCGAGTCCTTCTGCGCATGCAAAGAACGATGCATGCACCGCAGGGGACACTGGGAGTGATCCAACCCCTAGGCTTCCATAATGCAACTTCATATGGTCAACTGGTCCAAGGTCCAAAATGTCACGTTCCGAAGCTTGATACATACAGAAATGTGGCCAAAACTCAGAAAACTGCACTTTCTGAGTTTTGCCCGCAATTTTGTTCTTAGTACATTCCGCCCACAGTCAATTTGTGTATTTAAAGCAAAAGTTATTTATGATTTGTAGGTCAGTGTATAAAATGCTGCTTCTCAGTATCTGATTGACATATGAGACATTGCTGAAGTGCATTCGCGAAGATTTCCAGTTTGGCAAATTATACACAAACCTAGATAAATCATAAACCAAGTTCCTCATGGGTATAAATGAGCGCCTAATTATGGACACTGCGGCAGTAACCTTTCCAATCGTGTGATTATGTAAGTTAGAATAGGACACAGTCAGTGTCATGATGTCAGGAGGGGAATGGAAATAGATGGTGGAATGAACAAGTTCCACCTACAGCATAGAGTATTAAAGCAAGACTCATGTCAGGCTGATATCCTACAGGGTCTGCTTGACATTAGAGCCACGATCTCAAGAGGTTTTTCTCTGCACAAAAAGTTTGTTATCATAGTTTGATGAACCTAGGCGCAAACTATGACCAGTGCTTCTTTTAATTGTAATTAAACTTCAATTTAGCACACATGTGTCGGACTTGGGCATGAGGGGCCAACTGGGGTGGGGGGTGACTTAGAGTTGTGATCAACCACGTGGAGGCTTGGCCAATCATTAGAGAGTATACTGCTAATCCATGCATGGTAATGTACCAGATTATTCACAGTGACCGCTACTGTAGAAAATACACCATACTATATACTGTATGTATAATTTAAGTTCACAGTCTGGAACATAGTTCCTGGAGTATGGGATGAGTCCTCAGGCAGTGGTTTCATCTAAACCAAGCCTGGCCAACCTGTGGCTCTCCAGCTGTTGTGAAGCCACAAGTCCCAGCATGTACTGCCACAGTTTTGCTATTATGGAATGCTAGAACTGTGGCAAAGCATGCTGGGATATGTAGTTTCACAACATCTGGAGAGCCACAGGCTGACCAGGCCTGATTTATCTCCCTGTGGTCCAGTCCAACCCTGAACACAATAAATCGAGAACGATATTTATTTATTCTTTGGCAGAGTGAACCCTGACCAGTTGCACAAGCTTATGCTACCCTTGCTCACTAGCCTGTGTCAGCTCCCTAATTGGTAAGCGGGAACACCTCTGCCCGATACTGTATCCAGCCCCCCTGATCATTACCTTAAAGTGCTAAAAGGTCCACAACTTTAAGCAGAACCTATGTGTTTTTGCATGAAAAAGGAACATTTTTTCATCCAGAAAAAAACAGTGTATAGTTGGATAGGTAGAAATAAAAGTCTTGATTAAAAAAAAAAAAAATCGGGGACAATTGGATACCCCCCATGGACTCTAGTGCGTAAGCATGTAAAGGACGCTTCAGAACAGGCCTATTTATTTTATCACTTTTTACAGAATATTTTTTTTTTAAACTGGTAATGGCAATCACATTACTGGAATAGTTCTTGTGTTGTATATCGGATGTTTAATACAATGTAGCCCTGTCTGCTTACTGCATGCTAGAGTCCACACACGTTATTCATTTATTGCATTCACACACACACACACGCCACAACATACACCTCTATCTCCCTGCTGACCAACCTGTATTCATGTAGCTGCGTACTACGTCTTCATTTTCTTCACGTAAATATGAAAACAGTAACGTTACATGCCTGGCACATTCCCAGAAGTGCTTACACGGTGCATATCCTATTTATAGCTGTCATTATTCATTATGTTGTTCCCTGTTACCAAGGATGTTGTATTTTTTTACATAAATGATTTTTTTTTTCTCACAATATCCTCCTTTTTAGCCCTCCTTTGTCACATTCATGCTCTGGCTGAACATAATTGTTTATTTATCACAATTGAGCTGAATTCTGCTTGCATGCCCTCATTCTCTCCCACCTTGACGTTTGCAATCTTCTGCTAACTGATCTCCTAAAGTCATTTCATACAGTAAAGATGGTATTCTGAAGCCCCTGTTTTCTGTCCACAGGCCAGGTACAGTCAGGTCTCCACAGTGCAAGCCTCTCTTTGCTGACCCAAATCTTGAGCTGAACTGAGAAAACATGAATAGGAGGTGAGAGATATTTCAGTATTCACATCAGTTAGCACTTGATTGTTTCAGTCAATCCAAGTTTTTCATTCACCTCTCTCATGTACCCCCTCCCTTATTCATTATAATTAACTTGATAATGTTTATACAGCACCAATAAATTCTACATAACCGCATATTATTCATGTACCCCAACATATGCCCGCGATTGATATACTGCTTCCAATTCTGCTGTTCGACAGAAGATCAGTGGTTACCTCATAGCAATGTACCTCATAACTCATAACTTCTGTCTATTTAAATTCGGGACCTGTCGTGCAAAAGGTGCGGAAATGGGGTGGGGCTACATGCCAATGGGTGTGGCCTATTCGGGGCAAAGCTATGTTGCCTAGCGTCATGACCCCCGTTTTCAACATTTTTGGGGACTTGCTCAGCGCTCCTCTTGCAGCTAAGCAGCCCCAGATCCATCTCTACACTCTCCCACCCACGGGAAACTGCCACCTGTGGGAGGGAGAGTGAGACAGTCTCCAATTAGTGGGACTGTCCTGCTGTAATTGGGACAGTTGAGAGGAATGTAGCAATAGGCAGCTCATAGACAGATCAGTCAACCCTTCTTGATGTCAGGAGATTGCATGGATCATGTCTGTTACTTACCAGACTCCGGTGATCGATTCAAAACTTTAGGGCAAATCTAAGGAACAGTGGGGCAGATGTATCCGCCTTAACAAGAGATAAACGTGAGGGTGATAAAGAGTGATAAACGTCCAGCCAAACAGCTTCTAACTGCCATTTTTCAACCACAGTCTGTAACATGGCAGTTGATTGGCTGGTCATTTATCACTCTCACGTTTATCTCTTGTTAAGGCTTAATACATCTGCCCCACTGTTCCTTAGATTTGTTACAGTTAGGACTGCCTTCACCCTACTTCGGTATAAGAGAAGGGCATTCCAGTCTACTCCACCTGAAGAGTATCTGAATGCTTGGCTGTCCAGTTATAGAGAGCCTCCTTATTGCTTTGGTGCAGCAAACCTGCACAACAGGTGAGAGGCAGCGGCGATGTTTACTGGTCCAGTAATAAACTAGGATTTGCCAGTCCTTTCTGTTATCAACTTTTAACCATATACCAACTCAGAAAATGAATGCAGTTGCCCAAATTGCTGTGTAAATAGGTCATTTTACAAGCCAACAATTCTATTCACAAATCATTACACATGTTAAATGTTCTTGCAATACATGAGGATTTTTTCTGCTTTTAGCTCACCATTATCATAAACCCTTGCATGTTAATGGCAACTGTGCAGCAAACATGATACAGAGCAATTGTGTACAATAGATGACATGATGGATACTAATGGGATTTTCATGAGCCACATGTTGATAGGAATGAATATGTTTTGTTTGCCTGAGCTGGCGATGGTAATGGCAAATTATGAAGTTCAAAATGGCAGACAGCAGATTAGCGACTGTAACATCACGGGGCTATGTTTTGCATGAAAGCATTGATATTACTAGGCTGTCCATTCAAGACTTACCTCATTTTATACTTTTGTGCAAAATTGTTACTTAATTTTCCTGGGTAAGATGATTGGCAGTGCTGCTGCATTCATCGCAGGACTCCAGAGGGATAAGTATTAAAAATGGGTACATTGCATGCGGTGTGGCCCCCCCTGGGACTCAGGGGCCCGCATGCACTGTGCACTTTGCACCCATTATAAATACGCAATTAAGGGCAACCTCTAGCGGTACATCCTGCCACACATTGCCCTGATCACATAGGTACTAACTTTTTGTGAAAAACTACTCCAAACCATTTACTTTGCATGCCTACTGCTGCATTAATGGTCTGAACTGCGTTGCAGGACTCAGTTTTGGATAATCTGTGACACCATCGGCCGACTGCATGTCCCATAGAGTTGTACAAGATGCAGTGCTTGATTAAGCCTTCAAGGGGGGGGGGGGCACTTTAGACAGGGGGG
Organism: Crinia signifera; assembly: GCF_055691185.1. Lineage (NCBI taxonomy): Eukaryota > Metazoa > Chordata > Amphibia > Anura > Myobatrachidae > Crinia > Crinia signifera. The sequence continues at coordinate 274,422,602 of NC_139220.1, forward strand.
CCCCCTCCCACTTGTAATTACTGGCCACAAACTGCATGGGAGAATATTAAAATGTCAAAACGCAGAATAATGGCAGTATAAACTTGGTCAATTGGTAAATGCAGGGGGTGATTTGGTGATTTATGATGTGTATATATATATATATATATAAAACAAGATATGGGGGGTCCCCTTTCTGCGCTCTAGAACTATGGAGCAGCACCTCTGAGGGATCTTCTGTTAGGTAAGATCCTGGGAATAGAAATGAAAAAAGAAAGTGGGGTTTCAGAGGGTGCTAATATATCACAACAATTTTGATAAAAATGGTATTTATTACAACCTCAGTAAAAATTGTCATAAAAAACACCTCTTAGGGTGTAATGTTTACACATAAACAATGAAAATAAAACTCTGGTGTGACATTATGAGTCGCAATTGGAACGATGACACTGGTGGGATAGTCAATTCAGAATGGAAGGCCTTCCATTTTGAATTGACTATCCCACCAGTGTCATTGTTCCAATTGCGACTCATAATGTCACAACAGAGTTTTATTTTCATTGTTTATGTGTAAACATTACACCCTAAGAAGTGTTTTTTATGACAATTTTTACTGAGGTTGTAATAAATACCATTTTTATCAAAATTGTTGTGATATATTAGCGCCCTCTGAAACCCCACTTTCTTTTTTCATATATATATATATATATATATATATATATATATATATAGGGGATGAAGGTGCGGCACTCACGGCAATTTTCATAGAAACACGAATAGACCAAGTTCTGATCAACGTTTCAAAATTTATTAATTTTTTCGTCAGGATAAATATACAATACAAACACCAACCTTAAATAGGAGAGCATCCCACGTGCAGCTCAGGACGGAGTGGCTGGGACGCTTACCCGCCCCCGTCCAGGTAACGACTGACGTCATTGCGCAATGACCCGTCAGACGTCACAATCACCAAGGTAACACATAAACAAAAAAGTGAAACAACATATCATCGTAACGACATAGCAACATCAAGTGTAACAAATGATAATTAAACGCAAGCTGAGAAGAGAAGATTAGGAGGCATACAGCACTTATACGAGCATTACCTGCGGAACACACCGAGAGGAAAATGTTCATTAAGCCCGCGTGGAGCTATTGTATCCAACTGATGGATCCACCACGTCTCCTTACGGAGAAGGGCACGGGCACGATCACCACCACGCTTGTCAGGCGGGATGCAGTCAATGGCCCGGTATTTTAAACTAGAAAGGGGGTGTTTATGAAGGGCAAAGTGCCTCGCGACAGGTTGGTCGCTTTTACCAGTCTCAATGGCGTTGCGTATAGAACAACGGTGCATGGACATACGCTCCTTCATCTTCCTCTCAGTCTTGCCAACATAATATAAACTGCAAGGGCAGATAATCAAATAAACAATGAATGAGGAATTACAGGTAAAATGAAAACCAATGTTATAAACCTTACCAGAGTAAGGATGGTTAAAAGTGCTGCCAGTGACAAGAAACTGGCATGTAACGCAAGTACAGCGAAAGATATATATATAGACACACACACACACACACACACATACACACACACACTAGAGATGGTCAAAACGGATCCTTAAGCTGAGCCGGGAACCGCCGGATCGATCAGTGGAAAGATTTGTATCTTTTAGACAGATCCTCGACTCTCTTTGAAAAAAAAAAGGGAATATACATGACCGAGTGAAAACACTGATCGATGGCTGGGTGCAGAATCACCATCGATGGCAACCATCGATGGCGTCTGCACCGATGGCCATCCCTGGCAGCAGCAGCTAATCTTTCTATCACTTGTAGTCACAGCACTGTACTCAGTCTACAGAGGTAGTACATCTCAGCTGCCACAGGTGGCAGCACTGAGATCAGGAAAATGCATTGTAAACTGAAACGGATCACCTTTTTGGGATCGCCGGCTCATTCGTTCTTGAATGGGATCCGTTCAAAAGATCTGGATCGATCGCGAATGACCCATCTCTAACACACACACATATACACCACATGAAAAGCCTGATTGTCCCTCTGTACCTTACTCTGAAGGAGACCTCACAAGCTCAGCACTGCCTCTGATTTATAACCCTCCCATGACAAGGCTGCTGCTGTTGTCCTCCATGGGCCTGAGAATCATGTGGTGAGCTCCACCAATCAAGTCTCTCAGCCTCTGACCTCCTAGTCTCATGGGACTTAGTCAACTCCCAGTAATGCACTGCACACTTGTGCAGTCAGTGTGCCTTGGCTCCCGATGCTCAGCACCATTAATAATTGTCATAGTGGCAGATAGGTGAAGCTGCAGCACTACCCCACTCCCATGCACAAAATATATATATTTTTTTACAAAAATACATGCCGACCACAGGAGGGCCCAGAGGTACTGACCCTCTGTGCCCCCTCCTCCCCCTTAATCTGGCCGTGACAAGATGGCCACCATAGCTGGTGCCTAAAGGCCTGGAAATCTACATCCTCTGAGGAAGATCCTGCCCTCTTACCTCCCCTGCAATACAGTAGTGGTGACACCCCTTCATCTGGAGAAATGGCAGTAGCTGCTTCATCCTCCCCACCCCCAAATGGCAACAGACAGTGCGTCTACTGTTGCAGGACCAAATCATTAGTACTGTACTTTGCTTCATGCAACGCTACTCCAACTACATCTGCTTTAACCCCATCATATAATTAAGGTAATAATACATATTATACAAATTAAGTTTGCTTAAATAACAGACATCAGAATTATCCCCCTTTCACCAAAGCAATAATCTGGGTTATTGCCAAGTCAATACGGGTCAGGGCTTGGTGAAAATGGGCTCTAATTTTTTTTTTACCCAGGTCCTGTTATCCATCAATCCAACCCAGGAAATGTTTTGGGTTGACCCGTGTTCAAGGGCAGTGAAAATGGGTAACCTGGGTCATCGGACCCGGGACCTGTTTACATCAATGGGAGCCCATACCTCCAAACCACAGCACCCAGCCGGCATGCAGGCTCTGCTTTTGTCTCCTGTACTATTCAAGCAGCAGCAGAACCAGGGAGGCGGTAAATTGATGCCGGTGTGTGGCTTCCACTCACCTCATGAGCAGAAGCTGGGGGCACATGCATGAAGGCTGCCCTGCAGCTTTCCCAGGTGCGGTGCTTGCCCACAGTGCGTCGTTGGCGTTGCGGGGGTCCCGGCTGACAGATTTTCCACGCTTGGAGATTATGTCGTTTCCAAGCACCAGCTCAGGAACCGCCTCCGCTGACATCAGAGTAAAAAGGGTCAAAAGCCGGGTCGCATTCTGGTTGGAGCTGCGACCCGGCTTTTTGGTGTAAAAGCGGTATTATTTAGATTCCCCAGTCTAGATGTCACACACTCTTATACCACAAGGGGGCACTACACATATATGAAAAATTAAATCTACTCTACAGTATATAATATTGTACATGGATCATCAAGCAATGGGTATGGTTCATACATTTATACACATATATACACACACACAGTTTGATCTATGTAGGAGCTGAACTGCCCACTTTAATTCTGTCAGAGAGCAGAATGCAAAAACCTTAAATGCCATAAATACTTAAAGTGTATTTAAAGTGTACTGTCTGCCTGCTCCCATCTGTTCCTGATGCATTATCAAACAGCCATAATAAGAGAGATGAGACAGGCATCTTTTTCTGTGCTGTTTCAGTAGAGTGTGGTATAGGGTTCCGACAGTCGGGATCCCGGCGGTCATTAGCCCGACTTCGGGATCCCGCCTGCCCGGACTAATTAATCTGCCTCTAATGGACATTTAAAGAATCAGTAGCAAAGTAAGCGATAAATTGGAGAGTGATAAAGTACCAGCCAACCAGCTCCTAACTGTGTTTGAAAAATTACATTTAGAAACTGGTTAAGTTGGTAGTTTATCTCTCTTCATTTTATCACTTTTCAAGCTTAGTGCATCTGGCCCACTCTATGTTTATACTGCAATGTGCATTGTTGCGTAATGCCTGTAGCTGGACCGCCATCCCATCCATTGTGTAATTCAGGGGGTTATTCAGCAGATCGGTTTTGTGTGATTATCGAACAACGGTGCATGCATACGGATAGTTGGGAATGACTCGCTGACAGTCAGGATCCCAGTGGTGAGTATACGAACATTGGAATCTCCGACCGGGGGAGCACAAAAAAGCCCATTGTGGGTTGGTGGCTCTCCACAGGTTTTATTCTCCCTCTATGGGGCTCGTGGACTCACACGAGGGAGAATAGCCCCTTTTGGTTGGGATTGTGGCTGAAGGGCAGTTGAACAGTCAGGATTTTGGCAACAGCATTGTGACCACTGGGATCCCAACTGTCGGCGAGTCACCCAGCACCCAGGCAAAACAAAACAACAATCAGCAATTACTTTTTTTGCAATCCCAACTTCACTGCCAGGAAGACGCCATTTATGTGTAGTAACTGACAAATTTCTGGGTGCATCAGAAAAACCGCAGGCGTACCCCAGCGTTTCCAGGGAGGGCGTGTGATGTCAGTTCTGGCCTTGAACAGCCCATCTTTGTCACAGACTTGTGGAAGGATCAGAGTTACGCACACTTTCACAGACTAGGAAAATAATTTGATGACTCGGTTGCGTATCGATTCGCAGCTGGCGGCCAATCGGCGATATTTTTGCAAGTCAGTCACAGACATGCACAGGGCAGGTTTTCACTCTGTCTGGGCAGCATCCATCTGATCGCAGTCCTCTGAAAAAATTGGGTCTGAAACTCTGAATCAGGCCCTCAATCCTGTACTCCTGAAAGCTTAGACCTGGGCAATCAAGCTCAGATCAAAGGCACAAAACAGGAGCGAAAGCCTGAAAGATGGTTCATGAGATCACAAACCACACTGCTGCCCTAAACCACTTTGTCATCAATGCCTTGAGCTGTTTACTTTCTCTCTTTCTCTGCTATCCTGGATGTGACTTTATTTCTCTGCATTATCACGGCGCAGATGAACGTATTTAATGTTTTCTTTATTAAATCCACCTAAGTCATTAAAAATCATTTTGTTTGAGCCATAGGATGCGGCCAGCTTAAGATCCAGATTAGACGTGGGGAAGTGAAATGCATGGGGGTGCGCATTTCTGAACAAAACATGACTTTTCATCTTGTTCTTTGGTCTGTGTACAAGAAACTCCCGCTTCTCTCATTAGATGTTAATAGGCTGCACTCTGTTTTCTTTATAGTGAGGTCTTATGCTAGCACAATGCAGAACCAACACAGATAACAGAACAGAACATAAATATAGATTGATTTAGATGAATGGCAAATGCACAGAATATACATTAACTTTCCTGCTATTAAGAAAGAAATGGCCATGCTCAAAATCTGTTACAGGCAATAAAGTACAACAGAGAAGAACCAACATTGGATGCCAGGAAAGAACCAACAACTAGACCGTGTTTTTATGACCTATTTCATTGTTTATTTTATTAGAGAGACGTTATATTTGTGTACTTCACTTTTCTTTTGTTTCCTTCTTAGCTGTTTTTTTTTTCTCTCTTTGTATTATAGTTGCAAGTTAAGCACAGCATCATTTGTGGATTGCAGACATTAATGGGCTATTCAGAGAGTGTTTGGAGATTAAAAATTAAGGTTTTAATCATAGAGGTATTTCTAGACAAGATAAAACTTCACGTTTCATTCTGTGAATAGAAAGTGAGCAACATTATAAGCAAACAGAAGCTGTGGTTTGTAGAATTATAACAGTACTGCAGGTGTAGATGTACAGCTGCACGGCCATCATCGCAACCATGCATCGTGATAGACGTCACCAACTTTAGGGTATCCAGATGGCGGATAGACGGAGCCGAGGTCAACAATACTATGGTCGACCACTAGAGGTTGACGGCGTCTAGTTAGATGTCTATACGAGGTCGACTGGGTGTACATAGACATTGACGCTGGATCGACGGGGGGCAAGCATCGATGGTTGAAGGTCAACAGTAGCAAGGGTGAAGGTTTTTTTTCTTTTTTTTGGTGCCGGTCCACTTGGTTCCTACTCTACTATTCAAGTGGACATAGAGTGGGAATATAATAGTGTACCAAGCATTGCAAGGAAGCATGGTGAGCGGACACTGTGTCTTCAGGTTCCCTCTGACAATCGACACCGAAAAAAAAAAAGATTAAAAAACATTGACCTTGCTACTGACGACCAGGTTCCCTTCGATGCATGCCTCCCATCGATCCAGCGTCACTGTCTGTGTAAACCGGGTCAAACAAGTATAGCTATCTAACTAGATGCCATCATCCTCTAGTGGTCAACCATGGTATTGTCGATTTTAGCCCAGTAAATCCTCTAATCCAGTGATTTTCAACCTTTTTGCCTTGCGGCACACTAAGATTCTAAAATTGCAAAGGCAAATTTTTTTTTTTAAGATCCCAAAAGGGAAAACTACATTGGCCCCCACAGGAAAAAAACAAACCTATTGGCCATCATATAAAAAAAAATCACACTGGTTCCCACAGGTAACAAAAATAAAATACATTGACCCTTTATATGAAAAGAAGAAATAATAGTTGAACTGGTGGTGGTTATAAACTGGTTTGGGCATCTCTAGATCTGGGGGCCCACTTGAGAACAGCTCAAGGCACCGAGTGTGCCACGGCACAGTGGTTGAAAAACACTGCTCTAATCCATAATAACCCCACCTTAGTGCCCAGCAACTTTACAGCATATAAAGCAACAGTCTACAGTTCTGTCTCCAATCACAGCTTGTTACATATAATAGAAAGTTACATTTCCCACACTTTTTTTGTGGAGGATTCCCCCATTCCACATTCAGCACAGTTTTGCACGTTTCTTTGATGCAGTTTACCAGTTATGGGCAGATTTATCTTCTAAGGAGGACAAGTAGAAGCCTTGCCCATGGCAACCGTTAGATTCTAGCTGTCATTTTATAGACTGTACTAGATAAATGAATCTAATTGGTTGCTATAGGCAAAACATTCTCTTGTTCCTTTTAGAAGGTTTGATAAATTTCCCCCTTAGTACGGAATCTCCCAAACCAAACCACAGAGAAAAAATAATTAGCACTGTTGTCCCAGACTATAAGGGGGAAAAAGTGGAGGGAAATAAAGTACTAACCAATCAGCTCCTGCCATTTTTCAAACACAGGGCCAGATGCACTAAGCTTCAAAAGGGATAAAATGGAGAGTGATAAACAGCCAGCCAATCAGCTCCTGCATGACATTTTTCAAACACAGTCTGTGACATTGCATGTACAGTAGGAGCTGATTGGTTGGCTGTTTCTCACTCTCCATTTTATCACTTTTGAAGCTTAGTGCATCTGGCCTACAGGCTGTAAAATGATTGTCAGGAAATTAGTGTTTTGTTTTGTACGTTATCTCTCCCACCTTCATCTCTCACCAAGGTTTGATACATCTATCTACTAAATTAGTATTTTTTTAAAATCCAGCCTTGATTGGCCAAAAGTATTAAGTTGTGGCTTATTTTGACCCAAAATGTGATTTGTGTGAAAGCGTACCAGGGGCATATTAAGAGAGGAGGGGGCTTGTGTGAACATTAGGTCTGGGCCCCCTCCTCTCTCTCTTGCCGGCAGTGTATTCTCTGTACTACTGTTATTGATGGCGCTGCTATAAATCTCCATCGTTGGGCTAGAGTCTACTATTTATTCGATGGGCTTTGAGAAAATGGCAGGGCAGCCATTTTCCCAGTGATTCGCCCCTACTGTGCATGCATAAAATGCTGCCGCAACATTTTTTCTAGTGCTTTTATAGGTTTGCGGCAGTGGGCACTGGACTCCAGAGAAAATGGAGGCAGCATGTGCATTGTGGACCCCCCCTAGACATGAGGGGCCTGTTAGATACATAAGTGAAGCCTACCCACCTCTATTTAATATCTGATCATTTCTACCATGAGAACAATGTTTTAATTTTTTTTAGACTAATATTGTGATCTGGGCTTTGGCACCTCATGAAATGAGAAATAAGCGGAGTCAATGGTATAAAAAGTTAGTGAGGCATACAGTGTGTGATGTCTGCACACCTGTTGACAGATATTCAGTTGCACTAGTGTTGAAAATGAACCGATCCATCTGTATTTTGGCCCTTATTCTGGTTCACTCGCAAAGGCAAATTCCTTCTCAAATGGACAAAACCTTGTGCACTGCAGGTGGGGCAGATGTAACATGTGCAGAGAGAGACTGTAAGACGTGTATTGTCCTGTTAGGAAGGGGAGTCAGCCACAGAAGCAATATCAATGAACTGATTCAAATTAGCAGGGGAGGAGAGGTGCCCCCTCGGGAGCAGGAGTCCGGAGGCAGTTGACTCCATTGCCTCCCAGAGTTACGCCTCTGGATCAGAGTCAGAAAACAAATTGTGCAAGATAGGCTTTTGTATCGTTGAGCATGTTAGCTTCCTGTATACCATTTGAGATTTGAGGGCAAGCAGGATGTTTTTATGAATGTTTTATTCCTGAAAATACTTATTCATTTAGTATAATATATTACATAATGAGGCTATTAATTGAATTGAACATCATTAAGAGTGTCTGAGGTCTCTTTACTAAGATGGTAGTTCTACTGGAGATGGGATGTTGCTATGGCCAACCAATCAGAATCTACTTGTTTATTTATTTATTCTAGAAGATAATAGATAGAATCTGACTGGTTGCCTATAGCAACATCCCATCTTCAATAGAACTATTTTAGGAAATAAACCCCAGTGTGTGCTTGTGTGTGTGTGTGTGTTTGTGTGTGTGTACTTCTCTGGTTCCGTATGCTTTTCTGTACACTGTACAGTATGTGTGCATGTAAATAAATTGGTTTGAGAACAGACCCAGTACAAACTGTAGTTTCTATGGCTACGAGGTAAAGGTATACTTTTTGGGGGGATGTTCTTGGGTTAAACATAGTGATTTTCCGTGATGATGGTATTACCAATTACCTCCAAAGCAGAAATGTCCCTTCTATCTCTTTAATGACCTCTCTCATGCCGGCCTTAAAAAACACTACTTGTAACAAGATCAGTAAAAGGCAATTATGGCCCAGCTGGGACACAGAGATGTGAGTGGGCGGCAGACATCGGGATCTTCTGTGAATACAAGGAATTAAAGTCTGCTATGAGTTGAATTCAGAGCATCATGTGCTTTTTTTTTTTACAGAAATATAGCCCAGCTCTCATAAATATCTTCAGAATGTGGGGATTATGGCTGACTCTCTAGAGCCAGAGAAAATAAAAGACAGAGATGAAAGCCTGGCATTTTTTTCTGTTTTTTAATATCACCTCTGAAAACTGTCATCTCGCAATTGTCCGACAGTCTCTAAAGCCGTTACCGGCGCTGTCCAGAACCCACCCGTTGGATGGTGCATTGAGTTTTACCATTGGTGAATGGACGGGCCCAATACAGAAATCTGGGTCCCCATAGTGGAGGCAATAATGGAAACCATAACCATCTGAGATTGGGCGAAGTGGGAGTTACACAATGTGGGATAATTGTTTTAATTACATTTAATTGAGACTCTCCTACATATCTTATTCAGTAAATATACGGAGGATTAAGAAATGGGCATCAAAAGTTCACGAGGGCATCAAAAGTTCATGATGGCCAAATCATGATTTATCAATTCTCCAGGCATAATAAGACATCTTCCCCAATGTCCAACAGTAAGGAATCTCAAACAATGAACCATAGTCAGTGTGTAGGGGTGTGGCCAATCTTCAGAGGGGGTGTGACCAGCCGCACGATGCAATGTCTAATCATTACAGCAGGTATGTCCAAACTATGGCCCTCCAGCTGTTGTGAAACTACAAGTCCCATCATGCCTTGCCACAGTTTTGGTATTAGGAAATGCTAAAACTATGACAAGGCATGCTGGGATGTGTAGTTTCACAACAGCTGGAGGGCCACAGTTTGGACATGCCTGCATTAGAGAGTGCATGAGCTGGTCCCCTTGATAAATAGTACTAGTCTATGAATAATAGTGTGCAGCAAACTATACACCATAGTCCTGTGCAGTATAAGGTTACTATTATAAAAATTCATATCTTAATTTACATTGAACAAAAATATTCCACATACAGTATATAGTGATTTTAATCACACAAAGGGCCAGATTCTCTAAGCTTCAAAAGTGATAAAATGGAGAGTGATAAACAGCCAGCCAATCAGCTCCTTTCTGACATTTTTCAAACACAGTCTGTGACATGGAAGTTAGGAGCTGATTGGCTGGCTGATTATCACTCTCCATTGTATCACTTTTGAAGCTAAAGGCCCCCATACACTAGCCGATTTTGGTCAGATTTCAGCCAGATCAGTCGGATCTGGCCGAAATCGGACCAAAATCGGCTAGTTTTGATGTCCCCTCAGATCCGATGCGCGGTCCCGTGCGCATCGGATCTGCGTCGGGTGGTCGGACCTGCTGCACGTCCGACCACCCGACTTGGGACCTAGTGGGGCGGCGCTGCTGCGGTAGAGGGAGCAGGGGGGGCTGGGGACGCTGCGGGGGACACAAGCGGCATAGAGCCGGGCAGGGGGAGCCGGCGGGAGCTGTCAGTGTTGAATAAAAAAAAAAAGCCCATACAATGCATGGGCGGCCTGTGATTGGCTGAGCGCTCTCTCAGCCAGTCAGCAATTGGCTGAGAGAGCGCTCAGCCAGTCAGCAATTGGCTGAGAGAGCGCTCAGCCAATCACAGGCTGCCCATGCATTGTATGGGCTTTTTTTTTTTATTCAACACTGACAGCTCCCGCCGGCTCCCCCTGCCCGGCTCTATGCCGCTTGTGTCCCCCGCAGCGTCCCCAGCAGCGGGGGACACAGACGCTGTCCCCCACAGCGTCCCCAGCAGCGGGGCACACAAACGCTGTCCCCAGCAGCGGGGGACACAGACACTGTCCCCCGCAGCGTCCTCAGCAGCGGAGCACACAAACGCTGTCCCCAGCAGCGGGGGACACAGACGCTGTCCCCCGCAGCATCCCCAGCCCCCCTGCTCCCACCTCTGTAGCCCCCCCCCCCCCCCTGCTCCCCGGGTTTTTTACATGTGATAAATCGAGACGATTTATCACATGTAAAAAATGGCACATCAAGTGCCAATCTAATCAAGCTCCCCCGGGGAGCAGCCGGGGAAGCTCAGGGGGAAGTCGGGGGCGACTTGTCCTAAGGACAAGTCGCCCTAGTGTATGGGGCCTTTAGAGAATCTGGCCCAATATCTGTTGCACCAGGCTTTTTCCCAATGCAATCAGGAGAGGTCTGTCATAATCTCTGTACCATCGGAGATTATGGATCATGTACAGGATATGCTGGGCAAAAAACATACAAACTCCACTCATATAGCTTTCTTTATTGACTCAAACTAGTCTAAGCACTGTTTGCAATGCTAACCACTATGCTGCACTGGTAAACTAAAAGCATTTTGTTCAAACTTTTTTTAGTAGTGGCGGTAGTCATTATATTATTTTTAAAAAATAAGGACCTTTTATTCATGTATATTTTGCTTAAGCAAACATAATCCTAAATGAAACCAATAAATATCATTCAATGTAGTTTATTGTGGTTTAAATGTTGATCTTTATGAGCTCCCTCTACTGGCAGAAATGAAGAACAGCGCTCTGGCTTCCACCCTCCTACCGGCACCTGAAGCAGTTTTTGCAGCAGCGACAACACCTCACAAGGTGACTTTTGAAAGAATGCTGACAGAAACGCACTGTGTAATCACAGATCATGTGCAAATCCTAGTGCAAACATGTCAGGAGGCTTAAGTGTTATTCTTTAGCTTGCTATGTTTAGCCAGTTCCAACATAAATCCACTAAATCCCCTTATTATTTCATTGTGTGTACTGCCAACGCAGAACTGATGAATAGGCCAAAGTTTCTTTCCGGTTTTAAAATATTATTTAGTGGCTGAACTACGGGACCCTGATTTAGAGCTATATAAAGCAAATGATGCGCTGGAAGAATCAGCTTCATTATTATAATTGTTGTTAGAATGGCCCAGACCCAGCTTCCCTCTGCTGTTCCCATTCCCCTCACATTGTCAGCCACCTTACTACAGTGATTGCAGGTAGGAGCTGAGGAGATTGGTGTCGCTGTGTGCTCTGTCAGCAATTACCCGCTGCATAACCAGTGACTGAAGGCAGCGGTAAGCCATGATGTTGGCCAGGAGGCAAGGTGATACAGCATCACTGGGATGGTTCTTCCCTTATCGCACAAGAGGACCAGTGGAATACAATTAAAAATGAGCTATTAGTGGAGGAGGGCAAACTGTAATTAGTTATCTCAACTCATTATTCCCACCAAAAATGGTCAAATACAGTAGAATGCAAGCCCCAGCACATCGCTCTCTTTAGCCCTGTCCACTGCCTTTCTAGTGAGGGCTAAAGCTGGCCATACATCAGAAAGATCGATCTTAAGATCTATTGTGCTCATGATTGTGTACAATTTCCCTTGAAATCCCCGGCAGTCCTTGGTGGTTTTTGGACACACAATCTACACACAATCCATCTTACAATCAGTCATACAATCCATCTGCTGTATGATTGTGTAGACAAGATGTGCACACAATCTGCATACAATCCATCATACAATCCATCTGATGATTGATTGTATGATTTGTGTACACAAGATGTGCACACAATCTGCATACAATCCATCTTACAATCAATTGAGATTGTATGATTGGGTACAATATCTTTCTGATGTATGGCCATCTTTACATATGGGGCGATTTCAGGGCATTTTGTAAGCGATCTCACTAGATAGCTAAGAAAATTCCCCTACATTGCTCTGTGTGTAGGGGCCAAAGCGATAGTGATTTGTGGCCCCGCGCGTCGATATCGCCCGGTGATTAATATCCAGCATGCTGGATAAATCTAATTAGTCGCTAGTTCTCACCAGAGAACACTGGGTCTGACAGATCGCTGTGCAGCACTGTGTGCTGAGCGATCACTCAGCAGTGTCACCCCATGTGTAGGCTCCATAAGACTATCCTTACCACCAGTGCTCCTGTTTTATTGTCTCTTTCTCTCCATTATCTACACCGGACCTTAGACAGATCCATTTGGTCCTCCATGCGTTGGCCGATGTTGAGCATCGGTGCATGCACAGGTGCATTCCTGCGCATGTGAAGACGCAGGGTGCGTGTACCCAAGGCGAACTTTTGGTTCGCCGCATGCACGCACCCTACACAGCTGGCAGGGGGGCGGAGAAGGCGGGGGGCACCGGCCAACCTCATTAGCATATGGGAACGCCCAGCGTTTCATGGGCGTTCCCATAAGAACGATGGGAGTTCTCAGGCTAATGAGGCTGTGATGGACATGCAGGGGGGCGGGCAGCTGTCCTCGCACAGGGCGCCCGCAGTTTATAGGTGTCTTATAACTGAGAGTTCTGGAGAAATAATTTGACGACCATCTAATGATTTCTCCCTGTCCGCGAATGGATGATTATGTTAACATCCATTTGCAGCAGTGCGGGGGGGGGTGGGGGGTGGGGGGGGGGGTGTTCTGCGTGCAGGGGGGGGGAGGGGGTGGCCGGCACTGCGGTCGGCGTCTGATGGACTTTCAAGGCTGAAAAATTTGCAGCCTTGCGAACCAATCAGAATACGGTCCGCTGTCTGACCTCCCATACATACAGGACCACCAAAAGCTAATATGCTTTCCCCTGCTGCATCTCAGCACAGACTCCAGTGAGATGCCCTTTCCCTTGTACTTGTTAGTCCATGTATGGGGCTATTTTGCAATGGCTGTGTTTATGCTGTTCTCTGTTGTTCAATGTATTTATGCTGCATGTGACACGTCGTTTGGTTTGTTTGTGCTCTGCTGCATCCCACCCTTACTAAAGCTTGTAAAAATGAAAAGAGGTCATGTTGCCCATACCAACCAATCAGATTCTGTTGTATCCTAGAAAATGATAGAATTAATTTGGTCCTCTTTTCCTTTTTACAAGCTTTAGTAAATTTACCCCACATTATTAACAACTCTAAATAAGGCCCTAAGGCTAAGCCTTAACAAGGCGATAAAGTGGAGAGAGATGAAGTACCAGCCAATTACAGAAGCTCCTTGATAAAAGCTGGTACTTTATCTCCACAAACTTCATCTCTATAATAAATATAATAATAATAATAATAATAATAATAATAATTTCATTTATATATTATTATTATTATTATTATTATTATTTTATTTATAAGGCACCACAAGTGTTTCGCAGCGCCATACAAAGGAACAATACAGGGAGACAAAACTTGGCATAACATTGAATAAATAACAAAAATACAGTACAAATAAAGAGTGCCACAGATCAATACAGATTACAGCTTAAATGTATGTAGTGAGGACTCAATCAACATACAACTAGAGGCTTGAGGCCAATGATGGAGGTGAGTATGCAGACGAAGATGGTCACTGAGTGTTGGAGTATAGGAGAGCTATGAGTGCAATGTGAAGAGAAGTGGGCTTAGACGACAAGAGGGAAGAGGGCCCTGCTCGGAGGAGCTTACAATCTAATAGGAAGGGGAGACAGACAGATTACAAGAGGTGCAAGCAAGTGGGTGGTGGTTAGATAGCAGGATGTAAACAGGCAATGGGTCGGAGAACCAGCTAGTTTATGCAGTGGAAGGGTATGCTTTGATGAATAGGTGAGTTTTCAGTGCCAGTTTGAAGCTTTGCCAGGTCGGGGAGAGTCTACTGGAGCGAGGGAGTGTGTTCCACTGAAGGGGTGCAGCACGGGCAAAGTCCTGTACTCTAGCATGGAAAGCAGTGATCAGGGTGGAGGAGAGACGACAGTCGTCAGCCGACCGTAGAGGGCGGGAGGGTGTATGAATGGAGATGAGGTTAGAGATAGGGAGCAATGGAATTAGAGATGGCCCTGTATGTGAGTGTGAGGTGTTTGAAGAGGATTCTGTAGGGGAATGGGAGCCAGTGCAGATTTTGTTGAAGGGGAGTGGTATATAGTGCTTTTCTCCAATAGGACTCAAAAGGGAGTATCCAATTACCACTGTTAACAGGATTTCAGCCAGAGTCGCTTTTCAGATATCAAACTTAAGGAGCCCATACACGCTCCGATGTGGTCCGGCTCTGTTCTGTACTATGCAATGCGCGCTCCCGCGCATCACATAGTACGGTACAAAAAGTATGTGCTGCACATACTTTTAGTACTAGCTACACATCGTATCGGATCGCAGTGCATGCACAATGCATGCACAAGGCATACGATCCGATACGATGTGTACTTTAAAAGTACATAAGGGAGCCGCAAAACGGAGCGTGTGTGGGCTCCTATAGAACTCTGATTTAGAATTACAGCCAGTTAAAGAATCATCTACAAATAATTAAAGGCAGCAAAACCTTGAGAACACAATAAACATACTCTTGGGTTGGTGAAAACATTGTCGGTAATAACTACCATGGATTGTATCTATTTCACCCACATAAGGTACCAGGTGAGGCAGCCATCTTGGGCGCGCTACAAATGTAGGATTACCATGGGTGGAATAAGTCGCACCTAGAAGAACGTGGTGGTTGCGGTTTCCTAACGCTAAAAGGATAGCATAGATAGCATAGCTGTCAGATTAATTTTGATTTTGAATGCTAGGAAGGTTACACTGTGAAAGATAAGCCGTACAAGGATCCAAGACCTATGTTGGTGAATTGTCCAGTGTGTAGTACAGGTTGAGTATCCCCTATCCGAAATGCTCGGGACCACGAGCATTCCGGATAGGGGAATTTTTCGGTTTTTAGAATACTTTTTTTTAGGCTTACTTACCTGTCCCCCGATGGTGTCCGGTGGTCCCTCAGCGTCCACACAGTCACCGGCGCGCGAGCACACTCGCGCAATGCATTCCTGGGACCGCTGGAGGCCCTGGAGAAGATGCCGGAGGCCTGTTGTGGATGCCCTGGGACTTGGTAAGCATGAAAAGAGGGTTAGGAGGGTAAAAAAAATAAATAAAAAAAATTTGAATGATTCCAAAAACCACGGTTTTTGGAATAATTTGGATAATGGATGCACGGATACAGGATACTCAACCTGTAGTATGATATACCCTGTATGAATTGATCCATGTACAGGAGTTCCTGCCAACTTACAGCAAGAACATTCCGAGGTAGCCAACTGGGGCGCACTATTGGCAGACTGTGCGGACAGTGGAGGTCTAGCATACATAACATAGCATGCTTGTTGCATAGGTGGATACTTAGCTTTAACAATAAAGCCGTGTACACCAGGGCCGTCTTAACAGCAGTGTGGGCCCCTGGGCAAAGCAATGCACTGGGGCCCTTACCCATTCTCCCCTCCTAGGGGTGGGGGGTGCTATCAGCAGCAGCTTTGATGTCCCACGGGTGGCAGGGGGTGCTCTATCTTCCATTCAACATGTAGGACCTGGAGCAGTAACTTCTGCTAATTACTCTTTTACTGCACAGGTGGCGGGAGGGAGAACACTAACGTGTGGAAGGGGGCAATGAGCTGAATGAAGGGTCCCTTGTAAATGACTTCCAGGGAAGTAGGGGGTGTTTTATACGCAGGGGAGGGTTGGATAATGGAGTGGGCTTAATATTCGTCATTTTCCGGTGGAAGGGCAGCTTGTTTGACTGCAGATATCGCCATTATCTGAAAATACATTTCATAGCCTTTAATAGTATAAAAACCTAGGGTCCCAACTTTTAGGAGGTGCTGGGGACTTGAGGATCAGAGATCAGGAGCCAGAGCAATCCATTGACAAAAATATAAAACTGTACACCAGACGTTTGGAGCTGGAGAAGGGATCTGCTGCTGGAAGGCTGACATCTCTGGTTCTGGGCATGAAAGAGACAAGCCGCTAGTGTCGACAGAAAGGGGAGAGTCCCAGCTTTTGGAATATACTCTCAGAAAAACTCTACGTCAGAGAGAACCTGAGATGACTGTGAAGTGCAATTAACAGGTCAGATGTAGACTGCTGCTGTGAAGTTGGATATCTCCAGTTCCCCAGGGCCGATTTTCAAAATTCTGGTATCCCTGAAAAAAGGGGATCCTCAGCTATCAGAATAGGGCCCTTATACACCTAGGGCCCCTGGGCAAGTGCCCATTAAGGCCATACGAAAATACGGCCCTGGTGTACACACGTCAGCGATAGGGGCTGATATCGCTAGGAATATGGTCGCTGGCGACCATATTGCCAGTGATGGGAGTGTGCCCCGGTGATAAATCGCCAAGTGTGCACTCCCGTTTTCAGCCCCGTTCTAATCGCCGGCAGAGGTTACTTTTCATCAGCGACCATCTCTGGTCGCCGATGAAAAGGGTGCATTGAGCTATATATCGCTCGCTGATATATCGCCCGGCAATATATCGCCCGGCGATATATCGCCACGTGTGTACGCACCTTAAGTTATCTGGTCTTCAAAAACAGTGACTTTGAATTTTGTCACAAATCATCAGTTTGTAACAACATTTTTAAACTTTCTGCCAAATTTGCACCCTACTGGCTTTTGTCCCCGCAGGACATCAGTGTTACTGTTTCTTTAACTGTTGGGCCTGAAATATAAAAAAGATCCTGAAATAAAGTTACTGAGCGATAATCCGTTCACGTACTGTGTATATGAATATTAGAAAACATTCAGATTTGTTCTAAAATAACCTGTTTTATGCAGCTTTCTACTAAAGATTGTTTCAGCAAATATAGTGGATGCTTTATATCTGAGGAAAATATTGTATTTTACTTTAATTTACCCTTTAAATAAATGGCAACATTCCGCTCTTCTTTTTCTTTTTTCCCCTCCGATGCCGTTTATGTTGCAGTGATCCATTGATCTGCCATTATGTGCTCTGATGAATTCTGATTGGACTACAAAACTATAGCTGCCAAATGTAGTTATTATCTATTATTCAAAAAGCCAGGACAAACAAAATAAATAGCAAAAATAAGCTTCAAGGGATGTAATGATTCTAGTTTTGCAAATCCAATAATATTATGCAAAAAAATATATATATATATATATATAGTTGACATTCAGCACGGAAAAGGTTTTAGAGATACCTTTAATTATTAAACAGAACCTTGCTTTTGACAAGGAGTAAAAATATTATTGGAAGTATTGAGTAACAGCTAGAGACATATTCCAAATGCGGTTTCCATAGAGAAATATATATATTTCTTCCCTCTGGCAGCCTTCTTGTGCTATTAAAGCAGTGTTCACTCTTGCTGTGGTCAGAACCAACTTTTCTGATGAAATCCTTGCGTGCCTTTCATCTTGTCATTTCCAATGGAAGGATTTATATAGGAGATTGAAAAAGCTCAGCTGAAATAAAAGAATAGATTGTGAATTACTGAGGAATGCACCAACAATGTCATCTCCTCTTATATCTTCTTTCATCTGCCAAAGGAACTTTCCTGCCAGTTAACCTCAGTCTTGCCAGCAGAGCTGATTACTGTGACAGCTAAAGTGTTAATTTGGGAGGTAAGTGTCTAGCACTCGGCAATGTTAGAATGAACCATGCTGACATGAAGCGAATCGGAAGAGAAGACTTTGTTCCCCTCCTTTGACATGTTTGGGTCTTTGTTAAATATAAGCTTACCGCAGGCTTGTAGCTTCAAGTTCTAATGAGCTATTCAATTATAAGCCCATTTGCTTGCGAAATAAGTCTGCAGCTAACGCGTGTTAACCTATAGAATTGGGGAAAAGCTCCTTGAGCCATAGGTGCCGATTCTGTGGGTGCTTGAGGGCCCGAGCATCCACGAAAATTGATGAGCACCCACCCGCTCAGCAGCGGCCCACCCGCCCATGTCCCACTGCACTCGCCCTCCCTCGTCGCTGGCACAGGTACTGTGTGGGCATTTATGTATTTGGCACTGTGGGGGCATTTATGTATTTGGCACTGTCGCTATAATTTGAATATTGGAGACATCTGTGCTCCGTATTATAAATCAGTATTATTTTGTGGCCACACCCCTTTCCTATGAAGCCACTCCTCTATATTTTTGGCTTGAGCACCCACCAGCAAAAACATAAATCGGCACCTATGCCTTGAGCTACAGTATGGATGAGAGCTCTTGTAGCGGCTGCAGCCACAACTCTGGAGCTACCAATGGTACCAAGGGACCCATTTATCAATAAGTGACACAACTCATTGTGGGTAAGATGTACTCAGGGGATATTCTGATTCACTCGGAAAGGCACAATCTCTCTAAAAGACAAAACCATGTGCACTGCAGTTGGGGCTGATGTAACATGTGCAGAGAGAGTTAGATTTGGGTGGGGAGTGTACTTCATACTTGCCTACCTGACCCTCTCCATGAGGGAGAAAATGCTCTGTTCCTGGACTTCCCTGGTAATGTATGATTGCCATCACCTGTGGTGAGTTAGGTAATTGATAAGAAAGGTGTTTCACCACAGGTTATGGCAATCATACAATACCAGGGAAGTCCAGGAACACAGCATTTTCTCCCTGAAGGAGAGGGTCAGGTAGGCAAGTATGGTGTACTTCAAACTGATATCTATATTGCAGTGTATAAATAAAGCAGCCAGTATTTACCCTGCACAGAAACAATAAAACACCCAAAGCTAACTCTCTCTGCACATGTTACATCAGCCCCACCTGCAGTGCACATGGTTTTGTCCATTAGAGAGTGATTGTGCCTTTAGTGAACCAGAATAACCCTCTAAATTTTAAAAGTGAAAAATAGGAGATTGATAAAGTCCCAGCAATCAGCTCCTAACTGCCATGTTATTACAGGCCGCGTTTGAAAAATGAAAGGTCGAACTAACTAGTCATTTCTCACTCTACATTTTATGCCAATCACCTCCCAAATGTCATTATTCAAACAGATAACAGTTAAGGGCTGAACACATGGCAGTTAGGAGCGGAACACGTGATAGTTTGGAGCTGATTAGCTTGGTGGCTGATTGGAATTTATCATATGCAATAAGTTTTACTACTCACAACGAGTTTAATCACTCATGATTCTATTAAAGGCATACAGTAGCTACAGTAGGTCATTCTTATCTACTGTCGTGGAATTGTAGGACGCTCTCCCATACTACCAGGAGAGTACATGAACCTCCCATATGCTGTCTGCTCCCTCAGGCACTTGATGCCACATTATATCGATGTCGCCCAATACAATGCCCATGATGGCACCACCCTCTTGGATGACCCCTTTGACATCTCCTGGAGAGGACACTGAAATATACCTTTTGAGTAGAGAGCATCCATATTTATTTATTTATTTATTTATTTACAGTTTCTTATATGTCGCAGCAGATTCCATTACGCTTTACAATAGTAGACAGTGATAAAACTGGGTAACAACAGACAGACTTGGGGGTTAGAGGGCCCTGCTGCAAGCTTACAATCTATAGGGACATAGGAGGGAAACACAAGGACAGGCACCAGTAATAGCATAGCAGTCCCACCAAGTTACAAGTCCAGAAGGGAAGCTATATAATACATAAGTGCCTCAGAGGGTCATATAGTGTATGACATAATTCAAAAGAAAAATAAACCTCTTTGGCAGTTGTTATTGGTGCTATAGGGACAAGTATATTTGGGTCATGCTAGAGTTGTCTGAAGAGTGGGAGAAATAATGTGGATCAGGGGCATTTATCGGTGTACACGGATTAGGCACTAATCGTTTATTTGCCACTGTAGTCTTGGTGCAAATTTGGACCATTAAGCAACGTCAGGGAATAGCTCTCTTAACAGAATTGAAATACAGTAAAGGTGCATACACACCGACAGATGATGGGGTAAATCGTTGGGCTGAAAAGCGCTCAGTGCGTATACACTGAGCGTGTTCCAGGGGTGGATGGCTTTCCATAGCAGGATATTATGGAAAGCCATCCACCCCTTCGCCCACCAGCAGATGAGCAGCCGGGCCAGCGATGATGCTCAAAGTCGCCCAGTGTGTATGGGCCTCAAGCCAGTTTTCACAATCTTCATCTCTTCATCTGCCTTTGAACTACATGTCCCAGCATGGTTTTCCAGACTCGGCAAAGTAGAATAAATGTTTACAGCTGGTTTCTTATATCCTGTTTTTAAACAGGTTCCCGCAATCAACAAAGTCGGTTTATTTTAGGGAGAAGAGAAAAATAAAGAATAAAAACTGCATTCTTTTTATCTTTCAGCTCCATTTAAAAGTTTTCCGAGAAAATTAGCCTTAAATTCATATTTAGATATAATGAATGAAAAAGATTTCAAGAGAGTTCCCTACTGAAATAGAGAAAATGACAGACTGAAATTATGGAGGACAATTTATTTTCCCCAGCTGTAGGATTTAATTCAGTTTTGTTTCTTAGTCTTTCTTCTGCAAAATAAGACCTGCAGGCAACAGGGACACATGTATTATCCTCATACAAAGCCTGCCAATGAGAGCACGGCACAGCCACAGATAAATATATTTGGTTTTCTTTTAAACAGAAGAGACAGAGGTTTTCACAAGCAGGGCTGTTTATCTACAGAAAGGAAATACTATATTCCTGTTTCTGTAGTCCGCCCTGTCGTTATACAGTAGCCCTCAGTTAATTTGAAAAGTTATATATGTATAATATCCTTATGTAAAAGACTATGGGCGAGATACTCTACCATCTGCCACTCCACATCCCCGCTTACTGCATCCATAATCATCGCATATGCACCAGGGTTGCCTACTTTCTGGATGCCCCCTCTGGGAGAGGGCAGCCAGTTGAGTGAGGCGGGGGGGGGGGGGCACTGATGGGGTGGGAAAGGGATGGGGGCAGAGTGGCCGGATGATCATCCATAGTGGGGGGGCATGGTCATCATGATCGTCCTCATGGTCACGCTCCCCGTCACGCAATACCGGTATTTCAGGCATTGCACAGCAGGGGGCAGGGCTACACAGATGCGATTTGCGTCATTTGCTCCCACATACCCCCTTGCCGGGGGGGACGGGAGACTGGGCACATTCTGGGGGGCTCGAAGGGTGACCCAATTTCCAGGACCCTCCAAGCCATCCTGGGACGGTAGGAAATCCTGATATGCACTACATATGTGATTATAAAGGACTGCTCTTGCGATAAGGCACGTGCCTAGGAGTGGCACCGCTGAGGGTGGCATGGCAGCTTCCTTCTCACTAGAGCGGGAGACTCAATATGTTCTATACTAAAGGGAGGCACATTATATTAAAATACTAAAAAGACCACATTGTATTTTATGGGGGGGGGCACAAAGACAAAGAAATATTATTTTTTTGGGTAGTGGGCAGCTAATAATGTTGTTCCTAGAGGCGGCCAGACTCCTATATCCACCAATGCCCAGAGTTACGCCTCTGATGTTATTTTCATCTACAGTCTGGACCAATTTACCAACATCTTTCAGCTGGTGTAAGCCACTGCAGAGCTAGCCTATGTGTGACATTCAAGCTGCTGTGAAACCACATGTCCCGGAATAAAAACTGTGACAATTAAGCCAGTTTTTGTCCTAACTACAAAACTGAGGCAGGGCATTTTGTAGGGGATATGTAGCTCCATAACAGCTGCATTGCCTACCCCTGAGTTACAGTATAGCTGGTGATGAACCCCCAGAGCCCTCTGAGACAGTAAATATACCTGGTCTGAGGCAATGGTGTACCTATAATGGGCACTATGGGTGTGGTGCACACAGCCTCGGGGGTGTGGTGCACACATCACACACCCTCTACCCATCTCTTACCTTTCCAGCATCTGCAGCCAAAGGTTTGCAAAATATCCAGGAACATTTTATTAGTGGGTGTGCCTAGTACCACCTATTGGGCATGTCTAACACCACCGATTGGGTGTGTCTAACACTTCCAATCAGGCGTATCTACCATCATCTATTGTCTCTGGGCTGCACCATAATCTCCCGCCTATTTCAGTTTTAGGGCCAGATGTATCAATCTTCAAAAAGTGGAGAGTGATAAACAGCCAGCTAATCAGCTCCTACTTGTCACTTTTCAAACCCACCTTGTAACATGACATTTTTATCACTTTATGAAGCTTGATACATCTCGCCCCAAATCTTCTAATTACTCTGTGTAACACAGTGATTTTCAACCTTTTTCAGGTCGCGGCACACCGGACAAGACTTTAAAATTGCCAAGGCACACCAACAGTTTTTAATCAAATATAACCTCCCCCCCTTAGTTATTACACACACCTGCCCCCACTTAGTTATTACACACACCTGCCCCCTCCCTTAGTTATTACACTGTAATAACTAAGGGGGGGGGGGGGGGGCAGGTGTGTGTAATAACTAAGTGGGGGCAGGTGTGTGTAATAACTAAGGGGGGGCAGGTGAGTGAAATAACTAAGGGGGGGGGCAGGTGTGTGTAATTATTACACACACCTGCCACCCTCCTTAGTTATTACACACACCTGCACCCACTTAGTTATTACACACACCTGCCCCCCCCCTTAGTTATTACACACACCTGCCCCCCTTAGTTATTACACTGTAATAACTAAGGGGGGGGGGAGGTGTGTGTAATAACTAAGGGGGGGCAGGTGTGTGTAATAATTACACACACCTGCCCCCCCCCCTTAGTTATTACACACACCTGCCCCCCCCCCCCTTAGTTATTACACACACCCGCCAGTCCTTTATTATTGCACAGCATCAGCGCCCGTTGGATGTACATGCTACATCCAAGATAATGACCCTACCTCCAGGAGAATTATACAGTGCGCGCAGTGCGCACTTCACTTGATGGCTCCCATCCGGTGGCGGCCTTCTGCGCATGCGCCGGGACGCGCCTTGTGCCCACAATGCATAGGTCGGATGACCTAATGCGCACAGGCACGTCCGGCGTCATCTACAGGGGGTCACACAGACAGCGCCGAGGACGGAGGACGCTGTCTGATTTGCTGAGCGCCGAGGAGGGAGGGCCCTGGTAAGTCGCCGTGACCCGCTGTCGCGCGGCACACCTGAGGGCTGGCCGCGGCACACTGGTTGAAAAACACTGGTGTAACAGTACATGCAAAGTCAAAACATATATGGATGACGCAGGTATGTAGTGATATGACAATGGTCTAGTTAATACAATTAATAATGCAAAATACACATAATTGATTGACAAGCGCTTCTTTTCATCGAATAGAGTTCTAAAAAGCAAAAGTCTTTGGAAAAAGGTATTGCTGCTATTGCTAGCGGTAGGGGGTGATCATAAGGCTGTGCACCCCTAACACTCAATGTGCGCACACATATGGGCCAACTTGACATTTCTCTGGAGACGGAAAATTGATGGCTGACTAAGCACAGAGGTCACATAAACCTCTAAAGGGTTCTGGAGATGCTGTCACCATTGGCCAATGGGGTGAAAGAGGGGAGGAGTGAAAGGAAGTAATCTATCAGCCATCTTTGTGTGTTTTTCCCTCCCTCCCATCCCTCTGTATGTTTTATGTTGGGCGACGGTAAAGTGTGATCACCTGTTTATATGTATTAGTTAAGTAGCTAGTGTGTGCGCTCTCCCGACATTGTTATATGTCATTAAGCCCATCGTCCTGGATGGGAGATAGGTTACACCACCTGCACGGGTGAGTTGCCAGTTGGAGAGTTGTTCTCCAGTGGCTGTTGGGTATGTGTGTTTGTTTATGTTACCCTTGACCGTTCTTTAGTGCCGCAACCACTTATAGTCAGATCAGTCAACTTGTCAATCAATAAATTCGACATTACTTTGAAACGCCTGCACTTGTGTCCATGTCTTCTTTCAGTGGTTAAGGGTTTAAAGTGTTATGTTATTTTGAAACGTCATGCATGAAAGGTACCCGATGATGAGTTTACTGCGCATGCACATTAGACTGGCCAGTCTGCTAGCGCTCAGTGCAGCACTGTTGGGAAGAGGATCCAGGCAGAAACTACACACGAGCCCCTCTTCTCCTGATATGCCCCTGACCCAAGGGCCGCGCTTGTGTAGTGCAAACTGCTCATTCACCGATGCGATAAGAAAGAAAAGTGTCACCAATCTGAATCATCATAGAAGCAAGGTTACATCTTATCTGTACTTTTCTTTTGACACAGGCATTTTATTTAAACCTCAAGATATTTTCAATTCCCTTCCAGCTTAAAGTGCGGTTTCCTCTGCTGAAGCCCATTGAAGTGTGCAGCCAGCCAGCTGATGTGCACCTGTTCACACCCCTGGCTCCACAGTTTCTCTCTGAATATTCTTTGCAAACTTTGATTTCAAGGAACTCTCCAGTGACCTGTGTTTGCTATGACAATAGATTGTATTTTTAGTTTAACTTCTACACCTTAAATGCAATGATGGAAAGGTTCATGAACTTTCAGTCTACCATGGAACTCTTGTTTTATTTTCTGGTACACTTTATTGTCCTTTTTTATTTTGTAGGTGTTTTTTTTTTGTTTTTGTTTTTTTGGGTGTGGGGGGTTTTCAAGCTATTCAATCTTTATTTGTCAATGACCATGTCCATGACCCTTGGAAACTGCTATTGATGCCTTTGTCCCAGGAGAATTTTAAGAATGCAGTGCAGAACTTTAATAAGTCTGTGTGCAACAGAAAAAACTATGGGGACTGCTTTTAAAATGTGTCAACCTTCCAAACTCAGCTGTATCCAGAGGATTACCCACATTTTTCCTGTGTATGTGCGTTGGACTGTCAGTTGGAACCCAGTAAGGTGGGAGCAGGGACTGTGGTCCACATTATACTTTTCCACTCTACCACAACCTCTGAGAGTTTTCCAAATTTTGGGGGGCGTCCCCCAGGATCCCACAATAGTCAGTCCTCCATCCCACTCCCAGGGCAGAATGCTGAAAGTAATGGCAGCAATTGAGCATTTGTGGGGAGGGAGTGCGACCAACGTTATGTGATTCTATGAGAATAGCTTTATTTTTCATGTTTGCCCCATTGCCCCTTCTTAGAAGCAAGATTCATAGCATTTGCGGCAAATGGGAAAGGTACAACCATCCAGCCCCCCCCCCCCTCCCCCCCCCAGAGGGGTAACTAGATATCATTAGGCCCCATAGCAAAAGTTTGTAAGGGCCCCCCATTTACCAACTGATGGTGATAAATGTATGTAAAACATATTATGGGCCCCATAGCAGCTGCACCCCATGCACCTATGGTAGTTACGCCCTTGCCCCCCCCCCCCCCCCCCCCCCCATCCTCCTCAGCTGCCATCAGCATCTGCTTTTTGGGGTTCTCCTGGAGAATAAAAAGTAAAAGTCAGTAATCATGGCCTACTATGCCACTGAGACAAGGCCCACCATCCACTGCAGTACTTCTTGCTTATCCTATCTGTGTCCTTTCTATAATTATATTATTCAGGCACCATATTATCAGAGATATGGGAGTTATATGGTCCATGCACAGAAAACTTGCACGGTACCTAGTCTTTGTGCTTTTCTTCAATGAGTCATGGCTGCTTTGTTTTAGGGGTTAAGGTCCCCCACCCATTTGTTCTAAGTACCCCATAGCTGGGTACACACTATGAGATATATTGCGTAATTGTTCATCCCATAGTGTATTGGAATGATATTTATTTATTTATTTCCAGTTTCTTATATAGCGCAGCAGATTCCGTTGCCCTTTACAATAGTAGACAGTGATAAAACAAACTGGGTAACAATAGACAAACTTGGAGGTAGGAGGACCCAGATGCAAGCTTACAATCTATAGGGACATAGGAGGGAAACACAAGGGCAGGCACCAGTAATAGCATACCCGTCCTACCAAGTTGCTTGAAGAGGTATTTTTTATCAGGGAACACTTGGAAGTTTGGAGGCTACCGGAGAGTCTTATTGTGCGTGGAAGGGCATTCCATAGGATGGGAGCAGCCTAATGAAAGTCCTGTAATCGTGAATGGGAGCTAATGATCCGTGCAGAAGAGAGATGCAGATCTTGTGCAGAGCGTAGTGGTCGAGATGGGAGATTTTTTGTGATAAGTAAAGAGATATACGCTGGTGCAGTATGGTTAATAGCTTTATATTAGAGTAGAAGTGTTTTATATTGAATACGGTAAGATACAGGCAAGCAATGGAGGGACTGGCAGAGCGGATCAGCAGATGATGAACAGAACAGCAGCCTAGCAGCAGCATTTAAAATGGATTGCAGTGGCGAGAGTCTGTTCTTGGGAAGACCAGTTAGGAGACTATTGCAATAATCGGTACTTGTTTCCTAGCACGGCCACAACGATTTAGATCGTTGTGGTCGGAAGATAAAAAATCGGATCGATCGCATCGCATGCGATTTGGTCGCATGCGATGCGACCGATCCGACCGACCGATTTTTCACCCGATTTTTTTTTTTTTTTCACCCAATTTTTTTCAATTGCCCCCCCAAATGTTACTAAGTGGGCTAGACCCCACGATAGACGTCAACCCGAAGCGTGGCGAGCGCAGCGAGCCCGCGAGGGGCGGCGGTGCGCGTCCTCCGACCTTTTCATTCCCCTACTATCCACGTCGGCGTGGAGTTGAGAATATATAGTGTGGCGAGCGCAGCGAGCCACCGAGCCCGAAGCGTGGCGAGCGCAGCGAGCCCCGCGAGGGGACGCGTATAACTTCACAGGTATACGCGTCCCCTCGCGGGGCTCGCTGCGCTCGCCACGCTTCGGGCTCGGTGGCTCGCTGCGCTCGCCACACTATATATTCTCAACTCCACGCCGACGTGGATAGTAGGGGAATGAAAAGGTCGGAGGACGCGTACCGCCGCCCCTCGCGGGCTCGCTGCGCTCGCCACGCTTCGGGTTGACGTCTATAGTGGGGTCATGGCGGGCACATAAAAAATGTGAAATGGGTCATATTGGCCCATTTCACCTTTTTTATCATTTTTCCCTATGTGAGATGGACTTAATCAAGTCCATCTAATCTTGTGCCATTATAATGGCACAAGACCGACACGATCCTCCCGATTTCAATGTTAAAAGATTTTTTAACATTGAAGTCTATGGAAAAATCGGGTGAATCGGTCGGTCGCATCGCGGCCGATTTTAATTGGTCGCGACCGACCGATTGACCCGATTTCTGTCATTCAAAGGGAAAAAATTGTAAAAAATCGGCCACATCGTGAGGATCGTGTCCCTTAATTAAGAGCCACGATCACTCACGATTGTGGCCGTTCTAGGAAACAAGTACCCAATAATCAATGCGGGATATTATGAGTGCATGTATAAGAGATTTAGTAGTGTCTTGTGTGAGATACAGTCGTATTTTGGATATGTTTTTTAGATGTATGTAACAAGATTTGGAGACAGATTGAATGTGGGGAAGAAAGAACAGTTCAGAGTCCAGGATGACCCCTAGGCAATGAGCTTGTGGGGTATGGTAGATTGTCGAGTTGTCAACAGTTATGGAGATATCAGGATGGTAACTGTTCTTAGTTGATGGGAATATAAGTAATTCCGTTTTGGAAATATTGAGTCTGAGTTGACGAGAAGACATCCAAGATGAGATGGCAGAGAGACATTCAGAGTCTCGGCCCAAATCCACAGGTGACAACTTGAGGTTGATAGATAGATTTGATTATCATACGCATATAAGTGATACTGAAATCCGAAAGAGCTGATTAGATTGCCAATAGAGGAAGTATAGATTTATCAATTTTTTGAAGCTTGATACATCTGGCCCACAGTGAGCTTACAACACAACAACAGCAAAAAAATATATAGAAATCCATTTTTTTACTATATTAAACTAAATACAGTATATTAATTTACTAGAGAAGAGTGCTGAAGCTCTGCCATGTGGAAAGCCGAACAAGGTATTATCTCATGTGGGTACTGCTAACACCCCAGAGTTTTGCTGAAGGTAAAATGGTGATGGTTTAAAAGGAATTCATATAGGAATAAGCAAGTATAAACAGTTTAGTGCTGATGGAAAATGGAGCTTAAAAATGGAAGTTATCATTCGCCCCTCCAGCACGCGCTTCACTGCCCCAGACGCAGCCAGCCGTGCAATGAACCCTTTCTAGAATCTGCTGCGTTCTCTAGACTTACTATGTGGAAAATGTAATCTTGTAATGCAAAATAAATTATTGGGGAGGGAAAAAAGAACAGGTTACTAGTGAGGGGATTGAGACAAAATCCACGACTGAAGCAATGAGGTTGCCTGGAGGCTGCAGTTGTAAGTTTTTATTTCTGAGATACAGGGATGATGTAATAAATCCACTGCTTGTAGCACCAGCCAATCAGCACCCTTGTGCACTTTCCAGCACGGAATGTTTTGTTCATGATAAGTGATCATTTAGAATAGGAGATATATCGGAAAAATCAAAGGGGCTTGTTCATTATCCATCCCCGAATGGCCACTGATAAGTAAGTACCCAACTCACTGCTAGTTGGGGTGCTAAAGTACTTACAGTAAGTGCAGGATAAATTCACTATTGCTCTGTCTGTGGGGCAGCCATTCAGAATACTGAATACTCTCAGTTTTCTGAGTTTGTTTAATATATGGAGAACACATTGAGCCCAGTGCCAGATTAAGGCTCCATGGGGCCTGGGGTACTTAAGACAAGGGGGCCCCCTAATTGGTATATTGGTAAATCAGGCTGTGTGTGGGAATGGAGGAATCGCAGCAGGTATCAGAAGTACCTGCTCTGGTCTTTCATTCATACAGGTAATCAATTGGGTATGTAGCCCTGGATCAACACCGGAATTTCACCACAGCCTAGGCAAATCCCCAATAAGGAATATATGCTCCAGAATGAGGGGTTTATGGTATTAAGGGGATTCCGAAAAAACATCCCCATTACTCTATGAGGGGATCCCTCTCTGGTGATACTGCACTAGGCAGATGCTGACACATAAGAACTTTTTTCTGAAACTATTATTAAATGAATATTTTTGAACTATATTAGACAGAGAATCCATATATAAATATTTGTTTCTCTTTTTTTAATTTATTAATAAAATTTTGGTACTTGTGTAGTTTCACGGTGGCAGTTATGTAGTCAGCGTAGTGTCCCTGTCAGAATCAGCGTAGTGTTCCCACGGCCAGTGTAGTTAGCGTAGTCAGCATCCCTGTCAGAATCAGTGTAGTGTTCCCGCGGCCCCTGTCAGAATCAGCGTAGTGTTCCCGCGGCCAGCATAGTTATCATAGTCAGCATCCCTCGCAGGGCTCGAAGCACTCACCACGCTTCGGGTTCGGTTGCTCGCTGCACTCGCCACACTTTAGAAAATCAACTCCACGCCGAAGTGGATAGTGGGGGTATGAACAGGTCATTTTAAATGCTTGCAAGCTGGGACTTCTAAGTTCTTTGTTTGCTTGCCATTACCCAGTGAAGCTCTATTACTGTCGTATTCCAAATGACAAAGCTAAGTGGAATATGGTGGCACTACAAGTGTATATTAATAAATAATAACGCGTGCGATAACACAATGCATCCCATCAGCAATTAACCCTTTGGGTGGCACCAGCTCTGTTGAGCAATGTGCAAAATATCCGCTAAAAATGCCAGCGTCGCTCACATTTGTTATATGAATTCAAATAAATAATGTTGTGTAAAAAAAAAAAGATTATATTTCCTATATAAGGTAAACATTACAGGTCATTGTGATAAATAAAAAATGTTTGCGTGTCAATTTTCACAAATAATGCAATCTTGGCTAACTCATGTGCTATTTACATACAATTCATACTATCTACATTCAATCTGCACTATATAGTCATTGCAGCACCGTCTATTTGGCTTTTCGATTTCATCTGAACGGGAGCGCGTACCGGCATCGAATCGGGATAGAAAGCTTAAAAACATGTTCTATCTCTATACAATGAATACACGATACTGATTCGATTTGGACTATATAGTCAAAATCGAAGGATAAATTGCACCGTGTGTTCACACCATTAGGCTTAGGGGTTTCTATGGAAACCTGGCAACATCTTCCATATAGATACAGTATAGTTGAAAGTTATTCAGAGAGATGAGAGAGAGGCTACTGAGCACGTTCTGGGGTCCAGCACATTAATGTAACTACTGGAGCTTTCAGTTCTGCTAATGACTAATGAAACTTAAAAGCTTTTTTTGTTTTCAATAAGCTTTCATATAGAAAACTCTATTAACTGCTCTATATTACCGTGATATAATGCCTACTACTCCCACGGCCCCACATTTATTTTACTGTGGGCAGTGGCAGGACAGTAGCCCCACATTAAGGGATCAATTTATTAAAGCTTCTAAAAATGAAAAGCGGTTATGGTGCCCATAGCAACCAAATAGATTATGTGAAAAAAAGAAATGAAACAAAGTCCGGTACTTATGTAATATCTGGGCTCCCATGTTAAATGCACCCCATTTTTTCATACCCCTACTATCCAACTACGCATGGAGTTGATTTTATATAGTGTGGCGAGCGCAGCGAGCCACCGTGCCCGAAGCGTGGCGAGCGCAGCGAGCCCCGCGAGGGGACGCAGTCTCATAAGATAAACGGGAGCCCAGATATTACATAAGTACCCAAAGTCCTTGGCGCTTCTTCCTAGTGTTATGCTGCCCAACTCCACCTTATAAGGGACTATTCCCTGGAGTCCCAACGAGATAATGTGAGAGGTATTGTTTGGTGGGGGTGTGGCGCTACCCTAGGTTAATCATAGATTTCTGTCAGTACTTATTTTATTAATCCAGTGACGTGATATTAATCCAGTGACTTTTTTCTTCTTTTCGTTGACTTTAATCTCGCAGTTTTATATTGGGAGAGATGGAATGAGGAGAAAAGAAGGCGTGTTTTAGCGAGAAGGTGATACTCTCTTATCAAATCGTTAAAGATGTCCCAGTATTTAGGTATCCCTACCTCACTTACACAGTGATGTAGTGAGGGTAAGTCAAAGAATAGCATGTCCTCCTGCCAACGCGTTTCGAGATCTACATCTCTTTATCAAGGTATCCCAGCAGATAGTTTCCTTTTTTTCTGAAAAAGGTTTTATACATTTTTGTCTTTTGAAATTTTATGCTAAGAATAAATTGTTCATTTTAAACCTTCATATGGGAGAAAGATACCTTTATGATCGTAATTCTACAGATATCATCGTGAGTACTGGTACGAAACGTACATGAGAAAGATACCTTTATATGAGAATCATACTACTGCTATATGTAATTGAGGTACGCCTCCGCGGAATATAACATCCGTTAATTATAAAGAAAGCCAGATAGACTTACCCATACCCTCCAACATGACCCATTCCATTAGGTACAAAATGCTCTGTTCCTGGACTTACCTGCCAGTGGCAGTTACAGAGGTGGGGCTCCAGCACAGTCCAATATTCAAAGAGGGGGGGTCACATCAACTGCCAGTGAGTCCATGACAGAGATGTTTGGGTGGCAGTAGGTGTGGCTCCCCTTTTTGAATATTGGACTGTGCTGCAGGCTCACATCTGTAACTGCCACTGACAGGGAAGTCAAGGAACAGAGCATTTTGTACCTAATGGAATGGGTCATGTTGGAAGGTATGCTTACCCTCACTACATCACTGTGTAAGTGAGGTAGGGATACCTAAATACTGGGACATGTTTAACAATTTGATAAGAGAGTATTACCCTCTCGCTAAAACACGCCTTCTTTTCTCCTCATTTCATCTCTCCCAATATAAAACTGCGAGATTAAAGTCAACGAAAAGAAGAAAAAAGGAATATCACGTCACTGGATTAATAAAATAAGTACTGACAGAAATCTATGATTAACCTAGGGTAGTGCCAAACAATACCTCTCACAAACCAAACAGATTATGTCTATCATTTTCTTTAATGCAAGAGATAAATGATAGACAGACAATCTGAGTGGTTGCTATGGGCACCATCACCTCTTTATTTTTAGAAGCTTTTGTAAGTGTACCCCTAAGATAGAACTAGGCTTCCTATGACTTTAGGACTGTAATCCGGTGGTCTCCTGGGTGGTTCTTTTCTCAGTCATATGTCCTCTTGTAATTACCTTTTTTATTGTGCAGAATCTGATGGGACCACGCCAGGCAAGTGGTTAAAGTGTCAAAAGCAGCATTCAAGAGATTGCTGCTTGTGATTGGTTCCCCCACACGTCATTTATTAATATTGCATTGTTTTTATAGGGTTTCCTGTTAAAGGCTCTTTTACAACTTAATCATTTGAGGGACAGTCTAAGTTTCCTCACTAATACTGTTGTACCATTAGATTGCAAGCTTACTGAAGCAGGTTCATTCGTTATTGTATTAGACTATGGGTCCTCAAACTGCGGCCCTCCAGATGTTGTTAAACTACAAATCCCAGCATGCCTTGCCACATTTTTAACACTCCCTTATAGCAAAACTGTGGCAAGGCATGCTGGGATTTGTAGTTTCACAACATCTGGAGGGCCGCAGTTTGAGGACCCATGTATTAGACTGTATGATCACAGTACCACAAAGAAGGTACATAATAAGCTTCAGTCCATAGCGTCTATAAACCACGAGACTAACTACATGCCAGCAGTGGCAGCTCTAACATCTGCGGTTGAGGGGGCTGCCACGATCGCTACCCCCTCATCTGCCGCCATTGTGCTCCTGGTCCTGATCTCCACCGTTGCTGGTCCCCACCACAGGGCCAGCATATGTGCCGTAGCTTCTCCAGTATTGCACATGTGCTGGACCCCAGCCACTATGGCGGGGCTGGGCTATAAGCGGCCCTCCAGTTGTTGATGAACTACATATCCCAGCATGCCTTGCATCAGTTTCAGCATGGACAAATAGCAAAACTAGGGCAGGGCATGCTGGGATATGTAGTTCATCAACACCTGGAGGGCCACATATTGCCCAGCCCTGCTCTATGGGCAGCATAGTCCACTTTTGCAGCAGTCCACAGAGGCATCTTCAGGGTTCAGCGCAAGTGCAGTATCGTCCTCATACTGTGCATGTGTAGGACCCAGTTTTAAGGGCTGAGCAGTTTCACAGACTGCATCTGGCTTCACTTAGGCAGAGAACAGTGGCGGATTTTACTTGGGGGGGGGGGGGGGGGGGGGGCTGCTCATAGGTAAAAACCACCACTGCACATCAGTGTCCTTATTTCCTCTTTGTACTATGGGGAGCATGGCCATTAAGATGTAGACACCTTGTTGACGCACAGTACTGTATTGTACATGGCCTAGTAACAGTTGTGAACACTTCTGGGATTACTGTAGGTTACTCTTACAGGGCCTGGTCTGAGCGTATAGGCGCTGAGATTACATAGCTACAGGGCAGGCAGGTTGGTGTACAGGAGAAAGTACTCTGAAATCCCATGTTAGGAAGATTTATTTTTCTCCTTCTACAACAAAGTAGTGAGGTCCCTTAAGCTCACAGATGATTCACATACAATATACTGTACAACGCCAGACGCACGGCTGGGGGATTCTGACAGACAAGGAACTACAGTATGTTACGGCTGGCAGAACTTTTTTCCTTAATAATTCTGCTTGTGTTTCTTGGTTATGAGAACTTTTCCTTTCTCTGATTTTGGTGTCTCTGCATAAACTTCATTATGTCAGTATGACAGTATTCACGCTATCCCTATGGAAGGGATCTTGTGATCGGTTCTCTGCAGTCTCCATGCTGGTAACTTTCTTAAGCCTATCCCACAGTAATGTGACAGTGATAGCTGTCTCTTTTCTGCCAAGCACTTTGCAGGGACAGGTTCCTTTTG
This sequence comes from Crinia signifera, assembly GCF_055691185.1. Lineage (NCBI taxonomy): Eukaryota > Metazoa > Chordata > Amphibia > Anura > Myobatrachidae > Crinia > Crinia signifera. Next base: position 274,457,077 of record NC_139220.1, read on the forward strand.
TTGGAGGAGAGCGTTCTGTGCTATTTCCTCTGATGTCACTGGCACCAGAACAGAGACTGTGTATGCTACAGATGAGGCCACTGTACCACTGTGGCACCACCACTATACTGCATGTTGTGCATTCTCCACTGACACCACTGTGTATAATATACAGTGTATGCAGGTGTGTGCTTCCCCACACGTCTCTGTACAGAACACCATTTATATGACCCTGCTGCATTGTGTACTGACTGCATTAACCCCTGTGTTACTACGTAACTTATTCTACCTGGTTAATAAACCAATCCTGGTTAAGAAAAATAGACATTGCTCGAAATAGATAATTAATAATAGATATGTCACGAGTTTGTCTGGTTGTGTTCCCATTAATGACCTGGGTGAGCTTGTGGAGGGCCAGGGAACCTGAACTTACATAGGTGGTTTTAGGTGTTTAGAACTCATGCACTAGGATGCAATGGTGATATCTTGCGGAGGCGCAGAGAATTATCGAGACCCTAAGACAGAGGCGCGGGGTCTAAGCCGTCAGTGGTTTTCACCAGTGATCCCCGTAAGGGGATATGGACTTTGCTGCGACTGGCGGCCAGGTCACGGCCTTCTGCCCTGCTTGAGTCTAAAGGTGCATACACACTGTACAATTTTTTTGACCAATTTGGTTGAAAGACATTTCCATTGAACCCAGTGTCCTGGACGGAAGATGTTGACAAAAGATATTGTCAACAAACAAACGACGAATGATGATGCGCATACCCGCCAGTTGTTCATCAAGATTGTTCGTCAACTGTGCATGCAGCTCAATTTCAATATCTTTCAAAAAGAGCCTATAAACTGTAGCTAGATCTTTCTTCTTTCGTCTGTTGTCAATATCTTTTGTCAACATCTTTAGTCCAGGACACTGGGTTCAATGGAAATGTCTTTCAACCAAATTGGTCAAAAAAAATGTACAGTGTGTATGAACCCTAAGACTTCAGATCTCTCCGGATACCAGTAAGCACTGCTACAGTAATTGTATCTCGCCTGCTGCTGCTGCTGTCCGGATACGGCCAACAAACTGGTCTAGAGTCTGGAGAGTTCTGAAGTCTTGGATTCAAGCTACAAGTCTGACATCAACAATATGCGTGATAATAATTGTTAACAATTTTGTGCATATCGTTCAGTGTGTACCAACTAGGGGGTCGATCCTATTAGTCCCGAAGGGTGTGAGTTGCTGTTCAGGTGTAGTTTTTAATGCTGAAAATGGCATCCGAATTAATCCTAGCTCGCACCCTTTGTTGGGCCAAATTATCTGAAAATTGCTCGCACTCCTATGGAGGTGCGAACACTTTTCAGTGAATTCGGCCCGCCGTAAAGTGCGCCTGGTTTCATGATGATTTACAACTTGCAAATCATCCACAACCTCTGGACTAATGGAATCAACCCCTATATCGTTAACTATGCTCGCTGCTGCGGATTGTTAATGATAACCCCGATTGTCTGAGCATGCAGTCTAATCTGTCCATATCTTCAGTGAGTGCATGTTTGGCATGCACACTTGCTGATGTCGGCTGGGGGGAGTGATGGGGGGGGGGAGGCGGGGGCCATGCTGCAGCTAGAGCATGGCCCTCGTTAACGAGGTCCTCCCTCGTCTGTACATGTTCAGATGAGGGAAGTGGTCATACGCAGGAGTGCTCACAGTTGATGATATTTAGTGTATACACTAGACTAGAGGATATTTTACCTATGGGCTACAGGGCTGCAGCCCCCCCCCCCCCCCCCCAGGTAAAATTCACCACTGTGTGAAGCCAAATGCAGTCTGTGAGACTGGCAATGGCTTTTTATTGGATGTCTGACCTGCCAGGCAGTCCCATTGAGAGGTGTTCCCTCCCTCTGGGATGCCTCTATTGGTTGCTGTGGCAGCAGCCCATAAAAATTGCAGCAGCCCCTTTTCTACACAGGGGTAAGAGCCGCCACTGCTCAGAAGCCGCTTTTATTTTAGGGACATCATTTACAATATCCTCTAATGTGTGAGGGGCATTACTATTGGGCCAGTTTGACAATGCCACAAAAACATCCATAGCTTGTTCCCGATAGAGAAATACAGTAGAGGAAATCTTCAGACGGGCGATCTTTGGTCAGCGGGAGTGGTTTTCACTCTTCAGTGAATGTAAAAGTAAATGAAAGGGAAAAGTGGGCCGATACATTTTGAACACACTATTATCATACCGAGCAAGAGCCATTATTATACCGGAAAGAGGGTTCAATGCCTTAAACAGCGCTATTGTCTGCAGAACTACCATATTAGTGTAGATACAGGAATGTGCATTACATATTTGGCAGCTAAAGCGTTCATTTTCCTGGAGGTCTACAGTAGGTTCCCCAAGTGTGGCCGCCTCCATCTGTCTCAGTGACAGGATCGTTAACAAGGGGGAGCATATATTTATGGAGACTAATGAGGGGAGGGCAAGTAGCCGGCATTACCGCACAAGCAGAAAGTGGGACACTTCTTCATTTCTCTCACAGCCATAATTCTGCGGAGATAAAACAAAAGTCTCAGCTGTAGCTATAAACACTGGCTATAAAAAAATATTCACCATGGATTTTTAGCAGAACTGCCACAATTGATCAGCACAAGACCCTCTGCAATGTCAAGTAAAATGATGAATAATAGGCAATAATTGTGTACATGCAGTAAGTTTTCTCCCCCTTCTTTTAATAGTTGGTAGAAGCTTCTTTTGCTGCAAGTTACAGCTGTGAGTCTATTTGTGGAGACCTGTGAATCACTGTCACTCCAGAACACTGCAATAGTTGCCCGTTCTTTCCAGCATGCTTGTAAGATTAAGGGGTGGATGTACTAAGACTTGAAGAATGATAAAGTAAGAGAGATAAAGTACCAGCCAATCAGCTCCTTACTGAAATTTTGCACAGCCTTTAACATGACAGGAGCTGATTGGTTGGTAGTTTATCTCTCTTCACCTTCTCAAGGGTTAGTAAATCCCCAGTAGTTGCTAAATTCTAGTGGGCTAAAGGACCTTTTACGCCCAGGGGGAAGAGCAAGGCCAGGGGGCTTGCTTATTCACTATCCAAACCACCACTGGTTGCCTTTAGCAACCAGGTGGCAGGGAGAGTGAGGCGAGCCACCGTGCCAAAGCGTGGCGAGCGAAGCAAACCCGAGAGGGATCCGTTTTGGTCCCTTGTTCTGATCTTGCTCTGCCTCTCTCCGCCCACTCTGCTCCCCTGCCATGTGACAAGGTCCCTTAGCCCACTTGAATTTAGACCTCACAATCCCCCCAAGGCTCAGTGAATTAACCTAATTTACAAATAAATCCATGTACCGTATGTGTTCCTGATGGGATTAGGGACCTTATTCTGATTATTTGTTTCTGTGCATGTGCAGACACAGGGTGTGTGCACCCACTGCAAACTTTTTGTTCACGCATCCTACACGCCGAGCAAGGGGCGGAGGAGGGCGGGGGGCGCCGGCCAGCCCCATTAGCATATGGAAACGCCCATGGAACGCTGGGCGGTCCCATAACACTGGGCGTTCCCATGAGAACACTGGGCGTTCCCAGGCTAATGAGGCCGTGATGGACATGCAGGGGGCAGGCAGCTGAAATCACTGGATGTCAGCTGCCCGTCCTGTCCTTGCACAGGGCACCCGCAGTTTAGAGTGACTATATAGGTCACTCTGCACTGCGTGCACGGGAGAAATCATTCAATGGTCAGTGTAAATCATCCATTCGCGGCCGTGCGGGGGAGTACTGCGTGCGAGGGGGGGAGGCCGGCACTGCGGGAGGAGGGCGGCGTCTGATGGACTTGCAAGGCTGCGAGTCAATCAGGATAAGGCCCTAAGTGGTGACTGACCTGCCAGTGGCGTAACTATGCCTCCGCAGCCCCCGCCGTGGCGGGGAGGCGCAGAGTAACTATGGGCACCGGGGGGGGGGGCTGCGGGGCTATAGTTACCTGCTGCGCTGCTGTCTACTCTGCCCGGCCGCATCTGCGGTCACTGTCCCGTCACTCGCTCCCGGTGCCGGCTCCTGCTGATAATAAAAACTGACACTTAGAAAATGGCTGCCCCCAAATTGCAGACAGTTTTGGCAGCCATTTTCTAAGAGTCACTTTTCATTATCAGCAGGAGCCAGCGCCGGGAGAGACTGGACGGGACAGTGACCGCAGATGCAGCCGGGCACTCTGTCAGGTATGGGCAGGGGAGAGGGGGAGGGGGGCGCCGAAAAAAAGTGCGGCGGGGGGGGCGCAAATTATATAGTTATGCCACTGTGACCTGCTCTAAACTGTGCTCTTATTGTATTTCTCTTATCCTATTGCTACTTTTGTAGTAGCTTTGGGTCACTGGGCAGGTTCAGAGTTCGGCTCACAGATTACTCACGGATTCTCTAGTGAGAAGACTCCCCTTGTGTACTGCACTGCCATGGGCAGTTGTTTTATGTTAGCTTTGCTCAAGTGCTCTGATGGATACGATTGTTTTCACAGTCAATGCACCATCAGTCACAACATTGATTCATTGAGTAGCACCTGCCCGGCACAGAACCTCCCTTCAAAATTAAGAGATGGCCACTGTGGCTGCAGTGCTGTCAGAGTTCCCAATCACATCTAGAAACATGCCTATGACCAGTGCTATTTTTCAGCAGGAACCAGCAAGAACTCAGTTCCTGAACCTCTAATTAAATATGACATCATCAGGAACTGGGTTCCTGAACCTGTTCTGGGCCAAGATGCATTTTCCATAAGATAAGTTTTATTTTGTCAACTGTGAGTGCCTTTGTTTCTAAATACAATATATACATCTCTCTATTTCTCGATATATATTTATATATACTGTATATATATATGTTTTTTTTTTTTTTTTTTTTTATCTAATTGATCCACCCCCAGACCTGGAGTTCCTGGACCTATTTCTTCAAAAAAAATAGTACTAAGTTCCTATGACAGTCCCATAACACACCCATGACAGTCCCATAACAAGCCCATGACCAGGGATTAAAGTGGGCCAGAATGGGGTGGAACTGCGTTCTTGCAGTTCAAATTGAGTTCCGCCGGTTCCAGCATACCGTGTATGGCTTTAGTCAGCAATAATACTGGCAGCCTTATTAAGGAGGACACAGAGAGATCACCAGTACTGCTTCCCCCTCTCCGAAGCTCACACACAACATTTACTCAGTTGCAGACTGTGGGCTGAGGCTGTGTGACGAGTCTCTCACATACACTCCCATCTGTAATCCCTTTCAAGCGGAAACGTAGGAAGTGTCTGTCCCTCCTCCGCCAGCCCAACCAAAATGCTTGGCTGAGCTCTGTTTACTGCTGCACCACTTCTGGCTGGCCCAGGCAGGCTTTCTGGCTTCCATCCCACTGCACCGCCCATATCAATGATGTGATAGTCGGTGAGTGGAGCCGGCGGGGGCAGGAAAGATGTCGCTATTGTTAGTCATGTTGTGAGCAGAGGAGCAGCCCTGAATAGCCACACCTATGCTAAGGGAAGGGATGGCAGAGTATTATCAGGTAATTCATCACAGTCATTAAACTGCTGTGGTTATTGCATGGGGCTGTGCTATGGCTGATGGTATTTTGTGATAGGCACTGTGCTACTACTGTGAGCATTGGGTGGTGGGCACTGTGCTACTACCGTGGGCATTGTGGGATGTACACTGTACTACTACTGTGGGCAATGTGTGATAGGCACTGTGCTACTACCATGGGCATTGTGTGATAGGCACTGTGCTACTACTGTGGGCAATGTGTGATAGGCACTGTGCTACTACTGTGAGCATTGCGTGGTGGGCACTGTGTTACTACCATGGGCATTTTGTGATGGGCACTGTGCTACTACTGTGAGCATTGTGTGATGGGCACTGTGCTACTACTGTGAGCATTGTGTGATGGGCACTGTGCTACTACTGTGAGCATTGTGTGATGGGCACTGTGCTACTACTGTGGGCAATGTGTGATAGGCACTTTGCTACTACTGTGGGCAATGTATGATAGGCACTGTGCTACTACTGTGAGCATTGTGTGGTGAGCACTGTGCTACTACCGTGGGCATTGTGTGATGGGCACTGTGCTACTTCTGTGGGCAATGTGTGTGATAGGCACTGTGCTACTACTGTGGGCCATGTGTGATAGGCACTGTGCTACTACTGTGGGCAAAGTGTGATAGGCACTGTGCTACTACTGTGGGCAAAGTGTGATAGGCACTGTGCTGTGGCTGTGGGCATTGTGTGATAGGCGCAGTGCTACTACTGTGGGCATTGTATGAGAGGCACTGTGCTATGGCTGTGGGCATTGTGTGATAGGCACTGTGCTGTGGCTGTGGGCATTGTGTGATAGGCACTGTGCTATGGCTGTGGGCATTGTGTGATAGGCACTGTGCTGTGGCTGTGGGCATTGTGTGATAGGCACTGTGCTGTGGCTGTGGGCATTGTGTGATAGGCACTGTGCTGTGGCTGTGGGCATTGTGTGATAGGCACTGTGCTGTGGCTGTGGGCATTGTCTGATAGGCACTGTGCTGTGGCTGTGGGCATTGTGTGATAGGCACTGTGCTATGGCTGTGGGCATTGTGTGATAGTCACTGTGCTATGGCTGTGGGCATTGTGTGATAGGCACTGTGCTGTGGCTGTGGGCATTGTGTGATAGGTGCTGTGGCTGTGGGCATTGTGTGATGGGTACTGTGCTATGACTGTGTGAAATGTGTGATGGGCACTGTGCTACTGCTGTGGGCATTGTGTGATGCATGGTGCTACTGCTGTGGGCATTGTGTGATGCATGGTGCTACTGCTGTGGGCATTGTATGTAAGGGGCACAATTCTACTGCTGAATTCACTGGGTACATTGCTACTGCTGGAGGCATTAAATGTGATGGGCATTGTGGTGGATATTATAAGCGACACTACTACTTTGGTGGGCGTATCTGTGTAAGTGGTGGACATTATGTGTGTAAGGGCATTGCGTGTATAAGCGGTGCTACTACTGCGGGGGCTGTGTTGCCATTCCCTTTCTAGTGAGACCACACCCATTTTTTGCACAGCGCGCACTTTGGCGTGCTTTGTTCTTTTGGCTGGTGTGTGTGTGTGCGGTAGGTCATGAATATATATAGTTTGTGTGTGTGTGTGTGTGGAGGGGGGTAGGTTGTGGGGAAAGTGAGTTCCACCGCCTCTCCAGGACCACTTTAATCACTGCTCTTGACAGTCCCATAACACACCCACTACAGTCTCATGACATGTCTCCTAATACTCCCCTAGCACACCCACGACAGTCCCAGAACACGCCCATGACACTCCCACAACATTTCTACAATGACCTTAGGTCCCCTCCCAGTCCCCACGCATGGATAACAGATGCCATCTCCTGCAATATTGGTGTCATTTGCAGGGGTGTTTCCTTGTCTCAATAATAACACATTCAGACTGCAGGTATTGATAAATACACCTGTTAGTCCATACAAGGTCATTAACAAAAGTAATGAAGAGGATTAAGTCCCAATAGTGATCTCTGGGGCTCACATATAGTAATGTATGTCATTGTTAATATGTTTCTATTTCTATTAAAACTTCCATTTCTCTTCAATTCATTCACCATTGCCCCCCTCCCCCAGTGTTCAATGCCCTCCAAACCCCAAACCCCCACCATCTCAGTTGTAGTAGTCACATCTTATGTATTTTACGGAACAGAATTGAATGATTCGCAAAATCTAAATATATCATCTACACTACCACAATCCAGTTTAGATCTCACCTCATCATAGAAAGTAATCATGTTTCTCATGCATGAGTGCTCATCCATAAAACCACACTGCCACTTTGTTATCAAATTATTTCCTACAATGTATTCCTGGATTGCACACCTCTAAATCTCTTCTTCACCCATGACTGAAATCAAGCTCACCGCTCTATCATTTTCTGGTTCTCGTCCCTATTTAATGAATGGTAGCAGGCCCGACATTGACACCCTCCCAATAGTGTGATCTGCATACTGTATGTGTGTATATATATACAGTATACAGTATATACCTGTCAACAATGAAATATTATACATGTAAGAATAAATGCATATACTGTTCCTTTTTCATACTAAAGAGCAGGTCATATTCACAGACCATATTAAGTGATTTTATTTTAAAGTTCTATAATAATAGAGAGAACTCAGTTTTAGTTTTAAGTGTGACCCATGAAATTAATTTCCTTTTTAGCTCTTCTGTAAATACCTTTTTTGAATAATTAAAATCCCCCTTGAGGAGGAAGACGTCTTCCCTTTCTGCCCTTTCAAATTGTAGTAATAATAATAGATTCAGTGCAGTGGCGTAACAATAGCCTTGCAGACCCCACAGTCGCGGGGAGGTGCTGAGTAATTGTGGGTGCTGGGGGTCTGTGGGGCTATTTGCCCCTATCTGCAATGTGCTGCACTGCTGCCGGCGCTCCTCCTGGCTCCTGATAATGAAAAATAGCTCATAGAAAATGTCCACCTCCATACTGCAGACACTTTTTGAGGATGCTGGAGGAGGTGGCGAAATTTCCAGCAAGGGGGTGCACATTTTATAGTTATGCCACTGCTTCAGTGCAATAGCTTGTGTTAGTAGCATAACTAAAAATATTAGGCCCCCCTGCCCAAAAAAATTCTGGCACCACCCCACCCCTATATATTTTAATTTATTTACCTATAAGCTCATTGCCAGGGGTTCCATTTCTTTATGTATTTATAAATTAACAGTTTCTTATATAGCGCAGCATATTCCGTTGCGCTTTACAATAGATACAACAAACTGGGTATTTACAGACAGTCAAAAGGTAGGAGGGCCCTGCTCGCCAGCTTACAATCTATGCTCATTTCCAGGGCTTTCTTATTCATTGCCCATAAGTAGGCAAGTATGAGTCACAAATGATTCAGTCACAAACTGTAGTTAATGTCAGGAAAGGATACCAGGAAAATATGTAGGAAACTCAAGCTTAGCCGCTCCATTCGTAGGAAGCTTATGTGCTACAGTATTTGAAGGCAGTCATTATCTATAGGGGTTTGCAATCACTTCATTAAATAGCTGGAAAGCATGACTGTCTATTTGCACGTTCACTGTATAGCAATACATACAATAATTGGCAGGGGTGCACCACATGAAGAGACTGCTGTGCATCCCTGTTTCCCTTGAAGTAATGTCCAGGGCACTAACCACACTATTCACTCTCCTGCTGTTGGCATATAAGTAGTATAACAAGTTCCAAGCACACCATAAGAGCTTAAACCAGCCCAACAGGAGCGGTGACACCTCATAAGTACTGTTAAGAAGTAGATTGAGAGGTACCTTGTGAAGTCCTATTCTAATCTCAGTCTGGATCCCTTTAGTATAATAGCTCAGCAGTGCATGTTTCAGTTGATTCTCCTCCAGATTGAGACCCACTTATATCAGATTTGCCACCTCGCCTTTAATGTATAGCACATAAAGGTGGCATCCATATTGAGGCCAGTCCTGGTCAGTCTGAGAAGGTTTGGGGAAGATCAGAAGGGTTCCCATATTTAATAACAAAAGGACATAAGAGAGGAATAATGTGGAGAAGTTTGCCACAGTAACCAATCAGCTTCCAGCAGTCATTGATCTAGCAGAATCTATAAAATTACAGAAGCTGATGGGTTAATATCGGCAATTTCTCCACTTTATCTCTCTCTGGGGACACATCTCCTCCTGGGACACAAGTGTTAGTGGTAGAGCTGATTAATGGGTAATGTATCTCTCTCCAGAGGTCTCTTTACAAGCTTTGATCCATACTGTATGCCCCATAATTACATAAACAGCTGATGATCCTGGATCCAGTTAATGTTTAGCACTTTTTTTTTTACAGTTATACCGGTCTGCACACTCACTGGCATTATTGGCATAGTATGGCAAACCACTATTGGCACAAGCCGCACAAAGTCTGATGCCAGCAAATGTCACTGGTCAGATCTGAATTTTAATGCTGGTAACAGATCCTTTAGGAAATATGACTGGCAATCTAGTAGCGCCTGAATAATCCAGCTGGTGACATGTAAGAACAATGGACCTTATTCTGGTTGAGGCTGCGAAATTTCAAGTCCAACAGATGCTGCCCGTCGCCCACAGCGGCTCCCCTATTTGAATTTTGGACTGTGCTACAGCTCCACCTCTAGAGCCCTCATTGGTTGAATTTATTGGTGGTCGTACGTCTGCTCTATTGGTGGTCGTCCGTCTGCAACTTTATTCAAAGTCCTTCCCTTGTGTTCATCCGTGTGACCGACTGTGCAAGGACTGAGGTGTCCACTATTAGTGTATGAACGTGGAGTAAATCAGATTACTGAGTCCTTAGATACCACCACCAGTCTCACTATAGCAGGTCATGTTCTCCATCCGAGCACGGCCTCCTATGTGTTTGCAACCACTATCATTGACATGTCCATAACAGTCCCATAACATTCCTATAAGATGAACCATTTGTGTGTGTGTGTGCGCGCTCAGACACTGCCCATGAGCAGCCACTACATTATCAATATACTTAAATTACAGCTGTGACGTGCGGTGAATATCTCTCCATTGCGGTTGACATCGGCAGTGCGTTCCCCGCCGACACAGGCCCTAACTGTGCACACCAAGCAACACATTTATGGTCAATCATTACGCCAAATTAATTTAAGGATTCATGAATCCTAATTACTATGTTTTCTGCTACTATGGGTTAATGCTGGTGAATCACACCGACCTAAACCTTCATTACAAATAATAATAAATCAGGATGAGCCTAAATGACATCACTTTCGTATGGCACAAGGTAGCAATAACTAAATGCTGAATGATTTGATCAAAGCACAAGGTATTTATTCCTAGTACCTAGAATCATAAGCCCCTTCCTAGTCATCTCTATAAACTATATTTCCAGTTTGAGTGTATACATTGGATTGTACTGGCGTGTCTCCATCTTTTTATTCAGTTGTACATTTTTAAAGAATATGCTTAGTGCTTTATGAATAATTAAATGCAACATATTTTTGAATTATACATGACACTCCTGCATTGGAAATTTTATTTTGACATCGTATTTGCCTTTGATGCAAATGATGATGCATGCAATAGGAGTATTGGAAAGAATATTAACTAAAGTTAAAATGCAAGGTGGTAAAAGACATCTTGAAACATTCAGTAAACTATTTACAGTATACACTAATATCACATTGTATTAGGGATGAATGTTGGGAGTCTGTCATCAAGTGGTGGACAGGCTTCCATCATGGAATCATGGAATGTGATGGTTAATTAATCCAATGGTAGAACCAGCGAGTAACTCAGTTTTTCATGTGCAATAGAGAACGGTGGTCATATCTCATCTCATCCCTTCCGCACCAATCAAAAGTTCTTTCAACTGCCTTCGACATGGTTAACCACTCTCTTCTCATACAAACACTGCAATCCTTAGGTCTTTAAAATACAGCCCTATCTTGGTTCTCATGATACCTATCTAATTGCTCTTTCAGTGTTTGCTTCTCTGATTCTACCTCCTCCTCACTACATCTATCAGTTGGAGTACCACAAGGCTCGGTCTTAGGTCCTCTGCTTTTCTCAATCTGTACCTCTTCTCTTGGCAACTAATCAGCTCTTTCGGATTTCAGTATTGTTTGTATGGTGATTAGTAAGTTTTTCGTGTTGAATGTCATCTCGCCACCCCAAAACTCAACATTTCCGAAACAGAATTCATTATATTCCCACCAGCCAAGTGTAGTAACCATCCTGATATCTCTATCACTGTTTAGAACACAACAATCAATCCTACTCCACAAGCTCACTGCTTAGGAGTCATCCTTGACTATGAACTGTCATTTGTTCCTCCTATGCAATCTTTGGAAATACACCAATGATCATCAACTTTCAATGTGGGTCCCTCCATTGCGTGTAGTTTTTTTTATCCTTCTCTCTGTAAACTATCGTCCTGTGGTATCAGGCAGATATGGCTCTGTTAATGTTTATAAGTTTGATTCCAGATCAACACCCTATTTGTGTGACACTTTAGTGTTCTTCCCATGTGTACACTCTACTGGTAGGTTTATTGGCTGCTGTCTATATTGTATCCTTGAGCACGTATGTTTGGGCATTAGGCTGCAAGTTTCACTGCGGCAGGAACATATGTAAATGCCAAATATTTTTTTTAATATCATTACGCAATCAGTGGGATTTGTATAACTAAATTATAATTATACTAATAATGTATACTTCCATACATAAGTGTCAATCTTTTTTGAACGAGATGTCTGCTGGGTGGATTGTACAGGTAAGCCATGTGCGATCCAGCCCACAGAAGACTTTCAGCTGGCTCTTGATTGGTTGATCTTGATTTACATTGAATTATTACCTGGCTATCATTTTGTTCTTTGGTTTTTGATCACTACACTTTTGAGTGTCTCACAAAAATAGAAATGGAGCCGCATCAGTCCTCACTTGTCGTGCCCCCTTCAGATCCACATACTTTGTACATGTCCACTCCAAACACCTGAGCCCCATGATATATATTTTCAAACAATGGTTCTTCCCAGGGCAGCCATCAGGGGGGGTCTGCGGGTACTCCAGTCCTGGGCTCAGACAGAAAGGAGGTCCAGGACTGGAGTCTATCAAATATAATTTTTCATTAACAAAATTCACGTTTCCCTTGAAGCAATGGAGAGGTTAAGTAGTGCGGCCAGTGCTGCAGACACAGGAGGCCAGTGATTCTAGAGGGGGAAAGGGGGCCCTGTATATTTTATCAGTTCCGGGCCCCCAAAAATTCTGATGGCAGCCCTGGTTCTTCCAGATGTACAACAGTGGGATTGGGTAGCTATATTTATGGAAAGTCCCTTTAAACTTTTCTTTTACCAGATAGTTTAATAGTTAAAAAACAAATGCAATTATTTCTCCTGTGGGTGTATTTGAACCATGCACGGCTCAAGAGGACCACACCAATCAAAAAATATGTACTGTACGTCACCAAGTGATGACACTAAATCATTAAATAGATACGAAGGAAAGAAACTTGACATACTGTAGATGTGATATACTGTACAACAGGCCATCCTGTATATGGAAACTATTTGTCTTCTGAAGCTCATGACGAACTGCAGAGACGATTTTGCATGGTTAATTAGCAGGCTAATGCACCATTAAAGGTTTTTCTTAATCCCATTGCTCATTTATTGGTGTGCTCTCTGTCACTTACTCAATTTCACATGGACTCTGTAGGATTATTGATTGAATTAATTAACCCCTGCACTCCAGAAAGATGGAAGAATAGAGAGGAGATGGGAGGGGGGGGGGGGGGGGGGGTTTAGAATAAAGGAAGAATATATTTTGTACAATTTTCCTCTTTATACTGTTGTGTTTGAGGAGGGGTATTTTTGCCCATGTAAACAGAAGCATGGTGTCATTTAATACTTACCGTGGTATTGGTTATTACCTGATATTATCATCTGTTAATAGGATTTCCAACATACAAGAATTCCATTAACAGGTGATATAAGGTGATAACCGCTATCGCATTGTACAGAATCTTGCCTATAGATAAGAAAAGCTTGTCCCACCCACTGTGTCCTATTCCTACCTGCTGTAAAGCCTCTGATCCTGTTTAATGCTTGATTGGTTGCCTTCAGTACCCTTGTTAGGATTCTACATTGCTGCTATATACCTTTTAATCTTTGACTGAACAGGTTTCTTACAGATACAATATTAACACCAATGGGAAGCTCTGTCTTGTATTCAGTATGATAAACTGGGTTAGTAACTTTATAAGAAGTTGTTAGTTTTAGAGCTGGCGCAGGCTTCTGTACTCACAAAAGGTTCTCTAGTATTTCAGTGTATAAAGGTCAGGGGTCTGGCCAAGAAGGCTACATGGTAGAAGATGGGTTAAAGCAGTGGTACTCCGTCCTCAGGACCCCCACATAGTGCACGGTTTCCAGATCCCCAGCAGCTGCCCTCTGAATCACCAACTGGCACATTATAAAAATGTACAGGTGGCCTGGAAAACATTACCGGGGAAGGGGCCTGAGGACCGAAGTTGAGATCCACTGGGTTAGAGCAAGGGCCAGCATGCATGTAACGAGATTATTGCTGTGTTCAACGTTTTGGTTTTGGATGTAATACTCTATGTAATTGTGTTTTGGCAAAACTGCCATCAAGTGTTTTTTACATTTAAAAATCAATAAAAGAAAATGAGCATGCCACCGCAGTTCCATTCAAGTGATTGGGAACCAGCTGGTGATGTGCACACAGCGGCATGCCCTTGCTCTGTACGCAGCATGATCCCTCTACAGTACACTGCATTATGTAACAACACTGTAGCTGGATACATCTGTCATTTTTTGCAATTTAAAAATTTGAATTCCAAACCACAGGAAGATCCAAACCAGGACTTGGTTCAGATTGGGTGTGGGATGCTTTAACATCCACGCCCGCCCTTTACAGCACTTCGCTGCTAGCACTGACATAATTATCGCATATGCTCTAACATATGCAATAATTATGGCAAAGGATGCTTTCGTTAAGAGCTGTCCTTTGTGGTGAGCCATCAGGTCCCGGCGGCTCCCCCCTCCCTCCCTTACTTTTGCTGCTGCTGCGGGGGGCTGACTCTCCTCCTCCCTGCACCCGGAAGTGGATTTTCAGTGCAGTGAAGAGGAAGTTCCAGGTCTGGTCAGCACAGCACTGTGCTGCCCGGACACAGGTGAGGGGGGGGGGTGGTCGGCGGGGGTCTGTGCGGGGTGGTGGGGGTCCATTCAGGGCGGCTGTTGGTCGCTTTTGCTGGCGATGCCCCCCCCCCCATGTTGTGGTAACCCAGCGGGGGATCTTTAGAGCATCCCACAATGCGGTAAAAAACACTGATAACTGGGTTTTTACCGCATCTTTAGTTTAGAAATCCCACCCTGGGTCTTCTCCAAAGATCTGGACTGAGTTTTGGTATGGTACACATCCACAAAGTTCATGAGGATTTAAATTTCTGGGGAAAATGATATCTATGACATGCCAGTCAGTTGTCTTTCCCCTCCTTCATGTGTCACCTCTGAGATATCTCAGCTGTTTGATCAATGGAATAATTTGCTATGGTCTGTACAATCTTCTGGCCCCTAGCTGGAGAGGAGGAGGTCCTGCCAAGAAACAGGTAAGTATAGGAGCAGGAGGAAGCAGGAGAGAGCAGGGGGCGGAGGAAGGGGTGGTGTGGGGAAGAGCAAGCAGCAAACTAAAATATAAGTAGTGCAGCTCTGTGTATGCCAAGTACACACCCCTAGTTGCCATTGAGGGGGAGAGGGAATATTGCCAGCGGCAACATCCTACATATATACGTACACAAGTAAGAAAAGATTTTCATAAACTGTCCCTCTACTCTTGAGGCACAATGTATTCTATTAATTACTCTTTTCATTTTTCTACCATTAAAGGCACACTAAACAATACTAATACAATGACTGTTTGTATAGCTCTTTGTTCCCTGACATAGAAATTAGTTACAATGTTACATCATATTTAACTGGGATGCGGTAAATGTGTTTATTATTGGGGTTGCCAGAAAAAAGTCAGATATCTGTAATAATAAAACAACATTTGGGGACCCTTCATTTTCTTGCTGTCAGATTCGATTGAGAAGACATTGTAGTTACATAACAGCCAGGAGCTGTCATCCAGCACAGAAGATAAGATATGCAGTAACTGACTGGCTGGGCTATCACATTCATTCTGTCAGCCGTGCCCAACATTAACCTACTTGCCGCTGACATTTGTGTGAAGAGTGACAGCCTGCCTTCTTCCTTGTCAGGGATGATACACACGCTGCGTGCATAAAACGAAGGCAGCCATTGTATTGGCTGAATGAATATTTGAAAGAACAAAGTACAAAATTCATAAGGAACTAATGAAAATGATTGGGCCATTGGTAACTTTGCAATATCACTAATTCCTTGTGAATTGCTAGGCCCAGTCGCAGCTGCAGGATTGAGCACACAGTGCAGGGGGAATGGCCTAGCACATATAACCATATATGTTTGATGTAATATATGCAGTGGCGGCTTGTACCTTATGGCAGGATTGAGCTGCTGTTGGCTGCAATGCAGGTCTCCCCCCCCCCCCCACCCACCTGCCACCTCTCCTCCTTGTCCCCGCCACAGGCGCATCGTTCCCGGCACCTGCCCTCCGATGACAGGCCCCGGGACTGGCATGCGGCCAGCTTTTATGGGCTGTTTCAGGATGACAGATAACAGGCACCAAAGGGCGTGTCTAGTCCAATTTTGGAGAGATTGTGAAAAGAGATTGTGAACGTGGCACCTAGAAGCGTGGGTGTGCACTGCTACATCTGAGAGGAATCTTGTAAAATTACTTATATCTAAATGTAGATGAGCCCCAAAGCAGTTAGTAAGAGCTACTATACTTGCTAAAGTCACTGATAGGTGTCAGGAAATGTTCCAGATAAATGGCCACAAGACATGCATGTAGACTTAGAGATCATTGTGTTTCATCACCAATGCTGGAAAATGCTGCTAATGAATCAATGTAAAGGTATCTATCTCTCATTCCCTTTTCTTCAAATAATGTAACAGTGTAATGCGGGTTTGGTGACTAACCAGGGAGAGGGGGAGATGGCTGCTATTTCAGGGAGTCTCCTGCAGAATGCAGGAGGGTAGATAACTGTACCGCAACTTGCGTCACGCCCCCCCCCCACCCCTGGAGTGTTAAGTTCGGCTACAGGAAGTTGTGGGCAGATGGCGGCTGGCTGACAGACATGTCCACTCTTGTGGGTCAGAGCCTAAAGGGATAATGGAAATGTGTAGACATTTGTCCAGGCAACTATAGTGAGAGATCACGGTGGCTAGTATTCTTTCTGCATTGTCCTCAGGCATAAATAGTGTGTCCTGAATAGTCTCGTATTCTTAGAACTTCACAAATGTGGGGTTTATACAGTAGCAGCTGCTTGTTTTATTTTTCTAGAACTGCACAAACTGCATAGAACTGATCCTGTACACACCTACTGAATGTTCTGCAACTATGGTTGTGCATCCGGGAGATGTTGATAAAACATTCCTAACTATGGAGGTTATTTTGGTTCACTCTTTCTGACAAATTCCTTCTTAGATGGACAAAACCATGTGCACTGCAGGTGGGGCAGATATAACATGTGCAGAGAGAGTTAGATTTGGGTGGGGTTTTACTTCAAAGTGAGATCTATATTGCAGTGTAATAATAAAGCATGTATTCTGCCTGCACAGAAACAAAATAACTCAAACAAATCTAATTCTCTCTGCACATTTTACATCTGCCCCCCCCCCTGCAGTGCACATGGTTTTGTCCATCTGAGAAGGAATTTGTCAGAAAGAGTGAACCAAAAAAACCCTCTCTCCCTGTAGTCAGTGACAGCCTGTTTCAGTTCCAGATGTTCAGCCTGTGACAGTACAGTAAACTGGTTAGTAAGAGTGTAGCAAACACTATGGGAGAAATCCTTAAAAGATCAAATCATTTGGTGGGGGGAAAGCAGTTCTGTCTGGGATTATTGTTTATAAACTCCTTGAAAATCCAGATTGGTATCATGAAATACAATGATGACCACAGTGTGTCAGCAAGACGGCTGATACCCTTTCAGACTGCAAAATGCAGGGTCGCACCGGGACTTTGAGACGGTTCAGTTCCGGTGCAACCCTGCATTTTGGTCTGTTCGGATTACTATATTACAATATTGCCGGTTCACTGACATCATCCGGGTGGTGCGTCAGAGCGTCATTGGCGCGGGAGAGGAGGCAGCGCTTAGAGCTGGCGCTGCTCCAAGCACTGTCTCCTCCAATACTGTGAACGGGAAATGGTTCACTTGACCCGATTAACCCGTTCAAACCGCAAAGCAACACGGCAACGATTCGGTAAGATCCCTTCTTTTTTACCGGTTCGTATTGCCGTGTTGCTATCGGTTTGCTGAACCCGGTACCCCCTTTCACATTGCACCAATTACCAAGTCGAACCTGGCATGAACCAAGTAATTATTCCATGCAGCCTGAAATGACAATGACCTTTAGTTACAGTTATGCATCTGTGCTGGCACTTTCCAGCTGTAAGTTCTAGAAAGTACATAGCTGTTCTACAGAACACAATTTTAAGTATAACCAAAGCATTGCTTTGATTAGTGGTAGCAACTAAATCAGCTCCTACTGTACTGTCCAAGGAGGGCCGCATGAGATCAGTCAGTTCTTGCAATCAGAGGCAGAGTTAATGGGGTGAGTGTTTAATTTGAGGCACAGACAGTGTCGCATTCATTAATGTAATCAAGCATGTCCTATAGGAGTGCTCTGATACTGTAGCCAGGGTCTCATCAGAGAGCAACAGTGGCATTAGCAACAAGACCATTTTCCATATCACCTCCAGTTAAAGGGCAGTATGGTTCCATAAGGGTTAGAATCCCTGCCTCACAGCAATGAGGCCATGAGTTCAGTTTCCAGTCATGGACGAGGATGTGTTGAGTTTGCAAGGATTGGTTCCAGTTTCTACACATATTTCAAAAACTATACTTGTAGCTTAATTGGGTTCTGACAAAAACAATCCTGGTGTGTATGTGTATAATTGTAACATTAATTGTTAAGGAGTTTATACTATATTGGAGGTTTAGCTGCTTTTTTGCATATGCAACAAGACCTGGAATTTGATACATGTGGTGAGTAATGCCATCTTTAGATAGCGTTACCTAACAGAAAGGGATGCAGTCAGGATCCTGACAGACAGAAAACTGACAGCATGTTGTCAACAGTCAAAATTCTCCTCTGGATCCCACTGGTAACTACAAATGGTAGGTTGCAGAGGGGAACAGTTAGTGTTAGGCTTGGGAGAGTTAGGATTATACTGACTGATGGTGGTGGTGGTTTGGGGGGTGTTAGGGCTTAAATACTTAACAGGATCCATCAGGATTTTGACTTACAGGATCCTGGACGAGATGTACTAAGCCTTGAAAAGTAGTAAAGGGGAAAGTGATATACTACCTGCCAATGAGCTCCTATCTGTTAGTTTTCAAACACAGCCTTTAATATGGAAGTTAGGTGCTGATTGGCTGGTGCATTTGTTACTGTACATTTTATCACTTTTAATGCAAAAAAAAAAGTAAAACTGGCATGCCCCCTGGGACCTACTGGGCCCTAGGTGACCCCCATAACAGCCTAATAGTAATCTTTGCTGGAATGAGAGCAGCTGGGTAAAAGCAAATCTGCCGCTCCCGTTTTTTACATGAGCCTTCCACTGCCCCACTAACATCTCTTACCCTCCAATTTTTTGCTCCTCGCGCCTTGAAAATCTGGATTGCATTAGAATCGCCACTACAAGATTATGATTAGCGGTGGCCCATTTTTCAGTAAAACCTGCTAACAGAGCAGAGGCTAGGGCAGCTGCGTGCTTGGTAGCAGCCAATGCAGAGCGCTAAGCCAATCAGCAGAGCATGGAGATCATGGACAACAAAGGTGCTCTCCCACTTTGATGCTGATGCACCACAGGTCCGACTGATAGGCAGCAGTGTCAATCAGTATCAGCTCCCTTTCTATCCCTAGTGTTGCTGCTGTATATAGGAGGTTCTCTGGTACTTGTTTAGTTTCATGATGATATATAGTGTCAGTAGCGCACGCAGGGGGGGGGGTTTCTGAGTACCCAGAAACCCCCCCAGGAGTCTAAGGGCCCGAGTCTGAAAGCTGAGGGTCCCCTCTTTCCATGGGTATAAGAATTTTTAAAATCGGCCCTTGGGAACCGGAGATATCTGACTTCAAAACAGTGGTCCCCATCCAAGCCTGTTAATTGCTCTTCCCAGTCAGATATTTCAGAGTTCTGTCTGACTTAGAGTTTTTCTGAGGATATATTCCAAAAGCTGGGACTCTCCCCCTTTGAAGGACACTAGCAGCTTGTCTCTACTGTTCCCAGAACCAGAGATATCAGCCTTCCAGCAGCTGGTTACTGCTCCAGCTCCACACACCTGGTATGTAGTTTTATATACTCATTGGCAGATTGCTCTGCCTCCTGAATTCCCATCCCCTAGTCCCCAGTACCATTTGGTAGGTGGGATTCTCTAGTTTTTAATTCCATTAAAATCTAAGAAATCTGTTTCTGCAAACTGGAGATATCTGCAGTCAAGCAAGCTGTCCTCCCACCAGAAAATTATGAATAATAAGCCCACTCCACTATACACCCCTCCTCTGCATATTAAACATCCTCTACCACCCTGGAAGTTATGTATCAGGGCCCCTTCATTCAGTCCAATGCCCCCTCCTCCCACCATCTGTGCAGTAAATGTGTGTGTGTGTGTGTGTGTGTATTATTATTATTATTACTATTATTTATATACATTTGGTCTATCTATAATACTTTAACTGACCCGGCATATACTGGGTCACCTAAGTGTCCATCTCCATGCTTTGCTCCGCCCCTCTGGAAACCCCCTTCTGAAAATCCTGCGTTTGCCACTGAGTGTGGCGAGCACAGCGAGCCTCCGAGCCCGAAGCGTGGCGAGCATAGCGAGCACCATGAGGGGACGCGGATTACTGCGCTCACCACACTATATAAAATCAACTCCATGCATAGTGGATAGTGGGGTTATGATCAGGTAAAAAATTGCATCGGATAGCATCGGCCGATATATCGGCCAATATCGCATCTGATATGTCGGCTGCCATGAAACTAAACAAAAACCGTTCTTTTCCTGCTACAGCAGCCCTCTATTATCCAAGGCTCTGCCCACTCCCTCAGGCCCTGCCCGCTAACCGTGGCACCCAATGCTGAAATGGAGTGCTAAAGTTAGGGAAGATTTTCCCATCCTCCTTATTACATGCTTCTTCTCCTATCCCCCTCCCTTCTTCAGTCTCTGTGGCTTTCTCTCATCTCCAGCTCTGTCCTTAACCCCTGTCCCATGTCCCTGTCTCCCACCCTATCCCATGTTTTTTGCTTATTTCACTTCCTCCACTGTCTACTACACACTGTATCATTCTGTGCCTGACTCCTGGTTTCTCCTACTGTGGGTATTATGTGTGTAAGGGGCATTACTATTGTTTACTATTGTTTGTAGGCACTGCGTGTGTAGTCTGTGCTACTACTGTGGGGAATACATGCGGTTGGGATGCTAGCAGTCAGAAATTCAATAAAAAAATGATACTACTACTACTACTACTACTAATAATAATAATAATAATAATAATAATATACTGTAGGTGCCACTGATATTAGTATGGCAGGGAGTTTGGTATCACAAACAGGATCATAGACTTCAGGCAAGTTAACTCTCAAAGAAACTATGCAAAACGAACAATAGGCCTCCAGCAGCAGCACGGCCCAGGAGGGGCCAAAGAACTTAACACCAATCACCATGCCCTATTATTTCTTGGGGTGGTGAAAGATTTAAAATTTGACATTCTTTGTAGTCCTGAAATGTGTTGAGAACCTCCAGTTCTTTGATGTTGTATACCATTCTGTATTCCCTTTTCTCTTTTAGAACAATCGATAAATCAGTGGTTAAAAGCGTTTAAAGCTTTTATTGTCTAAAGGAAAATGATGAATCATTTGTATTGTCAATATGACATTTAATATAAACTGCGAGATACTAATACCTTGTGAGAAAAAAGTACTTAATATTATTAGGGACATATATATCAATTTATCTTTTGCCTTTAAAACATTTAGAAACTGCTGAGGTCGACACCTCAAAAGGTCGGCGACCATCCAATGGGCTTGCAGATATAAGTCAGTGGAGACTGACTTATATTTGCGGGCTTCCGGCCGAAGACAGGGTGAGCGGCTGACGTCATGTGAAACCATCCACCCCCGGCACCCCGCGTTACGCTGGCATTTACATGGGAACACCCAACATTTGCATGGGAACGCCCTTTAAACGCTGGGTGTTCCCATTCCTCACCACCACCACTGGTCGAGTCCAACCAGTCCAACCCCCCCCCCAGTTGAGCGCCATGCAGACAGTGCAGGTCGGTGAAGCTGGCACAGAAGCCCTGCACGTGCGCATAACTTATTATGCGCATGCGCAGGGAACAACCATCGTTCCGACCGAATGGACCAAAATCAGTGCCATCTGTGAACTACTGTACTGTACGGCTGTGGTGGTGGGGGAGGTGGCGCACAGCAACGGGGAAGGGTGCCAGCCCCTGCAAAAGATGGAGCACGCTCTATCTGTATGATTTCCACTTTTTTATGGGGGGTGCATGGGGCTTGGCATGTTACTATTTGAGCTTGCATTGTCATAGTAGTTCTCGTTAAACTCCATGCATATTAGTAGAGGGTTCTTGCCAGGCTTACGTAACGAGCTGATGTACTGTATAGTACTTAACAAACATTACAAATTACAAGATAAGAAAATAATTAGCCTCAGTCATATTTTTAGTTTGTTATTTTCGATTTTTGAGTACAGCAAATTTTCTTGGATCTATTTTCCCTGCTTCTTGTCTCAAGTAACTAGCGGCTCAGTTCTGCTTATTCCACTAAGGGATTTCATGTGTCTGAATAATTTGTCTGTAAATGTGAATCTTCAGTATTATTTTTTGTTTGTACGCAAACGGAAATCATTTGCTATTTTCAGGGGAATATTGGAAATATGTCAAATTAATCTTTTGAAATATTATGTAAATTCCACAATAACATATATATTTGCATAACCAAAAAATTTCAAAAGTATTCATTATGTGTAATTATTTTTTTTTTTTAAATCCTTCTCTCTAGATTCCGCGGCACATCAAGACTCTACCCTATTACACCTATGATCAGCCCATGGTCGGATATTGCCAGACACACAAGACACTACTTGTAAATAAGGGCTACGATGGGACATCTCCGGAGCGAAGAGAAACATCAAACCTAGAGCTTAGTAGGGACCAGAGCTATATTTCAACTATAGCTCGCTCAGCAGCACCTGCCATATACATTGAGAGGATACCAAACCAGTAACATCAGCAGGCTTGTTTCTGGATTGTATGCCTTGGGAGCAGTGGAGAGCAGACACATACAGACTCCAGATGGCGGGGATTTCCTGTAGATGTTTCGTACTCTTGGAATAACAAACAGAAATAAATAAATAGCGCAAAACTAAAAACATTGAGCACGGAACAGATTTATGGCTGCAGGGCCATCAAACTTAAAAGGAAGGTTTAGAAACAGCAAGGGGTATATTTTTTGGCTTTAACGGATTATCTAAACCCCACCGGTGTAAAAAACAAACAAAAAAAACGTAAATAAAGTAAATAAAATAAGAAAATTGAAAAAAAAAATCTAAAACTGGATTCATGTAAGGGATTTCTTAACCAGTTTTGGATCCACTCCTGCTATGTATGGGAGTTAAATCAGCTTGTACATTTGGTTCCCTCTTTTTCTACACGTTGCATGGTTCCAATACAGATGAACCAAAAGGGGTAGACTGTGGGGATTTTGGGGATAGGGAATGCTTCTTGTTTCATGTTGAATAACCCAGTGGATCTCTTTCGACTGTGTTTCTTTCCTGTTTTCCTGTTAGAAAGGTTTGCTTTTTATCAGACTGCCAGCCACAGGGGACAGTAATCAGGAGAGGCCAACCTTAATCAGAGTCACTCGGGTGGGAGAGGCAAATCTCAAACAAAGCCACTCCGGTGGCAGAGGCCAACCTCAATCAGAGTCACTCCGATGGGCTAGAATCATGAAAAATCTACAGAGCAGGCTGTGGGAAGCCGTCATTGGCCCTATCACACACATACAAGGATTATCATTCCCACGTTGATTTATTTGGATTTTATTGACCGTTTCAAATCACAAAAGAGTATCAAATTGTTTTGTTTTTGTTTGTTTTTTTAAAAAAACTATTATGATCAGTTATAGCTTTTGTGTAGTTTTTATCAATAAAAAAGTCTGAAAAACATGGTGCATACGATATAAATCGTTCTACTTTCTGTGGCATTAATGATGTTCTAGGGCTTGAAGAACCAAAGATTCTTATTTGAAGCTATTGTGCCTGTATACACATATGTCTTAGTTTTATGGTTCTGTGAGACGGTTCAGCCATATCTTTCCTTGTATGGTACTGTCAATTTGTTGCCTCATCTAAGCTATTTATCCCATTGGTATCCATGTTAGACAATCATGGTCAAACTGGTCCAGTGGAGTCTCTCAGGATCCACCGGTGGAGCCCAACCTTGGATAGGCCCCTGTCTCACCCATATGTTTATTTATGCATCATGATCACTGATTTACCGTGACTAGGCAATTAGGAAGTTGTGCCAATTTGGTCATTCAAGATATCGGGGGAGATGTATCCAGAGTCAGATCAAGGTTGTCACTAAAATATAATGTTATTAAAAAGCATATTGTGTAAATACTCCAACAACAAATATTCTCAGCTGTAGCTTTATCAAACCTTTGGATAAAGTGGATAAGTTGCCCAAAGCAACTACTCAAATCATTTTATAAACTAATTGGAGTAAGGTTTATCTTAAGGTTTGATACTTCCCCCATTGCACCACAGGTTCACTATTAATGCAAAAAATCTGGGTACAGTGACTAACCAATGGTCAATCTCCAAGTATATAATTTAGCAGGGTCTCAAAGTGAATGGAGAAGGTATGCTCTCTGGATCCACTCATCTCCCAGCCGGCTAGGTGATAACAGATATTGGGGCAGATGTATTAAGCCTTAACAAGAGATAAATGCAAGTGTGATAAGGAGAGATAAATGTCCAGCCAATCAGCTCCTTACTGACTTTTTCAACCACAGCCTGTAACATGGCAGTTAGGAGGTGATTGGCTGGATGTTTATCTCTCTTTATCATCCTTGCATTTATCTCTTGTTAAGGCTTAATACATCTGCTCCAGTGAGGCAAAATACATTATGAATGTGAAGACAAAAGAATGTTCAGCGTACTGCAGCATAGAATGCACACAAATGTGTCAATAAGTAATCACTGCATAATTGAAACAGTATACATAATACAGGGTGCAATGCTTTAGCTCCAGATGGGTAAGGCCAAAATACAATATCCATGTCAATGCCATAAGGGGGCCGGGCCAGTGGCGTAACTATGGAGGGTGTAGGGGGTGCAACTGCTATGGGGCCCGGGCCTTTGGGGGGCCCGAGGGCTAAGCAGGCATCCCCTGCACCCATTAGACCTTTATTAGCTAGTGCTTTTGCAGCCGCAGTCCCGTCCCTTTCTTCCCTTGATCCCCACCGCGCCCCCCTCCGCAGCAGCTTTAGTTTCTTCAATGAAGGGGGAGGAGCTGGTCTTGCGAAACCAGCCTCTGCTCTCCCCCCTCTCTCTCTGACGCTGCCGGGGCTCAACGTCACTATCTGGTGACCAGCCCCTGGTGCGGAAGAAGGTGCTAGTGCCGGGGCGACAGCGGGGATGACAACGAGACCCGGGCTGGCTTCCTGACATCTGTGCCGCTGAGGGGACCCACTCTGAGAAGATCATCTCCTGATGTGGACACTGCCTAGGTCTGCTGCGCTGAGGTCCCGGCGCTGATCTGTAGATACGGTAACAAGCCAGTTTATACTGTGGGCAGGAGGGCACAGTTCATACTGTATTGCCCCGTCAGGTGGATGGGATGGATTAAGATCACCCCTCTCTCTCTCTCTCTCTCTCTCTCTCTCTCTCTCTCTCATCTGTTTTCCTTTGTTTTGCACTCTCTCCCTCCCCAGCCACCTCTCTCTTCTGTTTTGTACCCCCCTTTCCCCTGTTTCACCCCCCCCTCTCTCTCACTTTCCCTACCCCTCTTTATCCCTCTCAACCCCACACTGTCTCCCCCCCCCCCTCACTCATCCTCCCCTTGTCTCATCTCTCTCACTCTCTCTCCCCATGCCCAACTCACTCTCCTCTTTCTTTCTCTTCACTGTTCTCTTTCCCTAGTCACCTGTTTTATCGCAACCCTCTTACTCCCCCTCCATCACTCTGCACCTATTCTCTTTCTCCTCCCCAGCTATCTCTTTCCTCCTTTTTCCCTCTCTCTCTTTCTCTCCCCCATTCTGTCGTTCTACCTGGCACTGTCTCTACCAGTCCCTCTCCCTCCCTCACTGACATTCTTTCCCACTCCTGCTCATACCTCTCTATTTCTCTCTTGCTCCTCTCCCTCCCTCTCTCATTACATTCCTTCTCTTTTCCTGACCACCCCTCTCTCACATTTTTCCCCACCATAATTTTTGTCTCTCAGCAGCACGATGGGGGGAGGGGGGGGGGGGGGGCATAGCAAAATTTTGCTATGGGGCCCAAAGAGTTCTAGTTACGCCTCTGGGCCGGGCTGAGTGCAATAGTTGTGTATGTGGTTAATATACGCCATTATCATATGGGAGTAATAATTCACAGCTGTATGGAAGCTCTTGTTTTAACTTCATTAGCTTTAACTCGTTTCCATAGATGTTTATTCTTTACCACATGAACAATTTTCAAAACCTGTCCATGTAACCACTATGTAGTAATTATTTAGCTTTATGTGATACAGTACATGTTTGAGGGCCATATACAGTATACCGTCCATTTATGGTGTGATCATAATGTTCTAGGTCGTGAAAGCACCTCTGGTCCCTATGAAAGTTTTATCCTACTTAGCTTCATATCGTTGTTTATTTAAATATAAGATTCAGAGGATACAGGGAAAGTATTTTAGCCCTTTGACACCAGCTAAACTTCCCAGGTTGGCCCCAGGAACAACCCGTGACTAGCGCTGTTGTGCAAGGTTCCTGGGCCAAATTCCCCAGAAAATTTGAAGTTAGCCTACAAACAGGAGCATTCATATAGGTGTGTCTAGAGGGAGCAGAAATGTGTCCCATAAAAATAATTACTATAATGAGAACGATAAAAAAGCAAGAAGTGTCAGCGCTGGCTATACCAATAAATGGATCAGACGGTTCTCAAAAGTATAACAAATTTAATATACAATAATAAATGAAACATAAAAAATGAGATTAAAAAGGTGTGAATCAAATAGACTGAATGTCCAATAATTTCTTTAAAAAAAGAATATCACCGGGATATTTGGATAAATTGGCACTTATTGACTGACATGTATGTTACCATCCTGGATGGTCTGGTTGGTAGATGGATCCAGACTGGTGATCGATTGTATCCTTAGGTGTCCTATAATTTCAAGGACTCACGGTTCCCACTTGTACAGATTGCCTCTTGTTTTGCTGGAGAAATTAGGGATCGTGCTGTTATCCCAATATGATAGGTCCAGTATTGATTGAGGAGCATCCGTGGGTGGTTCGGACAGGTCACCGAGTAGTCAGAGATGGAGTCAGTCGGCCAGGTATTGTGCAGCTCAACGCGTTTCCCCGGAAGGTTTGTACATCCGGCTTCTTCAGGAGCAAGTGTCCAAATGAGAGCTTAAGGCTCATATATATACCAGAGGACTTAATTGTCTAATTGATTCACCTGTATGTAGTTTTCACACCAAAAGATACAATATTGAGTAAAAAGAAGGAGAACCATCTGAAAAAACATATATTTAAAATCCATAACAACTTCTAATATAATATATTTCTTTTTTATTTTGATATAATGACATTTAAAGCAGTTTTTAAACATTGTGTCAGCTTGTGCAGTTCACGGGTCACATGACCCAGAAATCATTTGCATATGTTCCGTGTTACACTAAAAAAGGGACTCCAAATAAGGATCCTCTGTTGTCCAGTGCTGGGACAGCCATAGACACCCCAAGGCGACATGCCGCCGCGGCCCGATTGCCGGTATCGGGACGCGATCAGCAGGGCGCCCGTCGGCGTCCACGGCCGCGTCTATGGCGTTGCTAGGTGACGGACCCGGTCACATGCACCCCACGTGACTCGGGCCGTCATTGGCGGTGCGTGATGATGTCCCCCCGCAGGTCCGGTCACTGGGGGCCTTATTTTGGTTCATTTTTTCTGACAAAATCCTTCTTAGATGGGCAAAACCATGTGCACTGCAGGTGGGGCAGATGTAACATGTGCAGAGAGAATTAGATTTGGGTGGGGTTTTACTTCAAAGTGAGATCTATATTGCAGTGTAAAAATAAAGCAGTCAGTATTTTCCCTGCACAGAAACAAAATTACTCACCCAAATCTAATTCTCTCTGCACATGTTACATCTGCCCCCCCTGCAGTGCACATGGTTTTGTCCATCTAAGAAGGATTTTGTCAGAAAGAATGAACCAAAATAAGGCCCTGGGTTTGGAAGGGGCGTACACGCCCTGTTCACATGACTGGCAGTGATCCCTCCCAGCTCCGTGACTGCCGGGGAAGCGTCTACACATCGCCTAGCAACGCCTAGATCCTGATATGTGTATATCAGGCGCAGCACTCGTATTTGAAGTGACATTGAGGAAAAAAGAAACAGATTTTCGTATATTTATACATAATGGTAATGGCTCGTTTTTCGCCTTATTGTGAATATCACCTTATATCATTTAGAGGGGCTAAAAAAAAGGGGCATATATTAAACTAGACATAGAATACAGAATGTAAATTGGGAAAAAGAGTTTTTAGCATATATGAATAATATATTATTGTACAAATTATTTATGACAGTTGGTACAAGTCGCATTGTATATAGATGATCATATTCACACCAAGGGATAATCCCTATGTGAAATATGAGACAGAAAGCGTCCCCATATGTCGAAGTGTCATAGACGGTTCAAAAAGATATATCAAAAGACCATATGAAGAGAATCCTTTTATATATACATAAGAATTGTAGATGTATCAATATCTATTGGTTTTTAATACAAAAAAAATCCTAATAGGATGTAATTGTGATACTCCATTTAGCAAAATTTGATTATAATACAGTATTTAATTCGATGGTCTCATTTAATCCATCAGGATGTAATGAGTTGCATTTAAGGGTCCAAAAGATCTCTCTTTTGCATAGCAAGCTGTATCTATCCCCTCCCCGTGGTGTACAAGGTATGTGTTCTAGGCCTACTATAGTTAAACAAGTGGGATCAGAGTTATGGTATGTCTTATAGTGTCGAGAGACACTATGTTTTATGAAACCTTTTCTGATATTTCTATGGTGCTCCATAAATCTTGTTCTGAGAGATCTAGTTGTTCGGCCCACATAAGGTAAGTTACAACTGCACCGTAAAAGGTAGATTATATAAATGGAGTCACAATTGATGAAGGTTTTATATATATGGGGTTGTTCTAGAGTAGTTGCTAAGCATAAGGATTTAGAGTTAGAAATGTGTTTGCAGCAGGTACATTTATTTTTACTGCACTTAAAAAAACCTTTTGGTTTATTGGGCAACCATGTTAGATGATTATTTGTGGTTGTGGTAGTTTTATCATCTGGTTTTTTTTTTTCAAAAAACTAGGGGCTAAAATGGTTTTAAGAGTTTTGTTCTTTTTGTATATAACTTGTGTTTTTTTTGGAATAATATCGGACAGGATTCTATCTTGATGGAGGACTCTGTAGTTGCGCATTATTATGGTTTTGATTTCTTTGGCGCAAGCATTATATTTACTTATGAAAGCCAGATCCTTATTATTTATTTTAGGTTGTAATATTGAGCTTTTGGGTTTCAATAAATTATCTCGATTAGTTTCGAGTACAGATGTGAAAGCCTCTTTTAGTAATTTTTCAGGATAGTCCCTTTCTTTGAAAGACTCCGACATAATACATGCTTGTTCTTTAAATTGTTCGATATCAGTGCAATTCCGCCGAAGGCGTAGAAATTGACCTTTCGGAATATTAGTCTTCCACGGCATGTGATGTGCACTTTTATAGTGAATATAGGAATTTGTATTCACTGGTTTTACATAATTTGATGTAATAATTCCTTTATCTCTAATCTCTAGAGTTAGGTCCAAGAAGTTCGCAGACAGGGGGCTATAAGTATGTGTGAAGGTGAGATTATATATGTTTTGATTAAGTGACTGTACAAATTGTGTGGCAGAAAGTGAATCCCCATTCCAAATAATAATAAGGTCATCTATGTAACGGCCATAGAAGACCAGGTTCGATGCCCAGCCGCCCCCCCACACAAGGGTCTCCTCCAACTCCCTCATGTATAGCTTGGCATAGCTGGGTGCAAACCTGGTCCCCATGGCAATCCCCATAGTCTGCAGATAAAAATCACCTTGAAAAACAAAATAATTGTGGGTGAGAATGAAAGAAATACTATCCAAAATAAAATCCCTATGTTCCGACTTCAAGTTCTCATCTTGGGATAGACGTCTCCTCACAACATCACACCCATTTCATTAAGTATGTGTGTGTAGAGGGCGTTTACATCTAAAGTGAGGAAGGCATAATTGTCCCTCCACACTATATGCTGAATTTGGTTAATTAAACATGTAGTGTCTTTTATATATGACTTTAAAGTCGGAACATAGGGCTGCAGAAAAAAATCAACATAGTGAGATAAATTAGCTGTGATGGAACTTATACCAGATACAATTGGACAGCCAGGAGGTGATGTGAGTGATTTGTGTATTTTTGGCAGAAAATAAAAAGTGGGTGTGATGGGGTATGAAGGTGATAGGAATTTGTGTTCTTCCTTGGACGTAACTCCAAAGAGATATGCTTTATCCAGCAATATTTTTAATTCACACAGGAAATCTTTAGTCGGATCTTTTATTAATAATTTGTAAAAAAAATTATCATGTAACTGTCTGTATGCTTCTTCCAAATAATAAATTTTACTCATGATAACCACCCCCCCCTTGTCTGCTTCTTTTATCATTATGCTAACATCCTTTTGTAAATCCCTTAATGCATCTTTTTCCTTTCTAGTTAGATTAGAAGGTTGGTATGTTTTGGTTTGTTCTTTTATACATAGCTCCTTAAAATCCTCAAGTGTTATTTTGTAAAAGGATTCAATGCTTGAACTTTTAGCACTAATGGGAAAGAATTCCGATTTATTTACATCAACCTCCTTTCGAAATAAATCGGAATTCTTTCCCATTAGTGCTAAAAGTTCAAGCATTGAATCCTTGTACAAAATAACACTTGAGGATTTTAAGGAGCTATGTATAAAAGAACAAACCAAAACATACCAACCTTCTAATCTAACTAGAAAGGAAAAAGAAGCATTAAGGGCTTTACAACAGGATGTTAGCATAATGATAAAAGAAGCAGACAAGGGGGGGGGGTGGTTATCATGAGTAAAATTTATTATTTGGAAGAAGCATACAGACAGTTACATGATAAAATTTTTTACAAATTATTAATAAAAGATCCGACTAAAGATTTCCTGTGTGAATTAAAAATATTGCTGGATAAAGCATATCTCTCTGGAGTTACGTCCAAGGAAGAACACCAATTCCTATCACCTTCATACCCCATCACACCCATTTTTTATTTTCTGCCAAAAATACACAAATCACTCACATCACCTCCTGGCCGTCCAATTGTATCTGGTATAAGTTCCATCACAGCTAATTTATCTCACTATGTTGATTTTTTTCTGCAGCCCTATGTTCCGACTTTAAAGTCATATATAAAAGACACTACATGTTTAATTAACCAAATTCAGCATATAGTGTGGAGGGACAATTATGCCTTCCTCACTTTAGATGTAAACGCCCTCTACACACACATACCTCATGAAATGGGTTATGATGTTGTGAGGAGACGTCTATCCCAAGATGAGAACTTGAAGTCGGAACATAGGGATTTTATTTTGGATAGTATTTCTTTCATTCTCACCCACAAATATTTTGTTTTTCACTGTGATTTTTATCTGCAGACTATGGGGACGGCCATGGGGACCAGGTTTGCACCCAGCTATGCCAACCTATACATGGGGGAGTTGGAGGAGACCCTTGTGTGGGGGGGTGGCTGGGCGTCGAACCTGGTCTTCTATGGCCGTTACATAGATGACCTTATTATTATTTGGAATGGGGATTCACTTTCTGCCACACAATTTGTACAGTCACTTAATCAAAACATATATAATCTCACCTTCACACATACTTATAGCCCCCTGTCTGCGAACTTCTTGGACCTAACTCTAGAGATTAGAGATAAAAGAATTATTACATCAAATTATGTAAAACCAGTGAATACAAATTCCTATATTCACTATAAAAGTGCACATCACATGCCGTGGAAGACTAATATTCCGAAAGGTCAATTTCTACGCCTTCGGCGGAATTGCACTGATATCGAACAATTTAAAGAACAAGCATGTATTATGTCGGAGTCTTTCAAAGAAAGGGACTATCCTGAAAAATTACTAAAAGAGGCTTTCACATCTGTACTCGAAACCAATCGAGATAATTTATTGAAACCCAAAAGCTCAATATTAAAACCTAAAATAAATAATAAGGATCTGGCTTTCATAAGTAAATATAATGCTTGCGCCAAAGAAATCAAAACCATAATAATGCGCAACTATAGAGTCCTCCATCAAGATAGAATCCTGTCCGATATTATTCCAAAAAAACCACAAGTTATATACAAAAAGAACAAAACTCTTAAAACCATTTTAGCCCCTAGTTTTCTGGAAAAAAAAACAGATGATAAAACTACAACAACCACAGATAATCATCTAACATGGTTGCCCAATAAACCAAAAGGTTTTTTTAAGTGCGGTAAAAATAAATGTACCTGCTGAAAACACATTTCTAAATCTAAATCCTTATGCTTAGCAACTACTTTAGAACAACCCCATATATATATATATAAAACCTTCATCAATTGTGACTCCATTTATATAATCTCTCGACACTATAAGACATACCATAACTCTGATCCCACTTGTTTAACTATAGTAGGCCTAGAACACATACCTTGTACACCACGGGGAGGGGATAGATACAGCTTGCTATGCAAAAGAGAGATCTTTTGGACCCTTAAATGCAACTCATTATATCCTGATGGATTAAATGAGACCATCGAATTAAATACTGTATTATAATCAAATTTTGCTAAATGGAGTATCCCAATCAAGGGCGTAACTACCATAGGTGCAAGGGGTGCAGCTGCTATGGGGCCCAGAGCTGAAGGGGGCCCATCTTTACTGTCTAAGTAATATGTTTTACATACATTTATCACCATCAGTTGCTAAATAGGGGGCCCTTACAAACTTTTGCTATGGGGCCTACGAATATCTAGTTACGCCACTGATCCCAATTACATCCTATTAGGATTTTTTTTGTATTAAAAACCAATAGATATTGATACATCTACAATTCTTATGTATATATAAAAGGATTTTCTTCATATGGTCTTTTGATATATCTTTTTGAAGCGTCTATGACACTTCGACATATGGGGATGCTTTCTGTCTCATATTTCACATAGGGATTATCCCTTGGTGTGAATATGATCATCTATATACAATGCGACTTGTACCAACTGTCATAAATAATTTGTACAATAATATATTATTCATATATGCTAAAACTCTTTTTCCCAATTTACATTCTGTATTCTATGTCTAGTTTAATATATGCCCCTTTTATTTAGCCCCTCTAAATGATATAAGGTGATATTCACAATAAGGGGAAAAACGAGCCATTACCATTATGTATAAATATACGAAAATCTGTTTCTTTTTTCTTCAATGTCACTTCAAATACGAGTGCTGCGCCTGATATACAAATATCAGGATCTAGGCGTTGCTAGGCGATGTGTAGACGCTTCCCCGGCAGTCACGGAGCTGGGAGGGATCACTGCCAGTCATGTGAACAGGGCGTGTACGCCCCTTCCAAACCCAGTGACCGGACCTGCGGGGGGACGTCATCACGCACCGCCAATGACGGCCCGAGTCACGTGGGGTGCATGTGACCAGGTCCATCACCTAGCAACGCCATAGACGCAGCCGTGGATGCCGACGGGCGTCCTGCTGATCGGGTCCCGATACCGGCAATCGGGCCGCGGCGGCATGGCGCCTTGGGGTGTCTATGGCTGCCCCAGCACTGGACAACAGAGGATCCCTATTTGGAGTCCCTTTTTTAGTGTAACACGGAACATATGCAAATGATTTCCGGGTCATGTGACCCGTGAACTGCACAAGCTGACACAATATGTTTAAAAACTGCTTTAAATGTCATTATATCAAAATAAAAAAGAAATATATTATATTAGAAGTTGTTATGGATTTTAAATATATGTTTTTTCAGACGGTTCTCCTTCTTTTTACTCAATATTGTATCTTTTGGTGTGAAAACTACATACAGGTGAATCAATTAGACAATTAAGTCCTCTGGTATATATATGAGCCTTGAGCTCTCATTTGGACACTTGCTCCTGAAGAAGCCGGATGTACAAACCTTCCGGGGAAACGCGTTGAGCTGCACAATACCTGGCCGACTGACTCCATCTCTGACTACTCGGTGACCTGTCCGAACCACCCACGGATGCTCTTTAATCAATACTGGACCTATCATATTGGGATAACAGCACGATCCCTAATTTATCCAGCAAAACAAGAGGCAATCTGTACAAGTGGGAACCGTGAGTCCTTGAAATTATAGGACACCTAAGGACACAATCGATCACCAGTCTGGATCCATCTACCAACCAGACCATCCAGGATGGTAACATACATGTCAGTCAATAAGTGCCAATTTATCCAAATATCCCGGTGATATTCTTTTTTTAAAGAAATTATTGGACATTCAGTCTATTTGATTCACACCTTTTTAATCTCATTTTTTATGTTTCATTTATTATTGTATATTATACTGTATCATTAAATTTGTTATACTTTTGAGAACCGTCTGATCCATTTATTGGTATAGCCAGCGCTGACACTTCTTGCTTTTTTATCTTTTTTACCCCCTGGGGTCTGACAACCCCGTGTCAGCTGCTGATTGGTTGCACACCACGCACACACACTTCTTTTTTACTATAATGAAAACAATTGAGTACTTTTATGCCATCCTACAATAATGTGTCCCCCATTTAATGTAAATAACCTTGTTTTTGCATGTCAGTGCATAATGAAACACACTCCTACCCCTAATCTATGCCAAAGAAGGTCCTCTGACCACCTACGCGACGGCTCTGAAGAGACAGTGGCTGCATCAGTGAAAGTTTGAGCCACAATAACTGTCACTTTCTGAAATAAATCATTCTTTGTATAAATCCCCCTTAAACTCTTCACTGGTACGAGAAATTTCCGGGTTATGGTCCAGTGCCAAGACTCGCAAACCAGAAAATTTCTCAGGAGTGACACTGCCTCCGCTCCCTCCTGCCGGACAGCGCCGTTTAGCCCTGAGATCAGCACTGCGCTCAGCTTCAGCCGCTGCCCGGCCCTGCCTCCTTCCACCAGCTGTGTGCGGTGCGACCTTGCTAACATCACTCTGCACACAGCCGGGTTACTGGGAGCAGGGCCAGGCAGCGGCTGATGGAGTGCTCAGCGGCTCTGCCCAGCCCTGGGAAACACAGTGGGGGGGGGAGAGATTAGGGAGCGCTCCCAAAAAAAAACTTGCCTATTGGGGAGCGCTCCCTAAAAAAAACAACCACTGAAGGGGTTAATTGTGACATCATATG
Source organism: Crinia signifera (assembly GCF_055691185.1). NCBI lineage: Eukaryota > Metazoa > Chordata > Amphibia > Anura > Myobatrachidae > Crinia > Crinia signifera. The sequence continues at coordinate 274,492,452 of NC_139220.1, forward strand.
CCATTGCTCATAACAGTTGGAGTAAATGTTAGAAATTTATTTTCGAATATTATTTCTTTCTTATTTACAGTTTCTAAAATAGAGCAGCAAATTAAATTGTGCTTTACAATTGGAAACAACAGTGATAAACCAAAACTGGGTAATAACAGACAAACATTGAGTTAGGAAGACCCTGCTCACAACATTACAGTCTATAGGCAAATAGATATTGATACACAAGGATAGATGTTATCTATTGCATGATGGTCCACCGGATTCCGAAGGTTCTTGGTGGGCTGTATGATGGTCATCCAGCAATGTTGGCCTGTGGTTAGGAGGATGGGAAAGGATGTAACTGGATAAGGAAGTTTCTGAAGGTTATGTGGGCGGTTCCTGACTTTGATAGGCTGGATGCCTGAAGAGGTGAGTTTTCAGGGAACGCTTGAAGGCTTGGAGACTGGAGGAGAGTCTTATTGTACGTTGAAGGGTATTCCACAGAGTGGGTGCAGCCCAGAAAGAGTCTTGCTTTTGTGAATGAGAACGAATAATGAAGATGGATAATAGACATACAGTACAGGCAGGTTTTTTACTCTGACCCTACTGTATGTGGGTGTGTCTTTGTTGTAGGGAATGTAGAACATATGTTTCAATGAGGCAAGGATTGATGTTTCACCCTGCACCATGATTGGTGCTCTATACATTTTGCCCATGCAGCACCCCCATCACTGTAACTCTCCTTCTCTCCCTATAAGACTCTCCACCTCTCTATAGAGCTTCAAATGGTCTCTCAAGACCTACCTCTTTATCAATGCCTTCCAGCTGTCATCATAACCTACCTGGGATGGACCGGGCATGACTCAGGTATGCCATACTGTACCTCTCAAATGTGTTAGCAAGCAGACTTGTAGAAATAGTAAGTGTGGCACCAGTGGGGTTGTGATCATCCTATATATTGGGTATTATGACATCACATACCACGTCGTGTCCCAGTACACATTTATTTTTGTAGCAACACATTATCCCCTCACCACAGTACATCATTCAAAGGGAGGGAATAATGCATCTATGGCCCACATAGCAAAATATGGCTGGGTATTCAGTGATGCTATGCTGTCCTCCCATGTTGAAAAGAACAGAGTTGGACCTCTAGGAGTAATGCACCGCCAGTGCATGCGCGGCTAGCAAGTGCCTTGGTTCTGCTCTGTTCAGAGAAAGGTACTTGAGGAATGCTGGCCTTGGTGTGGAGGTGACCCAGCTTTATGACACCACATCCCCTCCAGGCACCACAGTGGCTGTACAAACTATAGTGCTGCCACTCATTCCTCACCATCCCCATAGCAACACATTGTCCCCACAATTACAAAGCTCAATAGAATATACTGAGTTATATAACAAACTGACAACAATAATAATAATAATATTAATAAAACACATACTCTCCGCACCGGGGTAGCATTGAAATACCAGCAGATGGGATCCTGACTGTCAGACTCCTGACAGTGAAATCCCACCCCTGTAGGATCCATGTATTTAATTTAACCTTCAACTACCCTTTATCCCACCCACCCGCAGCCTAACTCTAACTACCCCCTTCTGCAGCCTGTCCCTCTGTCCTAGTGCCTAACCCTAATACTATCCCTAACCCTAGGAAACCCTTTTTGGGTGTCGATCGGCATTGCAAGTGTCAGCATTCCGGTGTCAGGGTTCTGGCCCTTGGAATCCTGACTACATCCCCCCCCCCCACCACCACCCATAGCAACACATTCGGTACTTGTGTACTATCACGGCTCCCATCTCATCCCATCTCATTGCATACCATAAGGCTTAAGATGGTATGCAATGAGATGAGATGTGCTGCGATGGGACCCGATCTTATACAATTTAAAATTGTATACCATTGTATATGGCATACGATGAGATGAGATTTTAAATTGTATAAGCACACTAATGGGTGCTTTCAATGTCAATTGGCCCCCCTATAAGATCTTTAATTGTATAAGCACCCTAATGGGTGCTTACAATGTTAAATGCACTCCAACGCCACCCCCACTATCAACGCCAACCCGAAGCGTGGCGAACGCAGTGAGCCCGCGAGGGGCGGCGGTACACGTCCTCCGACCTTTTCATACCCCCACTATCCATGTCGGCGTGGAGTTGATCTTATATAGTGTGGCGAGCGCAGCGAGCCACCGAGCCCGAAGCGTGGCGAGCGGACGCGTAATACATGTAAAGTATTACGCGTCCCCTCGCGGGGCACGCTGCGCTCGCCACGCTTCGGGTTCGGTGGCTCGCTGCGCTCGCCACACTATATTAAATCAGCACCACGCCGACAAGGATAGTGGGGGTATGAAAAGGTCGGAGGACGTGTACCACCGCCCCTCGCGGGCTCGCTGCGCTCGCCACGCTTCAGGTTGGCGTTGATAGTGGGGGTGGCGTGGGGGTGCATTTAACATTGTAAGCACCCATTAGGGCGCTTATACAATTAAAAATCTTATAGGGGGGACAATTGACCTTGAAAGCACCCATTAGTGTGCTTATACAATTTAAAATCTCATCTCATCTCATCGTATGCCATTGTATGCCATATAAGATCCCATAAGATGGAAATCGTGGGAGCCGTGATAATACACAAGTACCACACATTCTACCCAGCCTCATTGCAACACATTGTAACCTTTTTGCAGCAACAATTGTCACCCCTACAATGTAGCCTACATATACCTGCTTAAGACCGGCAATGTAGCCCACATATACCCAGTAGCGCACGCAGGGGGGGGTTTCTGAGTACCCAGAAACCCCCCAGGAGTCTAAGGGCATGAGGCTGAAAGCTGAGGGTCCCCTCTTTCCATGGGTACAAGAATTTTAAAAATCGGCCCTTGGGAACCGGAGATATCTGACTTCAAAGCAGTGGTCCCCATCCAAGTCTGTTAATTGCTGTTCCCAGTCAGATATTTCAGGTTCTGTCTGACTTAGAGTTTTTCTGAGGGTATATTCCAAAAGCTGGGACTCTCCCCCTTTGATGGTAGCTTGTCTCTACTGTTCCCACAACCAGAGATATCAGCCTTCCAGCAGCTGGTTACTGCTCCAGCTCCACACACCTGGTATGTAGTTTTATATACTCCTTGGCAGATTGCTCTGCCTCCTGAACTCTCATCCCCTAGTCCCCAATACCATTTGGTAGGTGGGATTCTCTAGTTTTTAATTCCATTAAAATCTAAGAAATCTTTATCTGGGAACTGGAGATATCTGCAGTCAAGCAAGTTGTCCTCCCACCAGAAAATTATGAATAATAAGCCCACTCCACTATACACCCCTCCTCTGTGTATTAAACATCCTCTACCACCCTGGAAGTTATGTATCAGGGTCCCTTCATTGAGTCCAATGCCCCCTTCTCCCACCCCATCTCCCATCATCATCTATTTTTTTTTTTTATTATTATTATTATTATTATTATTATTATTATTTATATACATTTGGTCTATCTATAATACTTTAACTGACCCGGCATATACTGGGTCACCTAATTGTCCATCTCCGTGCTTTGCTCCGCCCCTCTGGAAACCCCCTTCTGAAAATCCTGCGTTTGCCACTGATACCTGCTTATGACCTGCAATGTAGACCACATATACCTGCTTAAGACCTGCAATGTAGCCCACATATACCTGCTTATGATCTCCCAACCTAGACTGCGGTTGTTCAAGGACAGTCTGGCAACGAATCAAAGTGAAGTTCAATTCATTCTGGTTTGCTGCCAGACTGACCTCAGTGAACAATGACAGCTCTCATTGTGGCTGCCGGGGTGACTGCATGTAATGTACAGTGGGATGCTGGGAAAATACACTGCAATGTTATTTCTACCCTGCGTCTCCCGGTATGCTTCTGCTTCCCACGGGCCACAAAAAATGGCCTTGAGGGTGGCATGTTGTGCACCAGTGATCTAAAGAATAGAACAATAAACATCCTGAGCAGATTTACTTAAGTATAAACATAGCCATTACTTCAGGCATATCATTTGGTTCAGCAAGGCGCGGGCTTTGATATACGGTAATGCCCAAATGTGGCATTACGTTAACCCTTTTTTAGTGCTTAAACACTCCAGCTTGAATAACAATGATGTATCTGCAATATCCTCGGAAACATCAGATCCTCCACACTAAAGAAGTTACGACAGTATTATGAATCTGACCTTCAGAGCACAGGACCCAGAAGAGCAATGTAGAGGAGGCTGCAATAATTCTGTCTGTCCCCAGCTCAGCGAGCGGTCTGAGGATATTATTACACCTGCTATCTGCATAGCATTCTCAATGCCATTACCTTTAAAATAATAATTCCAATAGGATGCTGACAACACTTGGGGGAAGGGGAGGGGGGGGGTGCAGATCTGTCTGCAGGTATGGAATCTCTTGTGATAGCGTAAATGGAATCAGGGGAACTGAGGATGGAGCATTGTGATTACTGTGGGTGTCTGCAAATCAGAAGACATCCATTTTGTTCCGTGCTTGTACAATATGCTGTAAATGTTCTCCAGCTTCATGTTACTGAATGAAATGCTATATATCCACAGAGAGTTGTGGTAAGTACTATGAGGACAAGCTATTCATTAAAATGTGCAATATCTTTATTGTGAATGGACATAAGCAGTATTCCTAAGGTAAGGTGTCTAATTAATGTTTAGAACAAATCCGTCTTTTTCCGCAACAAATTAAATAATAATGAATGAAGCACACTAAAAGCACTAGGTATAATACTGTATTTTTGGAACTTTGTGCCAAGCGGTCTGAGTGCAAATCAGCATAGGACTCTGGAGAGCTGCAGAAGTGTGTCTTTACTCACTGCAATTACACTAAGCTGAACAATGGCTGCTGAGGCATTTCCTGTTGCACAAAGTTGATGTCGAATGCATCTACAGTACATCTCCCTTTTTCAACAGAACGATAAACAAACAATGTGACAGGTGTTCAATGTAAGGACCAGTGCAGTCAGCATGCCAAAGGTCAGGATGCCGGCGCTCAGTATACCAACACTGTCATCCCAACTGCTGTTAGAAGACAGGCGGCGGAACATCGCAAGGATGAAAATCCCGATGCCGCAATGCAGACAGTTGGCATCCCAATCAGTGAGTATTCAGGATTGATAAGGGTCAGGCTGATGGGGGGGGGGGGGGGGTAGGTTTAGGCAAAGGTGGGTAAATTCACGATTAGATTGCAGGACAGGGTATTAGGTTTAAGCTGCGGGGTGTGGGGGTTAGAGTCAGAATGGGGGGAGCTTAGGGTTAGGCAGTGGGGAGGGAGGTTAGGGGAGGGCAGAGTGAGGGCAAAGCCATTTACAAATAATGCCCCCAAATGTGGCACTTATGTTTTGATTCTGGTCCAGACAGGTCGCTTTCATTCACAGCCTTCACTGCTGCTGAGGAGCAGGAGGAAAGTGGGGTTTGAAAAATGACAGGTAGGAGCTGATTGGCTGGTTGTTTATAATTCTCTTTTATCACTTTTCAAGGCTTAGTACATCTCACCCTAAGTCCAGCAGACACTTCAAATATGACTTGTGAGCCAATTGCTCCTGCTGCCAATTGCTAACCACTAGTTCTGATTGGTGGGTGATAATTGAAATGTCCGCCATGGGTGCAGCGAGGGGCGGGTGATAGGGCCAGCTGTGGGTGAGCAGTGCAGTGCAGCCATATGGTGTGCCACAGTGCAAATGCGCTGTGCAAATGCACCGGTAGTTACAGCCCTGCTTTTTAATGCACTTCACAGAATAAGGAAGTCACCAAGATTTTGCCATTACCGAAGTAAAGTGTAAAGTAAAGTGATTTCATTGTGATTAGTTTACTTCCTGCTTTGCTCCTCAACCTTACCACTGCACATTGCCGAGATCCAATACGGTAGAGATAGCCATCATTGTCTTTGCCATTGATGGTTGCCATCGACGGCAGTAGTGCAATTGGCCATCTATAGTGTCATACTATGCAATGGCTGACCATCAATGTTTTTACATATCAATGGTCATCCATTTTCTTTGACTGATTGGCCTGCGGGCCAATCAATACACTAGGGCAGGGCTTCATGGTTTTTGGGGCGGATCTATGCGCTATGCTCCGTGTCCCAGCCCCTTGGGGGAAAAAGAAAAAGGAAACTATTAGTTTAACCATTTGGTTCTCCCCCATTGATGGCAAAACTACTCTACATCAACCATAAACCAATGATTTTGATTCATCGATGGTCGATGGCCATCCTTACACTAGGGTATATGCAAGCAAGCAAGCAGCAACGGGGAAGGATCTGGACCCAACTCCTAGTAAAAAAAAAAAAAAAGGTTGCCCATAGGCCATCATACAGGGGAGTGGACAGGCAATATTCCTGTCAGAGCACAGGCATTTGGGATTCCGACATCAGGATACTGACCGTCGGGATCCCCCCTGTCGTGCAGTCATCCGGCACCCATCATACAGTAACCCATAGACTACTAAAGGGTGCTGTGTCTGTCAGAAATGGAGGTGCTGCGGAAGTTACAATTAGGGATGCCAATCCCGGGGCTATTTTTCAATCCCGGGATTGAAAAATGCCTAATCCCGGGATTCCCGGGATACCCTGGATTGAGTTCGTCAATATAATGACGAACTTTAGTCCCCCCCAAACCCAGTCTAACTCACCCGGCCATTGCTGCGGGAGCCGGGCAGTGATGTTCAGAGGCCGGCGGCTTTCATTGGGGGCCGTGTGCGGGTGGTCTGGAGGCGGGCAGATGTGCGGTAGCCGGGCAGCGGTGGTCTGGAGGCCTGCAGATGTGCGGGAGACTGACGTCGCAGTACCCGGGCAGCAGTGAATGCACAGGTACCTAGCGGTGAGCGTGCACGGAGCATCAGACGCGCTGCGCAGCGTGACCTCTGACATCAGGTCACGCTGCACGCAGCCACAGAGCAGCGCACCGGGGTTTGGGAGAAGCCGGGCAGCGTCTGAGCTGGTCTCAGCGCTGCCCGACATTAGATTCGCACATGCGCAGGCCAATCCCGCAATCCCAGGATTGGAACTTCCAATCCCGGGATTCAAATCCCGGCGTTTTTAGGGCCAAATCCCGGGATCCCGCCGATCCCGGGATTGGCCACCCTAGTTACAATATCAGAGATTTGTGCTCCATTTTACATCTTGGTGATCCATAACATTTGCGAGTACCCTACAAATGGCCATTTTCGGGGCATATCCTGCAAATATTAGTTGCTAAATAGGTTACAGGTATGATTGCCAGACTCCAGAGCTGCAAAGTAAAACCCAACCCCCATCTATGTCCTATCAAAGCATCACCCTATTTTTAATCGCATGATGTATTGCATACATGTGATAACCCTCCAGCATTATTTTCTTAACTATCTTTGCAATTTTTAAACAATATTTTGGATTTAGGGAAAAAACAAACCCCTGCTATAATCCATCTCAAAGTCCTAGCACGTTGAATGTCTTTCCAGCTAAATAAGCAGCTTGGTCAGTGTAATAATTTTTCACTGGTAATATTGCCCTTTTCAGAAAGAAAACATGATCAGTTTTCCAGGAGTCGTCTGGTATAAAAATGAGACCGTAAAACTGGAACCACTGAACTGCAGCCACCTTCACCGTGTAGGAATGAGATTCCAAAAATGAATCTATTAACCTCACTAAAATGTGGTTTAGATAATATTTAAAATGGAAGTTTATGACCCGCTGCTAATGGAAGGAACATAATGTTGGGGAATGTAACGGAGAGTCAGCAGGGCACAGAATAATCAGGGTAAAGATTGCAGATTGCAAACCCGATTATACTTTAGGTAGGAAGAATTACATGTTATAAGACGCAGTCCGATGCCAGACGTTCGGGGGATAAATTAAATTAAAGGGGGATAATAATAGCATTGCCCAAACAATCATCTGTGAAGTTGCATACTGTACAATATATAGTGTTTCTCATCACACAGACTAGAATTACAACTCCTCTACAACATGCATGCAAAGTTTGGGTGGAAAGCAGGAACCACAAGGGGTGTGGTTCACTGTTATCCAGGTGTCACAAGGGGCGGGGCCAGACCTTAGGGGGTGGTACAATGCCGTGGCAGCCAAGTCAAGTCATGGTTAGGATGACACAATTCTGCAAGCATCACATCATCGACTGCCCAGTCCACCCATTTTTCTTGCAAAGGGTTCTGGGATGTTAGAATACTTGCCTACCCTTTCTAGGGGCTGCGAGGGCCACTATATTTTTAAAGAGCTGACGGATCCCGGAGAGTAAGCAAGTATGGTCATGTGGATATAGTCAGCCAGCATACTGGAATTCGGTTTGTCTTGGTGCCTCTATTCCATTATAGAAATCTGCTCATGGAAACAGTGGCTATGTTCCTCACTGACAGCCCCAAGATTTTCTTTGTTTTAATGTCAGTTAAGCAGAAATATTAATTAGTTGAACTTGGTTCACTAAAAAATGACAGGAATTACAATGACATATGATGTGCACAATTTTTCCATCCAATATGAAGCCTAATAAATGATACACAGCATACAGTATTTAAAAGGCCCAATTTGTAGCCAGATCACCATCTTTATAATAGAGATGCGCGATGAGTTCCTAGAGAACCGAACCCCCACCTACCTGATCCGAGGCCGGCTTGACAATGGTTCTATCTTCCATGCCATTTTACAGATTCAGAACAATGATGACAAAGATGTCATCATTAGGGTAGCCAATTCTGGTATAAGGATAGGTGGGATTCTTAGATTTGGCACCAAAGTCGCCAGGATTTTCAATCGCAGGATTGGAGTTTCCAATCCCAGGATTTCAGGATTAGACTGTGGTGGTGGTGGTGGTGGTGAGGGGGGGGGGGGGGGGGGGGATGACAACTATGGGAGACTACTGAGGAGGCTGCTAGGGGACTACAATGCAATCTTCTGCTTTTTGGGTTGCTATCAAGGGGATGCTATGATGGACAACTATGGGGCACTACTGCTGCCATGTGTGCCGTATCAATTCAGATGTCCTGCCAAGTGTGCTGTATAATTCCACGGGTGCTACCATGTGTACTGTATAATTCCATGGGTGCTACCATGTATGCCATATCAGTCCAGGGGTGTTGTAATGTGTGCTGCATAATTGCAGGGGTGCTGCCATGTGTGCCGTATAATTCCAGCGGTGATGCCATAATGTCTATATCATTTATTATTTTTCCACTGTGAAAGCATTTCCCGGGCCCAATTATCGGCCAAAAAACTGTACCTGATTTATATTACCACAGTCACTTGGTAGCAATCTGATCTAGGAGCACGATCCAATCTTAGTCATTTAAGTACAAAGGGCCTTATTTTGGTTCATTCTTTCTGTCAAAATCCTTCTTAGATGGACAAAACCATGTGCACTGCAGGGAGGCAGATGTAACATGTGCAGAGAGAATTAGATTTGGGTGAGTTATTTTGTTTCTGTGCAGGGAAAATACTGACTGCTTTATTTTTACACTGCAATATAGATCTCACTTTGAAGAAAAACCCCACCCAAATCTAATTCTCTCTGCACAAGTTACATCTGCCCCACCCGCAGTACACATGGTTTTGCCCATCTAAGAAGGATTTTGTCAGAAAGAATGAACCAAAATAAGACCCAATATACCTACATTAATCTTATTCTAGAATACTGTGCCCTGTCTGAACTACTTTATCTCTCTCAAATTTTTTCATTACTCCACTTCAGGATCCAGGGCCACTGTGACCTCTCACCTCCCTGCCAAGTTCCGGCAAGACTGAGTGAGCCTGTGCCCCAGAATCCAGCAGCAGCGTGCGATTCCCCTGCACAGCCCAGCGCTGCCGTTGCCTCCACTGTGATTGGGGGATGGGACCCTGATGTGTATGAGCCAGCATCCGTGGAGGTGACTGAAAGCTGCTGCAGCCACGGAGCACTTTATTCAGGTCAGGCAGCACTGTGCCCAGCAGTAAGGGATAAAATGCGCATGCACATTTCAATCCCGAAATCCCGGTATTGGAGAGTCCAATCCCAGGATTGAAATCCCGTCCAACATTGCATGAAATCCCGGGATCCCGCCGATTGGCATCCATATAAAGCTGGTGGAGCCTTTATCTATCTTACCCACCCTATTGGAATGAAGTAATCCCTTAACTAAGGGCTACAATCTTTGATACTCGACCAAAAAAGAACTCTGCACGTCAATGCACCTTATAATCGATTGATTTCCTAAACCACTATATCATCCATTGAATAGATCCTGTATATATAACAGAGTAACCTACTATTGGATCACGCCTGGTGTATCCAGGATCTACCAAATTTTCAACCAAACGGAAATTTTCCCCCTGAACCATCTTAATAGGGACACAAATACCCTTTATTATCTGCGGATCTACATCTACACGTTGCCAATAAATCCCGTTTCGGCCTTAACCCCACACATGGATTTTACCTTGTACGAGTACTAAAAGTTGATCAAACCAAATACTTGAAAGACATTTTGTTTTTACCCCTGATGAAGTCGTTCTGACGAAACGCGTTGGGTTTCAATAAAGAACTTTTTTATACCTTGAACAGATTGGCACGTCTCATTCGGGAAAGGGACAAATATCAACTGTCATTACATAAATTGTATCAGTATTATATATTGTGTTTGGAGAAACTAGGTGGTACACTAATTTAGCGCTCTCCGATAAAAACCCCGCTCCTTCATGCATCAGTACTTACCTCTTCATCTGTATCCACAGGTGCTATACAACTAGGGTCCAACCAAACAGGTTCTTCAATAATGGTGCTAGACGAAATGGACATCATTCTTGATCCGGTCGACACCTTTGCGGCAGAGGAAGAAATACAGACCTCGTCACAGAGTGATCTTCCCCCAAGTGGGGTGTCTCCCAACCCACCCCCACCCACCCACACACCCCATACAGCAGCTTCTGCTTCCCAAGTAGCTAACTCCTTGGTTAATTTCAAGGACAAACAGTTAGAATTCATGGCCTCCCAAAGCCTCCAAATAGGTAACATCCAGGGGTACATGCGTGACACCTTCCTTCAGTTACGCAAAATTGCACGTAGTGTACGGGTAGGTGTAGGCACTCATGTGCGCATTGCTAACAGCATTGACACCCGTTTTGCAGAACAAACTGCTGCTGTAAGGGAACAGAATAGGCATATTGGCAGCCTGGCGCAAAGTATAGCTGCACTAACCCAATCATGCACAGCGCAGACTTATGCCTTACTAGCTATGCAGGCCCAAATACAGCAGCAGGAAGCCAATGTGGGAGGTGGCGCAGCTTTAACCCTCAGCAGTGTATCCAGCACCCCAATAAGTGGCTCCCCCACTTCCCCACCCCGTCGCAGTGTTAGGACCCGTGGTGGGCTTGGTGCAGGGTCTAGAAGTGGGGTAGGGGTGCCTGATGCTGGGAGAAGGTAGCTCATATATGTTTGTTAATTTTGTCAAATCCCAAACATCTTGTAACATGACCCCACAGTTGTTATTTTTCACCTGCCAAAATGCAGATTGCTTCAGAAAAAGTAGACAGAAGTAAAAATGTCTAACCGCATACCATTGTGTTTGTGTCTTTTTCTAAAAACCAATTAATGTGTGAATTATAACATATTGTAATGGTATATGACAATGGGATTGCACTAAAGTAGTGTGGGGTAACTCCTTGGCTGGCAAAGGTTGTGGATCTACATATTCCAGCAGGCTCTGACACTCATGGTTTGGACTGTAATGGTTGTAGTGTGTCAGGGCATGCTGGCACATGTAGTTCCACAACACCAGTGAGCCATGTTTGACTGCAAACTTCATTCATACATGTATCAAATGTACTTACAAGCTAGATACCAGCAAGGGATAGGTCAGCACCACCATCTGCATCCGTTGGCCACTGTGTATTAGGCTAAATGTTGTTGGAAACAGATGGTATTGGTCAATAATTTGTTTATGAGTACACTTACACCACAGGTACATTTTGGAGTACAGGGCACATGTGCTTACCAGAGAAGTAATGGCTGCTGATGTATGTCCGGCACAACTTCTTTAAAGCAAGTAACACTTGAGTAAAATGCTTAGAGAAATTGGCCGGTGATACCCCCAAGGCCCATGAGGTCACAGACTGAGTGGAGCCTGTGGCCAAATAGTAGAGGGCACACATTAATTTGTGCTGGCCAGACACTGCATAGTTGGCTCCCCCCAAAGGGTCCAAATCATCTCTCACCTGCTCATATAAGTCCAACAGGTTAATGCGGTTTAGCGTAACCATCCCCACAACCTGTTGATCCGAGAGGGAGTCCAGGTACAGGCGAGCACGATACATACTTGGGGTACGCAGTAGTCGGGGGGCTACCTGGATCTGGTGCGCAGCTTCCTCCCTCCTGCGCAGCTCCTCCAAATGGGCCACATAACAGATAAGCAACTCCAAAATAGTCTGCAAAATCTCCATGTTTGAAACCCTCACAGGTGTCCTTAATGATGTTGGGGTTTATGTAGGGGTGTTTGTGAGTGAAAATGAGGGCATCTGTGTTGAAATTAACCATGTGTGCACTTGACCAAAATGAGTTCTGGGCCAAATCGCCAAACAGAACCTGGTCTGAAATAAGTGCGATAATTAGACACCTAAAAAGTGCGATTTGCAAATGCGCATTGCATTAAATAAGCGAGTTGTATACTTTTCTATACGAAAACATCTGGATACGAAAAAAATGCGAATTAATCTCGCACTTTTGGTCCGCATGCCTTAACGCACATAATATGCGATTTCAGTCCCTTAGCGCATCCCATTAAATTGGCGATTTGACGGGAAAATGCGATATCGCCATTTTGTTGTCTAATTAACGCCAAAAAACGCAAATCGCATCCCATAGAATGTCACCCCAAGTACCTGTCTCTTGTATATAAACTGTTATATCTCTGTTTGTTTGTTCTTCTTTTTTTTCTTAAATACTACTGTATATGTGTGAAACCTTTTTTATATGAAATATACATTAAAAGTTAAATTTTAAATCTAAATAATAGCATAAGCCATGCAGCAACCTCTGACCCCTTTCTAAACCACCAAATGAGTGCCCCAACAAAGAGCTTTCTTTCTCTATTTGAAAAAAAAATGTGATGCCATGTGTGCAATATAACTTCAAGGGTGCGCCCATGCGTGTCGTAGAATTCCAGGGGGTGCTGCCATGTATGCAGTATGAGTCCAGGGGTGCTGCCTTGGCTGTCGTATAATCCCAAGGACTCTGCCATGTGTGCTGTATCAGTCCAGGAGTAGTGCCAAGTGTGCCATATATGTCCATGGTGCTGGCCTTTAGCTCGACACTATTTGACCACTATTTGATGAAAGTCAATAGTTCATCACAGGAAAAGGGTTAAAAAAGTTGACATATGGTCAAAAGGTTGACACAAGCGAAATGTCAACATGGAAATAGGTCGACATGACTTTTTTATGATTTTTTTTTACTTGTTCATACTTTACTATCCCAGTGGACACAGAGGGGGAATAAAACAGCATGGTGCGGGGACAGGGTACATTTATATAGTGTCCATGTCAACCTACAGTATGTCAACATACACAGCAGAAACCTTTTACCATGTCCACCTCTTCAATGTTGACCTTTTGCCGTGTCGACCTCTTGACCATGTCAACCTGATGTGTCAACCTGCCAATTGTGAATGTGAAAGGGGTATTGCAAAAAGAGTGTATGCTATTCACTTGCTGCCCCATGCAATTTGCAGAAGGTAAGTGTACTATTTTTCTGATTCAAGTCTCATGTTGGCTACTAACTCAATCACAGAAAATTAAACATTTAATACAGGTCAAGTATCCCGTATCCGAATATCCGTTATCCGAATTATTCCGAAATACGGACATTCCAGAAAGTGAAAAAAAAATTTTTTTTTGCTAAAAACTCACTGGGGACATATGTAACAGCATCACTGGGGACATGATATGTAACTGGCACTATATATGTGCAAGACAATGATTGCTTGGCATTCAAATTCAGTGCTGAGATAGTACACACATTTTGTTTCACGTTTTGAAACCTTGTTTTTTGAACAATTAAAATATGTTTGTGTGTATTTTATGTGGTAATAAAATATATTTGTGTGTATATTATGTGTTTATACAGCATAAATGCAAGATACTTCAAAATACATCATTGAAATATTAAAATATTCCGAAATACGGAATAATCCGTTATCCAAAATTCTCCTGGTCCCGAGCATTTTGGATACGGGATACTCAACCTGTACAACATATTCATAATTCCATTTTCTTCAAAACACCAACGCCTTATATTTAACAGTGTTTGGCTATAACTGCCATGTGTGGCTTTCTGTTTATCTAAATTAATTTTGTCATCTTTAGGTAAAGATCTCCCCAGCTCGCATCAACACCTTCTCTTCCTCTCAGTCCACTCTCTGACCACAATCTGCTCTCTTTCACCCTCTCATCCTCCCCTCTCCCCTCATTGCTCAGACCCACAGTCACCAGAAGCATTCTCGGGTCTCTTGACCCTGCTATCTTGTCCTCCCTGGAGACTTTCCTCTCTCCTCTTTACACCATGACCTGCCCCAACCAGGCTGCCTCTTTCTATAACTCTTTTCTTCCCTCTGCTCTTGACTCTGTGGCCCCCCTCTATATGTCCCCCTCCGACGCTCTAAACCCCAACCCTGGCACAACAAACTAACACGATTTTTACAAAAATCTGCATGCTCTGCTGAATGCCTCTGAGGGAAATCTCACTGGCAGTCTTCCTCCATTTCAAGTTCATTCTCTTCTCCTATAGCACTGCTCTCTCCCTTGCCAAACTTTTTTTTAATCACTCATCTCTTCTCAGTCCTCCAGTCCCAGCCCTCTTTGAAACTTTCAACACTCTCCTTCGCCATCCTCCACCCCTCCTCCCATCATCCCTCCCATCCCCCATCTGCTGCCTACCCACCCCAAACATCCTCCCCCTTCAACTACTCAACTATGTCCTTCTGCCCCACTACAGATGCGGAAGTCCACTCCCTCATCTCATCTTTGTCCCTCTCTACCTGTCCCTTGGACCCCCTCCCCTCCCATCTCCTACATTCCTTCTACCCCACTGGCTGCTCCCACCTTGCTCACCTCTTTAACCTATCCCTTTCTACTGACATCTTTCCTTCACCCTTCAAACATGTTCTGGTCTCACCTATTCTTAAAAAACCCAACCTGGACCCTTTATCACCCATGAGCTACCGCCCTATCTCTCTTCTCCCAATTCCTCACTAGTGCTGGGAGGTTAAAAAAAATATATTATTGTCCGACAAAATGCCACTATGCCCACTATCCAATTAGCCACAAATATGTGGATTAACTGAACTGGTCAAACAACATAACTGTGACCCTTTATATGCTTCAGCAACAAGCCTTAAAAAGCTACACATGAAAAAGCTACAGTATAACATAGGGAGAGGAGGGTGAATCTCCTGCACACTGGATATTAATCTTTGCTTTATGCAAGCTACTGAAAAAAACACTTGCGGTAGCAACTAATAAAATCTGGAAAAAGCCTCATGTTCACAAAAACAAACTCTATTAGGAAGACCTTTGCTGCCCAAGGCAATAATTTACAGATACTTATGTAATGGTAGATTTCAGTGTTGCCAATTTTAGATTAAACTTTCCTTTATTAGAGAGGTGTTTTTTTTTACTGTAGTAAAAGTATTGTTTTGTTTTCAGGCTTCCTTCCTCAAACCCTCTAAGCACTAGTACTTGGTTTCTGCTCCTGCTCTGCTCAATTGATCAGAATCTATATCATCATATAAATTATTTCTAGAAGGTGATTTTTTGTGACACCCCTTTTTTCTCCCTTCATACTTAACATAAATTGATAAATGAGGTACCATTTAAAATATTACATTCTCCGCTTCTGATGAACTGTTAAATTACAATTGCACAATGTATTGTTTGTTTACAAATTGATGTGAATTACTGTGTTGGGGTACCACATACAAATCTGCGGGAATTGTGCATGTCCCCATGCATTGCATAATATGAGGAAACAACAGAACCATAATAAAATTTTAAACGTTTTAGATTTCACAATCACACAAATGAACCGGTTCTTATTGTATCCTACTACAAACAACCATCGCCATAAAATGATCAATTTTATTTGCATGTGAAATGTAAATTTTCGCACAGGCCACATACAGTAGTTGACTTATGCAGCAGAGCAGAGCACATTCTGCACTTTTTTGAAATTGTACAAAAAAAAACAAATTTTTTGGGAGTCACATTTATTTATGTAAACAGCAAAAATGAATTGTTTTTGTTTGCAAAAGATAATTCACACTTCAGGGAGTCACAATGATAATATTTATGTGCATGAAGGGCCAGATGTAGAGAAATAACGTGCCAGCCAATAATCTAACTGTCATGTTAAATGCTGTGTTTTAAAAAGTGATAGTTATGAGCTGATTGGCTGGTGGTTTATCACTCTCCATTTTATCTCTTAATATATCTCGCCCAAAGTCACTGAGGGATGTTTTTTAAAACTTCACAACAGACAACTCACACTGCAGAGATACAGCTGCAGAGCACAGTGTTATAACTAGAGACAGGATTATATGCAACATAAAAAGCTTGAAATATGCATGCAAATATGCATGAAAAATACTTAAAATATGCATGAAAAGTGTTAAAATATGCCACATTAAATAATAAAAAAAGTAATTTTTTACTTGTTTATTGAAATATCAGCATACAATTAGTTGCAAATAAACCTCAAAAATAGGCCCACAGCATCTGCAGATGTCTAGTGCTGTACACAGGATTTTTTTTCTTCCTGGCTGCTACAGCGTCCTAGGCTCTTCTAGCATCAACTACACGGATCCTCATCTCCAGCGCCAATGGATCAAATGTCAGCATAGCGTGTGAGGGCGGCGCAGTGGAAGGCTTCCTCCCTGCACCGCATACTCACTGTGAGACGGCATTTCCTCCATGCGGCGTGATATCACAACCCTTCTGCCCGCCTCCTCTGCTGCAGAAGTCTGTCTCTTGGTGTAAAGTCCCAGGCCAGGGGCAGGCAAAGGTTCAGGAGCTTCGTAATGGCATCTACCCCGACTAACTTTTATCAACATGAATTGGCAGCCTAGAGCAGTGTCAGACATAGCGTACACCCAAGGTTCCCCACTCTGCGCACATATTGCCCCAGCCTGCACACTCTACCACCGCCTGGCCAGCAGCAGCAGGGCAAAGCAGTGCTGTGACTCGCGGGTGGAAAGTGGACAGGTAAGTCAGAAATTGAGTGTATGGACACTGGACAGTTAGGTCAGCTCAGCACTGGAGTGGTGGACACTGGACAGATAAGTATACTCAGCCACACTGAAGTAGATGGACACTGGTAAGTTTTCTCAGCCACACTGAAGTGGATGGACACTGGAATGTTAGGTCAGGTTATCTCATCACTGGAGTGGATAGACACTGGACAGATACAGTAGGTCAGCTGAACTGCACAAAAGTGTACTGACATGTGATAACATGTTCTATATGTATGTCCTGTACAATAACAATTATTTATATTTCACCTCCCCTTCTACACAAACACGCCCACACACCAAACAGATAATGACACCCCTTTTTGCATGTCCATCATAGAAATAGGATGGAAATTACATGTTGCTCATTTGAGATACATCTGAACAGACTAATGATAAACCCCTGACAGCTTCAGATCAGATGGATCTTTGGTGCAGCACCTAAAGGTCCCCATCCACTATTCAGACGTTGCCTATTTCCTTCAGATTCAGATGCATCTGACAGACCAATCTGAGCTCCCTCAGATCAGATGTGCGGCTGAGTCTCCCCCCATCCACTACACAGACATATCTGAAGCTACTAATCGCTTCAGATTTAATTTGAACTCTCCCAGATATATGATCTGACACTGGGCTAAATTTTCACTCTATTTATCTCAGATACATCTGACCAATTCTATGTTTAACCCCTGACAGCTTCATATCAGATGGATCTTTGGTGCAGCACCAAGGTTTTTCGGCAGATGGATCTGACTCAGCCGCACATCTGAACTGAGGAAGCTCTGATTTGGCCTTTTTTCGGCAGATCGGTCTGTCAGATCCATCTGAATCTGACGAAAACAGGCCAAATCTGAGTAGACAATGGGGCCTCCAGATCCATCTGACAAAAAAATCTTAGGTGCTGCACCAAAGATCCATCTGATCTGAAGCTGTCAGGGGTTTATCATAGGTCTGTTCAGATGTACAGCATCTGAAGTGAATAGATTGAAAAATTAGCCCAGGGTCAGATCAGATTGTGGGAGATACAATTAGAGATACTGTTTCCATGTATGTTCCATTGGAATTATGTGTTCCACTCATGTCAACACTAATGATTCATTTTTATAACACTTACCATTTTGAATCTGATATTGATAGATACTATCTGTTTGAGATCTGGATTGTGGCGGTTGAGCTCTTTTTTCTTGTGTGATTATTTATATTATGTTCTTTTGAGTGATACAGAATCACTCTTGGGAGCAGCATTTGTCATAAATTAAAAAAAAATGTGTATTAATTATTTTTAACTATTTGTGCGCCTGATTTACCTGTCTGTGCTGTTGCGACGTGTGTCTAAATTTATCACACATCTGCAACAACAAATTCAGGGTATTCTATTGTATATTTGCAGATTCTGGGAGAGTTCAAGGAAATCTGAAGATATTTTTAGCATTAGATATGTTTGCGTAGTGGATGGGGGCCCGAAGATTTAATCAAATGGATCTGAGACTCAGCCGCACATCTGATCTGAGGGAGCTCAGATTTGGCCTTTGTTCTTCAGAACAGTCTGTCAGATCCATCTGAATCTGGAGAAAACATGCCAAATCTGACTAGTCGATTCAGATGGCTGCATTCTCTGCTTTTTGTTCGGAATTAGTTGATAGTGGAAGAGGAAAGTATTATGTTACCTTATTTCAGAGGACAAGTGGGCTGGCAGTTTATCACTGAGCATTATACTGTATTTTGCCTTAATGGTTCATGTACTGAATTGAGTTATTTGAGGCTTTAATGGTCTCTTAACATCAGATCGAAATGACTACTTTTAAATGACTCATTTTAAGTAAGAAGTACCTATTGCTGCTCATACCTTGAGAATAGAAAACTCCTCCAGCCAAAAGTATTGGCTAATGTAGAGAAGTGGATGTAACGGAGTTTGAGAGGAACAATTTAATGACACACTCCATTAATAAAGCCTGATCTTATTTGAAGAACCTGCATCAAAAAACATACAAACAAAAAAAAAAAGATATTATTAACAAAAACAAATTTACAAGCCACAAATGATGGATTTTCTTTTTAAACTGAGTTCAGAACATTCTATTTTCCAATGTTCTACCTTTAGAGAAAGGAGACTGGGTGATAGCCAGCCAATGTTTCATTCAATTATACCCCTTTTCCACTACCAGACACTCCCAGTGGAAATAACCCAGGTCGTGAGACCCAGCATTTCTACCCAGGTAGCGACCAAGGTTGAACATGGGTTCAACCTGGGTCACTGTGTGGTATAAATGGGTAACCGGGGTCGATTCGCCCCGGGTCCCGTTCACTACAGTGCAAAAGCTGACTCTAGTGTGAATGGGTTTGCAAGTCGGGTCGCACCCAGGCTGTAGCCGGGTACAAAATCCCGGGTGCGACCCAGCTTGCAGATGGAAAAGGTGTATTACTTAATTAAAACAGAGTGCTTGGATAAAAAGGTACAACTATTTTTATGGTACTTGTTTCCTATCTGGGCGCCCGTCGTGGTGATCGCGGGTACATTTATGTCTGGCCGCGACGTGACCGACGCGATGCCCGCGATTTCCCATTGAAACCCATGTTAAACATGGAAATCGCGTCGGTCGCGTCGCGGCCGGCCATAAATGTACCCGCGATGCCCGCGACGCGATGCACCCGATTTCCCATAGGAATCAATGTTAAATGGCCCGACCGACGCGATTTTACTGTTAAATGCCTCAATGGACCCGATGTGGCCATAGGAATCAATGTTAAATGGGCTACAGAGCTCAAATAGGCACAATTAACCCTTAAATGTCCCCCCAAATTTTTAACGCCACCCCACGATCCACGCCAACCCGAAGCGTGGCGAGCGCAGCAAGCCCGCGAGGGGCGGCGGTACGCGTCCTCCGACCTTTTCATGCCCTACTATCCACTAGGGCGTGGAGTGAGAATAGAATAGTGTGGCGAGCGCAGCGAGCCACCGAGCCCGAAGCGTGGCGAGCGCAGCGAGCCCCGCGCGGGGACGCGGATACCTTCACAGTTATACGCGTCCCCTCGCGGGCTTCCCAGGTGTCCATGGCGACGCGGACACCTGGGAAGCCCGCAAAGGGACGCGTTTACCTGTGAAGGTATCCGCGTCCCCTCGCGGGGCTCGCTGCGCTCGCCACGCTTCGGGCTCGGTGGCTCGCTGCGCTCGCCACACTATTCTATTCTCACTCCACGCCCTAGTGGATAGTAGGGCATGAAAAGGTCGGAGGACGCGTACCGCCGGCGCTCGCCACGCTTCGGGTTCACGTTGATGGCGGGGTGGCGTCAACTACTTTTGGGGGGACATTTTTATGTTCAGGGGTGTTTTTGCCCCATTTCCCATTGTTCCCTATGATAATTTGGGGAAATTGATCCATTTAACATTGTTTCCTATGGTAAATCGCGGTCATCGCGGGTAAATTGAGGCATTTAACATTGTTCTCTATGGGAAAATCGCGGGCATCGCGTCTGGCACATCGCACCCGATTTTTTATCGGCCGCGATGCCTGCGATGGCCCCGATTTTACCCCCGATGCCCGCGATTAAAATCGTGGGCGCCCAGATAGGAAACAAGTACCATTTTTATTGACATTAACATATAGATTAAGAAGGCAACAGTCTAAAAGACAACTACTGATGTCAGCTGGTAATTAGCATATTAAATGAATATAATCTATCATTATGACCCAGATATACTCACAGCTTTAAGTATATTTATATGACCAGTCCACCCAAAATCCTTAATTATCACTGACTATTAACGTCCTCACTCCTGATTAGGAGCAGCAGATCCGTTTGTTGATAGGATGTTATTGATAAATGTTCTGGACATATACTTTGTATCCAACAATAAAGGTGTAACCACTCTGTGGATCCAAGTGCAAAACAGCCAAGTATTTTTTATATCCAAATTGGTTTAAGCATTGATGGTATGGAGCTGACCACCCCACAGTCTCTGTGCAGTCAGAGGTATATCATGCAAATGTGCTTAACCCCTTGAGTGGTAGGTTTTGCTGGGGCAGGACAAACCTACCAGCATAGGTGCCGATTTATGTTTTTGCTGGTGGGTGCTCAAGCCAAAAATATAGGGGAGTGACTTCATGGGGAAAGGGGCGTGACCACAAAATAATACTGATTTATATTACGCAGCACAGTTGTCTCCAATATTCAAATTTTGGCAACAGAGTGCAAAATACATAAATGCCCACACAGTGCAGGTACATAAATACCCACACAGTACCTGTGCCAGCGACGAGGGAGGGGGAGTGCAGTGGGACACGGCGAGTGGGCCACTGCTGAGCGGGTGGGTGCGCATCAATTTCCGGTTGTGCTCGGGCCCTCAAGCACCCACAGAATCGGCACCTATGCCTACCAGGGCAGGTTTGTCCTGCCCCAGCAAAACCAACCAAAGTGGGAAGCCCCCCCTCCCTCACCTCTGCTCCGGCGTTAGAACGCCGGAGCTTTCCTGCCGCCGCTTGTGTCCCCGCTGCCTTAGCCGCTGGCCTGTCACATTCAGCAGTGACGTCGGCGGCAGACTGGGGGATGTTCGCGGCGGCTCAGGAGGACTCGGGTGCCTGAGTGCTCCCGAGTCCCCTCGAACATCCCCGAGCCTGCCACCGACATCACTGCTACTAAAAGTATGGCGGCAGGCAGGGGGAGCGGTGTTAGAAGAGCTCTGGCGTTTGATCGCCGGAGCACAGGTGATGGAGGGTTGGGGGGGGGGGTGATTGGGGAGGGGGCTCCAGAGGTGCTGCACACCTGGACACCACTGGCACGCACCTATTTCATATTTGTAGTATGCCCGGAAATTTTGAATTAAATTAGTTGAATGGTGATTCCTAATTTACTAAGCGGCCACATATAATATACGATCACTAATTGCTGCGATACAGCCGCTAATTGGCATGAAAATACGCCTGGAAAATACTCCTCATTTTCCAGGTGTATTTGGTAGAAGCCTGCACAGATCAGTCAGATTCGTGCAGGCTTCAGTGTAAAAAACTGAAAAAAATAAATAAATCATTTTTTAAAATGGCATAAAAATTGGGTCCTTATATGGCTCACCTCCCACAATATAACCTTCGTAGTGCACCCATCATGGCTCCCTTATCTGGTACACTTGTGGAGGGAATAAAAATACTTGAACCTGACTTTCTTTTTAGGACCCTACTCTACACTGCAACCAGTCAATTTTGTGTCATTGCTTCTAAGAGTAGGGTAATGCTACTCAGTGTGCCTAAGATGGCTGCCTCACCTGGTACCTTGTTAGGGTGGAATACACAACTTATGGAAGTTATTATCCAATATGCCTGCACTAATCCTTCATTGTGACTACTGCGTTCTCAGGGCTTTCAATCAATTAATGTGCCACCCAAATCCTATGTATTATGTGCATTGTTTTGATATCTGTAAAGCGCCTTGAGTCCTGTTGGAGAAAGTGCGCTATATAAATGTACTTACTTTGATATACCCAAAGCATTTTATAGATGGACATAATTTGGATAGGCCAAAACTAGGGGTTCTGTCCTCATTAATAATTCCACGTGCTTTCCCTAAACTCATTAAAAATCTGAACCCTCCCTATTCCTATTCTACTAACAAGATATCAACGCCCAATGCTGACATAGGGCCTCTCCCACGACACCACCTTTCTCTCTGCAGCACACACAGCCACTGCAAACCCCAAATAAGGCTGTCCAGCCTGCCTCTCCCTGTCACCAACTGCCTCTCCCTATGTACTTCTCCCCATCACCCACTGACTTCCCATCCACCACCTCCCACCCTCTGCCTCTCCATGTCACCCTCTGACTCCCAAGTCACCACCTCCCACCCACTGCCTACTCCTTCCATACTGTGCCTCTCCAGTTATCACCTGCCACCCACTGCCTCTCTGTTATCCTCTGCCTCTCCCTGTCACCCACTGCCTCTCTGTTATCCTCTGCCTCTCCATGCCACACACTGCCTCTCTCTAATCCTCTGCCTCTCCCTGTCACCCACTGGCTCTCTCTATCTAACTTACACTGCCACCCACTGCCTCCCAGATTGTATTTTCACACTTGGGCCTACCACTCACAAGTTCCACCACTGTGACTTAACAGGGTTTTACTTTCCTTTCCCTACTATAGATTACACACACTGTCCCTGCTGGCTGCTTATGTCTCCCTGTACACTCCATCATTGCAGTTTAGCTGACGTATAAATGTATTAATATTCTTAATAATCTCTTTAACCAATGGCCATGAATATTTAATATGGGTTACGTCTCACTTTGCACGCAAACAATGAGGAACAATAGGAGGACATTAATAATCAAGGAGAATCTTCTAGGGAATAGTAATGTACACTTGTTTTAATCTTGTTGGAAAAAATACACATTTCCAACTAGCAAGAGGGATTACTTATTAATGGACAGAGGTTTGAACGCCTTGCCCACCATCATCAGGTTCAAGTCTTCAAAGAACACACAATTCATTTACATTAAGAACGTCTCCGCTTATTATCTCTAAGTTCTATTGTCAGTACTGAAATTGAACCTGACTATAAAAAGTTGGAGCAGGTCACATGTTGTCTATCATCTGCAATGGTAGAAAATGGAATGCTATAGATGTCTATAAGTCACCATTTAATTTGTCCTTCCCCCTAGTGGTAGGCTGGAAACCTACCCAATATCATGATTGTGTACTTTCGATTATTATGGAAACTTTTACAAATTGCTATATAAGAAACATATATGCTTTCTATTTGTGCTTGTTGCAGTTGTTACTTGGGATTCATAGGCACTGTGCAGTATAATCAATGTTTGAGTTCTAAGGAATGATTGACAACTACAGAAGGCTATCATTTGTTACTGAAGAAAATCTTTTATAAGGCTACAGTATTTTTATGATCCATCATAGCACTGTCAGATACGGAAGCAACAGTACAAATTGCTAGACCTCATCTGACCCCCTTGGCACATTTTAGTTCCACTCCAACTCATAGAGGTAATCTGGCATTTTTTTTTTTATCATGGTAGGAAGCTGAAGTATTGTTAGTAGCCTGGCCTACCGTAACACATCAGTTACACATCTACTCTAATTATTGGATGTATGCTATGACAATATCATCTCCTTATGCCTTACATTGTATTATGCGCACGTGCAGGGTCCCTGGGAGAACAGACTCAGCGACTTGCATACAGTAGTTGCCAATCCATTTGCACGGACAGATGGGGGCTGGGGGCCTGCCATGGCAGAATCGGGAGGAGGTGTGCCAGGGGCGCACAACCGGCATCACATGAAGTCAGCCACCCGCCCTGTCTTTGGTGACCATCGAATGATTTCTCTGCAAGCAGGGCATGTGAGGGGAGGTGTCTTCGTGACATATCCCCTTGTATGATTGCGAGGGGATATGGTGGTGACGATTCGGCAGGGCAGTGAGGCAGGCCCTCTGAGACTCGGTAAGATTCAAGCTTCGCAGATTACCAAGTCAACCAGAATCAGGGCCTATATGTAGGTAGACTAAACATATTTTAAAAAATACTGTACTCTTGGGATAGATGAAAATAAGAATGTTAGTTGTGGTTTAATCTTGTTTTAAAGCATTGTTAGAGGAGGAGGTTGTGGAGTCTTAGCTGATGCGAAGCATCTTTAGTACCACTCTGATCTGGTACACCCTCTGACCATCCTCATTTCTCTGTTGTGTTAGGGGGTGGGTTACATGGTCAAGGTATGTGCCTGTCAAGAGGCCTTAAGCTGGCCATACATCAGAAAGATCGATCTTAAGATTGATTGCGCTCATGATTGTGTACAATTTCCCTTGAAATCCCCGGCAGTCCTTGGTGGTTTTTGGACACACAATCTACTCACAATCAATCATACAATCAGTCATACAATCCATCTGCTGCATGATTTTGTACACAAGATGTGCACACAATCTGCATACAATCCATTATACAATCAGTCATACAATCCATCTGCTGATTGATTGTATGATTGTGTACACAAGATGTGCACACAATCTGCATACAATTCATCTTACAATCAATTGAGATTGTATGATTGGGTACAATATCTTTCTGATGTATGGCCACCTTTAGGGGGAGGTTAGGGTTAGGCTGTGAGCAGGAGGGGTGAGGATTACATACCTCCCAACGTGACCCATGCCAGGAGGGACACAATGCTCTGCTCTGGGTTTTCCTCTTACTGTGTGATTGCCATCACCTGTTTTGAACAGGTTAACTAATAAGAAAGGTTTTTCACCACAGGTGATAGCAATCATAAATTGAGATGAAAGTCCAGGAGCAGAGCATTGTGTCCCTCCTGGAGAGGGTCCTGTTGGGAGGTATGGGATTAGGTTAGTGGCAGGGTCAGAGGCGGAACTACCGCCGGTGCACGGGGGTCCAAGGAGTTCAGGGGCCCACGGCCGTCTGCACCGTATGCTGCTGCCGCTGTTTCCTTTTTTTTCCTTTAAGGGGCACAGCGGTAGCGTGGGTGTGTGGGGCGGGCCTGTGGACGGGATGTAGCAGGCCTGACAGGATGTCCTGGGATCACGTGATCCAGACACGGCAGACCTGCCGCGGGACTTTCAGTGTCTCTCCCTCCCTCACTCTGCACAGCGTGCGTGTCTGCTCCGTGCATGTCAGGAGTCACGCCGCCTGGGGCTTCTGGAGGGGAGGGAGCCAGAAGAGGAGAGCAGCATGGACGCGGTGCCAGCCGCAGGACCAGAGGAAAAGCAGGTCCCAGCTTCATGGAGCTCAGGAGGGTGCAGTGCAGAGTGGAGGAAGGAGAAGAAGGCTGCTGGGATCCTGGAACCCCATGAATGAAGAGCTGCAGTGAAGGCAACTGGTCCAGAGTGCAACCCAAAAGCAGCCTCCTTTGAAGCACAGGGGGTCAGGTTAGTAACTACCACACACCCCCTGAAGCCTAACAATATCCCCTCCCTCAGCCTAACTCTAACCATACACCCCCCTTCCCCACAGCCTAACTATGCACCACCCGTCCCCTCAGCCTAACTCTAACCATACACCTGACCCTCCTCCCCCGCAGCCTAACCTTAATTATACACTCCCTCCCCCACAGGCTAATCTTAACTATACACCCCCTCACCTGCAGCCTAACACTAACTACAGTATACACCCCCCGTCGCTTAATCCTAACTGTACATGCCCCATAGCCTTACCTTAATTAAACACTCCCATGTAGCCTAACCCTAACTATACATCCCCCCATAGACTAATGCTATCTATACACCCCCTCCCCCACAGCCTAACCATTCACCATCCTCCTGCAGCTTAACTCCACCCATCCCCCTCCCCACAGCCCAAACCATACACTCCCATCAGCATCCTAACTATACACCCTCCTGAAACCTATAACACAAACCAAACAGGCACACACCGCAGCCTATAACACTAACCATACAGGCACACACCCCCAGCCTATAGCCTTAACATATACCCCCCACTGCAGCCTATAACGCTAACCATACACACACTCTGCAGCCTATATCCCCAACCACACACACACCCTGCAGCCTATAGCCCTAACCGTATACACATTCTGCAGCCTATAACTGTAACCATAAACACACACCCACAACCGATAACCCTAATCATACACACACACACCCGCAACCTATAACCCTAATCATACACACACACCCGCTACCTATAACCCTAATCATACACATATACACACACACCCAATCATACACATATACACACGCAGCCTATAACCCTAATCATACACACACACCCGCAACCTACTGTATAACCCTAATCATACACACACCCACAACCTATAACCCTAATCATACACATATACACACACGCACCCCGCAGCCTATAACCCTAATCATACACACACACCCGCAACCTATAACCCTAATCATACACATATGCACACACCCCGCAGCCTATAACCCTAATCATACACATATACACACACACACTCCGCATCCTATATCCCCAACCACACACACAACCCGCAGCCTATAACCCTAACAATACACACCCCCTGCAGCCTGTAGCCCTACCCATACACACACCCAGCAGCCTATAAACATACACAGGGCCGGTGCTAGGGTGTCTGGCGCCCTCCTGCAAACCATACATTTTGCGCCCTTTCACATTGCCATTGCAACAAGCTGCAGCCCGATTGTTGGGAGCGTATGAAACATGGAGGATCTCGGGTGCATGTACATGTATGCATATACCATCTCAGTGCTGTGTCCGCAAAATGTTGCAGGCACTAAAGGCGCCCATACATGCTGCGAAAATCACATACGTTATGGGCTAGATCGCATCGCATCGCACGGCATGCATGCAATGTGTGTGCGATGCGATCCGAAAGCAGTACAAAAAGTATGTGCAGCACTCATGACTGAGGGGGAAAGGAGGGGAGAGAAGGAGGAGATGGAAGAAGAGGGGAAGAGATAGAGGGGGCGGAGTGTTGAGGACTGGCAGCGGCACTGGCACAGCACAATAAGAAGAGGGCAGGAAGGGGAGGCGGCGCTGCTGCCTGTTCGTCATTTGATTGACAGCTGACAGGCGCAGGGAGCAATCGGTAGGGGGCGGATCCGGACATGACATGTCATCCAGGCATTCACAGACAGCGCTACATGCCTCAGCGCAAGTGTCCGTGAGGAAGAGGGGGCAGGTCGCAGGAGGAGGACAGTGTGTGCGCGGTGCAGGGAGCTGCTCAGCCTCTCCATACTGCCGCCCGCTGTCAGACAGGCGCTGCGGGCGGCGTGCAGGAGGCAGTGACAGTGAGGGCTGAGGCAGCTTTAGCAGAGCAGGGAGGGAGACAGCGCCTTTTCAGCATGGCGCCTCCCTGCTTTGCAGGAGCTGCTGAGTGGGTAGCGCCGGCCCTGACCATACACACACACCCGGCAACCTGTAACCCTAACAATACACACACACACCCTTCAGCCTATAACTCTAACCATACACACACACCCCGCAGTCTATAACTCTAACAGTACACACACACCCCGCAGCCTATAACCCTAACCATACATTAATACACCCTGCATCCTATAACCCTAACTATACACACTGCGCAGCCTATAACCCTAACCATACACACACCATGCAGCCTATAATCCTAACCATACAGACACACACACACACTCTGCAACCTATAGCCCCAACCACACACACTCTGCAGCCTATAGCCCCACCCATCCCCCTCCCCACAGCCCAAACCATACACTCCCCTCCGCAGCCTAACTATACACCCCCCTGAAACCTATAACACAAACCAAACAGGCACACACCGCAGCCTAGAACACTAACCATACAGGCACACACCCACAGCCTATAGCCTTAACATATACCCCCCACCACAGCCTATAACACTAACCTAACCCTATGCTTAATACACACACACCCCACAGCTTACAGACTACAGAAGATTGAATGCGGTGATGCACAAGATACATACCCCTTGCCCCGGATTGAAGAGTCATTAACGGCCCTGAAGACTGCCGTCTACTTCTACACCCTAGACTTGACCAGCCGGTACTGGCAGATCCCGATGGCCCCCGAAGAACGGGAGAAGACGGCATTCACCACTTCCATGGGCCTCTTTGCAACGCCCCTGCCACCTTCCAGAGGGTCATGGAGCACTGTTTGGGACACAGAAACTTCGAGATGGTCCTGCTGTATCTTGATGATGTCATTATCTTTTCCAAGACCTATGTGGACCATCTGAAGCATCTGGAAGAAGTCTTTGTGCAGCTGACACAATGTGGCCTGAAGCTGAAACTGTCCAAGTGTCACCTCTTGAAGCCCCAGGTGCAATATCTCAGGCACATCGTCAGTGCCGATGGGGTGAAGCCCGATCCCGAGAAGATCCGTGTGGTACTAGATTGGCAAGCGCCCAGAACGGTCAAGGAAGTAAGAAGCTTTCTGGGATTCGTTGGGTACTACCGGCGCTTCATAAAATTTTTTGCTAAAGTGGCTACACCCCTCCATGGGCTCCTGCATGGCAAGTCGGGCCAAGAAAGGCGAAGCACATCGGCGGTGTCCTGGACCCAAGAACACCAGGCTTCCTTTGACCAGCTCAGGCAGGCTCTGATCGAGGCACCCCTCCTCGCCTACCCTGACTAAGAGAAGCCCTTCCAGGTCTATACTGACGCCAGCCACCGAGGCCTGGGAGCCGTGCTCTCGCAAGTTCAGGATGGTAGAGAGAGGGTGATCGCCTACGCCAGCAGAGGCCTCAGGAAAACTGAGCGGTACAGCGATAACTACTCCACATTCAAGCTTGAACTACTAGCTCTTATGTGGGCCGTGACGGAGAAGTTCAAAAACTACTTGGTTGCCACTCCCTTCGTGATCGTCACGGATAACAATCCTCTGGCTTACCTGTCCACAGCGCGGCTGGGAGCGATGGAGCAGAGATGGATGGCGCAGCTCGCCAACTTCCGTTATATCATGGTCTATCGAAGTGGCAAGTCCAACGGCAATGCAGACACCCTGTCCCATCTGCCCACTGAGGAAATCGAGAAAGAGGCGCGAGATTGGTCCGAAGACATTGAAACCCCGGTGTTCAAGACACCCAACGCCCGCAGTTCTATCGTCACTTCCGATCATGTAGTGGCCACTCTGGATGCTTCCCTTGAACCCAATCTGCACAACCAATTGGGATCTGACTGGGAGCTGATACAGAAAGAGAACCCAGTGATCAAGACCCTGAGAGACCTCCTCCGCCAGAAGAAGCGACTCACCAAGGCCCAGAGGGCCAAGGCTGATCCTGAATTGGGCAAACTCCTGAGGCATACGCCTGAGCCTTCAACAGGGACTTGTTGTGCGCACTAGTCTGGATCCTGGAACCCATCAGCCAATCTCCCAAATCGTGGTGCCAAGAGAGTGGGCCAATTTCCTACTAACAGCCTACCACAATCAGTCTGGCCACTTCGGCACCCAGAAGACGGAAGCCACATTGCGGAAGCAGTACTTCTGGACTGGGATGCGCATGGACATAGAGAAATGGTGTCGGGACTGTGTGAATTGCAGCCTGAAGCGCCCAGTCGACTCTTCCCAGAAAGACCCTCTACATCCAATACCCAGCAGCCGACCATGTGAGCTCGTTGTGCTGGATCATGTCAAGTTGGAGCCTAGTCCCAGCGGTTTCCAGTATGCCCTTACGATCATGGACCACTACAGCCACTTCCTGGTAGTGGTCCCAGTTCGTGACCTGACTGCTAAGACCACAGCCGAGCTGTTCATTAAACATTTCGTCCATCAGTACGGATACCCTGACCGGGTCCTAACAGACAGGGCCCGGCATTCGAGTCACAGCTCTTCTATGAACTATGTCACCTGTATCGATATGAGGACTACGGCCTACCACCCCCAGGGGAACGGCCTCTGCGAGAGGGCCAATCAGACCGTGATCAGAATGTTACGAAGTCTCTCCACTGAAAACCGGGCCCAATGGCCCCGCCTTCTTCCAGACATGGCCTATCTGTACAACAATACAGAACACTGCTCTTCCTGATGTTCGGAAGACAAGGCAAACTCCCCAAGGACCTAGAGCTGACCCCAGAATTTGGCGAAGCCAATGCCCCTCATACCGAGTGGGTACAGGAACATCAACACCGCATAGAAGCTGCCCATCAAGTCGTGGAACAGCGTTTGGAAGTGGTTCATGCTTGGCAGGAGCGAGACTACAATGCCGATGCACGGTCAGTGCCATTGCAAGTGGGCGACAAAGTGTGGAAGAAGAAAAGTCGCTGAACCAGCAGGCTTGATACGATGTGGGAAGACACACATACCCTCGTGACAGTTCCAGCCGGCTAGTCCCACACGTATCAGATTCAAGCGAAAGAAGGCCGAATCATCTCCATCCCTCATGACCAGCTGAAGCTATGTACCTCCGCAGAACAGGAACCCGCACAGCATGAAACAGAGAGCTCTAAGGCAGAGGGATGGGACCCCTGGGGAGGTATACCACATAGTGATCCATTTAAGCTACTAATGTTCTTGGGACACGCTGTTCCCAACCTCAGGGTCAGGAGCGCAGCTCCAGAGTTGTTGGAAGAGGAGCCTATTGTTGAGAGGTCAGATCCAGTGCCAAATGTTCGTGAAGTTGCTCATGTTGAGGTTGCACCGAATGTAATCGGTGTCAGGAGGTCAGAATGCAAGACCAGAGGCATTCTGCCCTTGCGCTACCGAGACTAATTTGACTCTGTTCACTGAATGTATCATATGTCTACACATATACTTTTTTTTCACCGTGTTTTGTTGCGTGCATTGTTTCAGCAGGGAGATGTGTGGCACCCCACTGCAGTGGTGCCCCTGAACTACCCCTGCACCCCAAATGGAGCTCAGCAATGGTGACCCTGTTCCTACTGTCCAGTACTGAGAGGGTTAACCAAGCCAGCAAGCGCCCCAGCTCTCTTTCACGTGCAAGGAGCAGGAGCTGGCCGGCTAGAGAGCGGGGAGAAGAGGAGGTCAGAGGTGAAGGAGACGGCAGAGCTGAGCAGGGTGAAGGAGGAAGCGTGCTTAGAGGAAGAAGAGGAGCGCGGCTAACCTGTTTTCGCAGAGCAGTGCACAGCGGGCGTCTGGAGAATAGCAGCGTGCAGCCGGAGACAGCATGGAGAAGAGCGGCCGCCATCGCGAAGTCTGGACTGGTGATTGACAGCAGGCGGAGAGAGAGTCAGGCCGCGTCGCTAAGCAGAGCCTTGAGGAGAAGGAGACGCTGACCGCGCAACGATCGAGTAGGCGGCCATGGGCAGCAGAGCCGCAGGCTGGGACCCGGGCACAGGAGAAGTGTCACAGCAGGAGCCAGTAGCTGCGCGAGAGTCAGGAGGATCGTTACCGGCCGGAGTCGGCATCTGTAGCAGACGCAGCAGGTACACAGGGTCAGCCCAATGCAAAGTAGCTTAAGGCCTCCCAGGGCACCCCATTAGGCCACTGGCCCACCTGTCCCATTACCCAGCCTTTTTGCAGGATAGTGTGCTATACCCAGGGAATGGGACCGGAAGCAGGCTGTTCCGCCTCACACCCTTGTTAAGCAGAGACTGCCCTGTCACTACCTTAGCACCAGCCATTTATTGAGGCGGGCCTTTCGCCCTCAGTCGCAGCCCCACAGACCCCGGAGTACAAGGGGCTTCACACATCTGGTCAAAGAGAGGCCATCGAGGGACCTCATTGTTTCTATAGAGTACCAGCAGATCCTTGACCCCATTGCAGGGTTCATTGTAGAGCAAGACTTCCTTACTGCCAGTCTGGTGCATTTATTACAAGGAGCTGCCCCAGGTAACGGGAGTTCGCTTGTCCCTCCTCAGAGGTTGTTGTTCAGTTTAAGTCACCTTGGAAGACCATTGCATTCCCAGCAGGGAGTTACTCTATATAACAGGGACCTCTTTGAAAAGGGGACTATTAATTTGTTCTGGCCAAATTCATAGTAGTGTGCACACTAAGGCAGGGCCCACTCTCCCCCTGAGGATTTATCTTCGTGGGACCTTTGCTTGAACTCAGTGACTGTGTACTGTAGCTGGGACTACAGTGTTAACATGCACTTGTATAAGGTATAGTGCCACCTGGCGGACATTTAAAGGTGTCACAGTTTAATTACAGTAGCGTGGCTAAATGCTAGTCCTATTTTTCCTGACATAATTTTTCTCAGAGTGTCTTCTCTAATTACGTCCTATGGTAATATCTTTCTGAAGTCATTATGTTATGTCATTGCATATACTACTGGTGAATGCTACTGTCTTTGCAAAGAAAATCATAAATGAGCATCGCAGACTGGCTATTGGCTTTGCTGAGGTGTTCATTTGTTCACTAGATTCAGATAGGAAAATGTAAATGTCTTTCTTTTCATTTGATGTTTGCACAATTACTTGAAAGGTATCGCAGTAACCGCACTACGAATTTTATTAATAAATAGTCATTGCTGCTAATCGTGGTTGACATCTTTTCTTTGTGGGTCTTTCCCGGGGTGTCCTATCTCTTGCCTCCATTGTCTATCATCGACCAACAAGGGCCATGAAGAACCCGAATTCCCTGCCGTTACCAGATCCAGGTACGTGGTGATACCGACCACACTCACAGGGGGCTCCTGTCACACACTTTCTAGAAGATAATAGATAGAAGGGGGTATTCAATGTTTGGCGCTATTTCTATATTCAATGCTGCTGTTTCTGACAGCATTCAACGTGGATATCGACAAAACAGATCCAAATTGGAAACCATTAGAATGGAATGGGATCATTCGTCAGACTGCATTTAGGTCTACAGTCATTAGGTCGACCCCACTAGGTCGACTGGCAGGAAGGTCGACCTGACTTAAGGTCGACATGGGCCAAGGTCGACATGACTTAAGGTCGAATTTGCATAAAGGTCGACATGAGGAAGGTCGACTGGTCATAAGGTCGACATGGGTTTTTCACTGTTTTTTTATCCGAATGTCGACACAGTCGACATGGACACAGTTGGCAATGAGAATCGGACCCTCGCATCGCTCGCTTCGCTCGCAATGCTTCGGGCACGGTGCCTCGCTGCGCTCGGCACACTATTTTATTCTCCCACCACGCCCTAGTGGATGGTAGGGCATGAAATACCGCCTGTCGGCACATGTCGGCTCAAAAAACAGTGAAAAACCCATGTCGACCTTATGACCAGTCGACCTTCCTCATGTCGACCTTTATGCAAATTCGACCTTAAGTCATGTCGACCTTGGCCCATGTCGACCTTAAGTCAGGTCGACCTTCCTGCCAGTCGACCTAGTGGGTTCGACCTAATGACTGTAGACCTAAGTTCATTCTAATAGATGACCGCTTCCCATTAGAATCTGTTTTGTCGGCAACGGCTGTAGATTGTCGAATTTACAGCCGTTTTCACCGACATGCCCCCTTTTAAACACTTGACAGGTAGTACATTGAATTCCGACTGTCGAGTTGCATCTGAGCTGGCCGAAAATGGCCGGGGATTCCGACTGCCAGAATCCCACATTGAATACCCCCCAGAATCTGATTGGTTGCAGCATCCCATCTTCAGTAGAGCTCACATCTTAGTAAATTCACTCCGTATTGTTTATGTAGATGTATTATCAATAAACTTACTGTACCATTTTTTTTTCCAAAATATGTTTTATTGATCCTCACAAATCACAGTTGATACATACAGGGCCAGATTCTCTAAGCTTCAAAAGTGATAAAATAGAGAGTGATAAACAGTCAGCCAATCAGCTCCTGCCTGACATTTTTCAAACACAGTCTGTGACATGACAGGTAGGAGCTGATTGGCTGGCTGTTTATCACTCTCCATTTTATCACTTTTGAAGCTTAGAGAATCTGTCCCACAATGAGGTAAGAAAAGACAAAGGGTATCACATGAGGAACAATCCACCATTTTCAAATTTCCAAAACATACATAAACAGAGGAAGAAACAAAATATGGTAACTCTAGTAGTAAGTCAATGTTGGACATAGCATTGGTGTAGGAATAGATATAGCCTGTGTGAATCAATCATTAGAGATATCAATCAATAATATCAAACATAATTATACAAATAAAAACAAAAAAACATCAACAATATCAACATCAACAACAGCCCGCACTGTACCTTTTTTTTAGATGAAGAATTTTTCTTTGCCACCTTATTTACCTCATGGCTATTTCTTGCCAGGTCTCAGCCTTCTTGTTCTTCCCCCTGATCCTGACAGCACTATGCCATATTCTCTTTTATGAGAATAGCTGTCTCCATTTTTACTGATGTGTGTCTGATGTAGGGCAGAAAGTTTGTCTCTATCAGTACATGGATTTTCAGACCAATATTCTGCTATAGTGGGAGTGGGGGCCTGAGGAATTGCATCTGCAGAAGCCCCTGTTTCTCCCAGTGGAATGGTTTGAACCTCTAAAGCAGCTACAAGAACCCTTACTCCCCAGGCTTTCTGTGAAGTCATCAAGAAATGCCACAAAGTCATATGCACCTTCCGCCACGGCCATGGTGAATGCAGATATGATGCTAGGGGAGGTCTTTATGAACGCAATTATGTTCCTCACTGTGAGTATGCAAGAGCGGAACCAGCCTATTTAAAGGTCCAATGCAAAGCCAAACATCCTTTGCATGTGCATTTGTCTGAGCTGGGGTCAGATATCTAATTTCAGCTATATTTGAATTAGCTTAATTAACAGCCAATTAATATCCATGTCTTTGCAAAGCTATATCGATGTACTTTAATGTGTGGTTTGATGAGCGGTGGATTGATAAGATGCCAAATGTGATACAGTATGCTGTTGTTGCATGTTTAGTGTGCATGCTCAGCGGCCATTTTGATTATGACATGGGAGAGGGCAGAGAAGTTTGTGGGGTTCTTGGTATTAAAGAAGAGTATGAGACAGGAAGAGTATACTGGGGCAGGAGGATTAAGGGGTGCTGGATATAAAGGTAAATGTGAGCTGAGGACAGGAGGTGGAAGCTCGGGACAGCGTTAGTATGCTGGGACATGACAGAGGATGTGCTGCTACCATAGGCGAATCTAGGGGGTGGTCCGGGGGTGCACAGGACCACCCATTAGACCATTTTGTAGCTGAGGGATGGGGCTTTCCAACGAGCCCAGCCCCGTGTCTCTAGCCCCCTGGGAACCGGAGATACTGCCAGGCAAAGCTGGAACGTTTTCCCTATAGGATAACATGGGACTCGCTAATTCCGACCCCCACCCAGTTCAACGGCTGCCAGTTCCCCCTTCGGCATCACTGAAGCTCGAGGTTGATCTCAGTCAAACCCAAATCGCTGGGCCTTCAATCTGATACCAGACTAGATCCATATGGATTAATTGGTTCCAGGGATATTGAGGTTAAACCGTTTTTTGTTTTTTTCTTAAATGTAATTTCATGACTGTTTATGTTTTTTGAGGGCAGATTTCTCTGGAACCAAACAGCCCAGTTTCACGGGACCAAAATCATTCGAAGCCAACTCAAAAGTTCTTCAATATGATACTGGTCTCATGTAAATGGGTCAGTTGGTTACCAAGATATAGCTGGTTGGTTAAAGGGGGGTAGGGAGAGGGGAGTGGTTGTCTCTCACCCTCACACCAGAAAATGCAGGGACTAGGCTGGTGTATAAGGGGTCAGCCTGGGAATGTCCCTGCATGATCCTGGGACCATATTCCCGGGTAAATCCCTGCATTTTCTGTTGTGAAAGGGGTATTATTTCAAACAGCCGTGACCTGCAGTGCTCTGAATACAGCCGGGCAGCCCCCTGCTCTCTGCCCAGCTGTCAATGACTGTCATCTTGCAGCAGCAGCAAAGGCTCATATAAAAATTTACAGTAAGTGGCACTTTCGGGGGTATTGCTTAAGGGACGCTACAAGTGGCGGTATGTGGGGGCATTACTCATAATGTGTGGCTTAATGTGTAAAGGGCATTACGGTGTGCATCATCGTGTGTAAGGGGCATTATGTGTGCAGCATCATGTGTAAGGGGCATTATGTGTGCAGTATCATGTGTAAGGGACATTATGTGTGCAGCAACATGTGTAAGGGACATTATGTGTGCAGCATCATGTGTAAGGGACATTATGTGTGCAGCATCATGTGTAAGGGACATTATGTGTGCAGCATCATGTGTAAGGGACATTATGTGTGCAGCATCATGTGTAAGGGACATTATGTGTGCAGCATCATGTGTAAGGGGCATTATGTGTGCAGCATCATGTGTAAGGGACATTATGTGTGCAGCATCATGTGTAAGGGACATTATGTGTGCAGCATCATGTGTAATGGGTACTATGGTGCGCGACATCATGTGTAATGGGTACTATGGTGTGCGGCATCATGTGTAATGGGTACTATGGTGTGCGGCATCATGTGTAATGGGTACTATGGTGCCATCAAGCAAGAACCCCCTAGCAATGAGCACGTAGGTAAGCAGCACTTATATGGCAAATATGTAATGGGCATTACGGTTTGTTATATAGTATGTAATGGGCATCATGATGTGTGGCCTTATGTGTAATTGGCATTACGGCGTGTGGCTTTATGTGTAATGGGTATTACGGAGTTTGCTAAAATGTGTAATGGGCATTACTGTGTATGGTCTAAAGTGTAATACCACACCCCTTTTTGTGATGCCACGCCTCCTTCCCATAAGGCCACGCCCCCGTTTTGACGCGTGGCTACGCCGCGCAAAGGTCCCCCTTATATTATGTCTAGATCTGGGACCACCCATTACCATAATTCTAGATTCGCCTATGGCTGCTACCTGTATAGTGACCACCGGCGTCCTGACTGACATAATGCTAACTGCATCCCCATTAATGTACTGTATATGATAACAACTAATGAGCAGGCTAGTAGGAACCTAGCTGAAAATGTGAACACCTAATGCAGCAATATACAAGATACAGTAGGGACAGCTAATAAGCATCCTATGGGTGTACACAACATTTGTTAACATGTATTTGAGAACTGGTGAGACAAATCTTAGCACTGTATTGGAGATACTCTATATGGTTATCTGCAGAGGCGTAACTACAATATTGTGGGCCCCATAGCAAAATCCTGCACCCACTATAGTTACGCCACTGGTTATCTTGCTTGTGAGCATACCTTCCAACAGTTCTGATTTAGCCGATACAGTACCGGTTTTTAACGGCCTGTACCGGCTAAAACCCCCTGTACCGATTGTACCAGTTTTTCTAGCTGCAGCACTTGTTGTCAGGCTCCTCCTCCCGCATTCACCTCTCTCTCAGCCGAGGAGGTTACGGGGACTCTGGGAGGGGTAGTATCCGACACCTCCATATGTTCCCCCTGGGAACTTGAGGGGGATCCGCCTACAGTACTACAAACCCTGAGGTGCCCCACGGGGAACGCAGCCGGCCCGCCTCCCCCTGCTCAGGGATAGGCTACGGTGAGATGAATGTGACCTGTGGGGAGTGCATGAATCACCGCACGGCGCGCAGTAGAAGAGGAACGGCGCCTGGCGGGGGACGTGGGGCAGGGCAAGTTAGGTGATTTTAGACATATTCGGTGACAGAGATCAGCAAGCGGCAAGCAGGGGAAGCTGTGTGACATGTGCTGCTCCCCAGAAGGAGGGGGGGCACGCTGGGCTCTTGTCAACACGACCAATGCTGTGCCCCCGGGATGTGCAGAATCGACCATTACATACCCTCCAACTGACTGTACCATTGAAAGTATAGGAAAGGGGGCTTGGCCATGCCCCCTTTCACAGTGGTCATGCACCCTTTACGTTTGTGTACCAATTTCTGCCCCTCAGATGTTGGAGGGTATGTGTGAGCCCATAGTTAGCTATTACTATACTTGGATTTTCTGAATGTTTTACATTCAATTGTGGAAAAAGACATATGGAAATATGTCATAGATGTGCTATAGTCTTTTCAACTGCCGTGGGTATGTGCGGCTGCTCTGTCACTTTGTTTAGTCAGCCAGCCTTTAGCCAATATTGGTGAACAATATTGTGAGCTGCGAAGTAGTCAAATTGTCTGGAAATGACTGGAAATGAATGGTACTCCGGTTTCCTCCCACAATCCAAAAATATACTGGTAGGCTAATTGGCTCCCAACAAATTAACCCTAGAATGTTTGTGTGCTGTGCGTGTACATGTGATAGGGAATACAGATTGTAAGCTCCACTGGGGCAGGGACTGATGTGAATGTTCAACTATTCTCTGTACAGCGCTGCGGAATATGTGTGCTCTATATAAGAATCTGTTAATAAATAATAATAATAATAAATTGAGGTTAATAATACTGTAGGAACAAAAAACAGGCCCAAATTATGTGATTTTTTTTTTTTTTTCAAATTACAGATCCAAAACCAAAACACAAGATGGTGGTTTTGCAAAACCAGAACCAAAACCAAAAACATGAATATTAATCCATATCCAAAACAAAGTGGTAATGCTCATCTCTGGTATATATCAGAGTAGCATAGCTTTTCCGGCAACTAGATTCCCCTCTGACGATTGTCATACTGCTGCCTGACTTTATTCTGTTTATGTGGCTACAGTACAGACACTCAGAAGTCTGGCACCGCCAGACACCAGAAAGCAAAACAAACACGCTGTACTTTCCCTCGATAAGCATGAAAGGGGATTAAGGGTGACAGAGCTGTCTGTTCATATCTGGAGCTTGGCTCGGGGACGTAAAGACACTTGTTTGAATTCGCATAAGGAACAAAAAAGAAAATGCATGCTTGGCTCCACTTATTCTGCTTTTCACTCGAATAAGCTTTGGTGAGTCCTGTGCTCATACAGTAATGCTTTCAAAAGAAGCAGGAGGGTGATTTTTTTTTTCCAACGTAAATCTTGGGTAATCATATCTACCTTCACTTTCAAGTGAATAACCTTTTGTAACACTTTGCAATGACATGAAGTATGTGTTTTGTTGGAACATGAGGTCACATTGTGAGCTCAGGGGCTGAAGACTTATCTGAAACAGAGATCAAGAATTGTTGTACAAAAATATACTATATCAAACCTGGTGGCTCTACAAAGTATCTTCCTAGCAGGTGTTAACGTGTCATAAGTGTGTTACTAATAGATCAAGGAAAGGATAATTCCAAAAGCAGGGTAATTAACAATAAATGGTCCAGTGTTCAGATTCTTTCCCCTGAGCCTAAATGATGGTGATTTCTTATACCAGAGAAGAAGCAGAAGAAGCTCCTCTTGTGCTCAGAGAGAATAAAATAAGTGTCCAGACAGTATTATAATAACGATAAAGGCGGTGTCCAATGAAACAATTTCCCTGATGAAGTAGAAATGAGGCAGTGTCTGAGACATAAATAACCCACACAAAGGAATAGGGGTCCCCAATGTAGGGTTGTCCATCAATGAGTTCACCAGAATAGGGGGAAAGCCATCAATTGTTCACTGAAGGACACAGACTAAAGGAGACACATATAGTAATGTGATGGCATTTTTAACCTTAGCACCTTTTCCATTAGTCACTGGGAGGAAACCATGGATGGGTGCTAACCATTAGAGGTTAGATGTCGCTCATACCTCAATGGTTCTGCTAGTTTAGTGCGTGAGTGTGTTTGTGTGGGGAACACTATTATTGTGTTTCCGGGTAGAGTACAGATGGAGCATCAGAGCCGAATGGGACACTCGTGCGCTGAGACACTCGCAATCCCCCCTTCTCGGCAATGGATGCGTGAGTGTGTGAGACACTCGCACTTCCACGTCCACCAGATTGCCAGCCACCTGTGGATGGCTTGCCGGCGGCAACACAGGGAATGGCCCAATCTTGTATAACAAATGTTTATTTGACAGGGTTGCTGGCTGTAACTAAAGATTATGGGTGGGATGTACTAAGCATTGCTTTCGTGGCCAATTACCGCATCCATACTTCCATGTGCGATTGGTATTGTAAAGTACAGCTCTCCATATAAGAGCTGCTTTTTGTGATGTTGGGACTTCTTGATTTTTGGCCCATGGAGCCCTTCTGCGCATGTGAGGAGTGACAGAGCAGCCGCGTGCAGTGCTG
This sequence comes from Crinia signifera, assembly GCF_055691185.1. Lineage (NCBI taxonomy): Eukaryota > Metazoa > Chordata > Amphibia > Anura > Myobatrachidae > Crinia > Crinia signifera. The sequence continues at coordinate 274,533,129 of NC_139220.1, forward strand.
GGATGTGTCCAATCTGAACCCTCTGAGCGGAAACTGCACAAAGAAACCCATAGGCTTTTGTATGGTTACTCAAGCTGGTGCGGTGTTTCCCGTTACATTCTGGAGCTTGTTATATAGAGGAAATGCAGCCAAAGTGCAAAAATGGCAGTTTTCATGTTTTTGCTCCATTTTCAGATTAGTACATCCCACCCTAAGAATACAAAGTATTTTCTATTATATATATATAAAAAGGAAAAGACCCTTTCCTGCGCTAGTAGAGTGAGAGCAGCACCTCTGAAGGGTCCTCTGTTAGCAAAGACCCAATCACATAGACATAGAAAAGAAAGGGAGATCAGAGTGCGCTAATTGACCAATAGATGTCACTTAGTAAAAATATATATTTAATACACAATACAAATAAAAAGTACATATAAATCATGTACAATAAAAACCCTTCAATGGGAATCACAAAATATACAGTAGATGAACATCAATAATTGCTCAGAGATTCCATAATCATAAACAGAAGGCCCAACGCGTTTCGTCTGAACCAGACTTCATCAGGGGCAGAAATTGCGGTCAGCAGTAACTGTAATTTACAATGATATATTACATCAGTGAAATTCATATCTGCAATATCACAAAAAAAGGGGAGAATTTCGAGGAAGAACAGGAGGAGGAGATGGAGAGAACAAAAATGGCCACATAGGGTCAAAATCAGACATTTAAAAAATTACATTATTAACTTTTAACATCAAACAATCAATTCATAAATCAAAAGAATTAAAAAATTAATTCATAAATTAATGAAATTGATAGAATCAAGAAATAAGTAATAAGTAAATAATATAAAAATCACCCGTAAACACCACGTGAAAATTAATAACAATGATGCACATACCTATGGATGTTCAGTAAAGATAATATTATGACTCAGATGTCAATAAGACATAATCCAGTAAATTTCCGCAATCTATATAAATTCATACAAATTTACAGAAAGTCACATTCTGTTCTATACATATTAACTAAAGACCTTATGGTTGACTGTTTGACATATTATTACATACCAGAGAAAAGAGTATTCGGGCTTGGAATAACCAAAATAATGATAATAGCCAGATGTAACAGAATCCTCAGATTAACATCTGGTAACAAAAACATTATAAACCTTAGTATAAGGTTACAGTCCAAAAAACATGCAAGTTCAATTCATCAGATAAACTACGATTGGAAAAAGAAAAGAAAAAGAAAAAGAAAAAGGAAAAATCCATGAAAAAAACTTACTGATAATGTCAGGAGCAGTAGCATACAGCTGAAGTTCACCAGTGTGAATGAAAGCACTGTGAATCTGGAGTGTATATATAGCTCCGTGCATATAACGTCACTTCCGGGTATAGAAAAATGAAATTCGTCTGTTAAAGACGTCTGAAACTAATAGTGCTAAGTTCTAAATAAGCTGTGTTATTATAACGCTCCCTTATGTAGTAGAAAAGTGAAATGGGGAGTCTGAAGCGGCCGTTAGATAACTAATACAAGCCAGTGGAACGCAAAACGCATCACGTGCGTTCCAACTTTTTTTTATTTTATTTTTTTTATTTATATTTTTATTTTTATTTATTTTTAATTTTATTTTTATTTTTATATTTATTTTTATTTTTATTTTTATTTTCTTTTCGTACTTCTTGTTTCGAGTATTAGTCACTTTAGGATAACACTTGAATATAGGGGCATGTTAATTTTATTTTCACGTAATAGTTTTATTACATTATATTTTATGTTCACACATTTTTGAGTACACTATACTCAAAGTACACTATTAAGGCCGCTATAAGGAGCGCACTTACATATGCCCCATAGGCTTTTCACTATATATAATAGCACTTCACATATGTTTATTATGGTTGCGGGATGGAGCACATAGGCTATATGGTGCGCTCCATCGTATAATAATTCCGCTTTATAAACAAGTTCACAACACACTGTTACGCACATAGATATCCATCATGGCCGCCCGGATGGAACGCATGGGGTATGCTGTGCGTTCCATCATTAACACAGGCTGAGCGAACCATCACTGCCCGCCCATCCCACTCACATCACCTGCGTATTGATTCTTGGACTTCCGCCCAAAATGGCTGCCAGTTGGAACGCACGTGATGCGTTTTGCGTTCCACTGGCTTGTATTAGTTATCTAACGGCCGCTTCAGACTCCCCATTTCACTTTTCTACTACATAAGGGAGCGTTATAATAACACAGCTTATTTAGAACTTAGCACTATTAGTTTCAGACGTCTTTAACAGACGAATTTCATTTTTCTATACCCGGAAGTGACGTTATATGCACGGAGCTATATATACACTCCAGATTCACAGTGCTTTCATTCACACTGGTGAACTTCAGCTGTATGCTACTGCTCCTGACATTATCAGTAAGTTTTTTTCATGGATTTTTCCTTTTTCTTTTTCTTTTTCTTTTTCTTTTCTTTTTCCAATCGTAGTTTATCTGATGAATTGAACTTGCATGTTTTTTGGACTGTAACCTTATACTAAGGTTTATAATGTTTTTGTTACCAGATGTTAATCTGAGGATTCTGTTACATCTGGCTATTATCATTATTTTGGTTATTCCAAGCCCGAATACTCTTTTCTCTGGTATGTAATAATATGTCAAACAGTCAACCATAAGGTCTTTAGTTAATATGTATAGAACAGAATGTGACTTTCTGTAAATTTGTATGAATTTATATAGATTGCGGAAATTTACTGGATTATGTCTTATTGACATCTGAGTCATAATATTATCTTTACTGAACATCCATAGGTATGTGCATCATTGTTATTAATTTTCACGTGGTGTTTACGGGTGATTTTTATATTATTTACTTATTACTTATTTCTTGATTCTATCAATTTCATTAATTTATGAATTAATTTTTTAATTCTTTTGATTTATGAATTGATTGTTTGATGTTAAAAGTTAATAATGTAATTTTTTAAATGTCTGATTTTGACCCTATGTGGCCATTTTTGTTCTCTCCATCTCCTCCTCCTGTTCTTCCTCGAAATTCTCCCCTTTTTTTGTGATATTGCAGATATGAATTTCACTGATGTAATATATCATTGTAAATTACAGTTACTGCTGACCGCAATTTCTGCCCCTGATGAAGTCTGGTTCAGACGAAACGCGTTGGGCCTTCTGTTTATGATTATGGAATCTCTGAGCAATTATTGATGTTCATCTACTGTATATTTTGTGATTCCCATTGAAGAGTTTTTATTGTACATGATTTATATGTACTTTTTATTTGTATTGTGTATTAAATATATATTTTTACTAAGTGACATCTATTGGTCAATTAGCGCACTCTGATCTCCCTTTCTTTTCTATATATATATATATATATATATATATATATATATATATATATATATATATATATATATATATATATATATAAGTTGCGTGTAGGGAACGCACACCACTCCTAAAGTAATTCTGAGTGCCAGGTCGTGATTAGATACAGGCTTGTTTACACATGCAGCAAAAGTGTATTCACTGCATATGGAAGGACCAGCACATCAAGCAAATAATGCAAAAAATGATTTAATGTGTAAGATCATAATACTCATCACATGGGTAGACAGCAGCTCTTAGAAATCCACATCTTGTAAGTGGCAGCAGCACAGTGAAAGTCCACACCATGGGCAGTGTCCTGACGGACCGTTTCGGCGAACATACGCCTTTCTCAAAGGATAGCCACCAAATGCATGTATACATGATCACTTAAATACAAGTGGAATGTGCCACACTTACCAATAGCCAGGGTCCGCTCCACGCCAGATCACTGCCGCGTTCCCGCCATGTCTGCGCCGTATCCCTCAGCCGCGTCATCGTCCATCTCCCAGGAACCAAAGAACCGGAAGTGGAACTGAAAACACTGGCCGGGGACCCGGAGAGCAGCATCAGCGGGCGCACAAGCAGGATATCAATAGTGAGGCGTCCCCGTTGCTATGGTAACGCGGCGATCCCATTCATTAAAATTCGCCAAACCAACACAACACCAAAGCTAATATATAATTAAATGCTTATGCAGCATTTAACACCACAATGTCCAAAAGTACCAAATATAAAGAATAATAAAGTATGTCATGAGGTATGTAGGACCAAGACCACGTATCTCAATGGGGACGGGAATATCAATCCCCAACAAAATTAACCGCATAATCACCGAGTAGGTGTGCAGTGATATAACTATCAAAAAAGTCCCATCAGCGTGGTCAATATTCAGACATCTCTCATGATAAAGCTATAATAAATGGGTCATACTGTAGGAAGACACATAAGCACAACAAGAAAAAACAGAAAATACAAAAAATATACAACTTAGAATAAAGTATAGGTCATTGGTCAAAAAAGACCATATATGCCCAATCAGGTACACCCATTTCTAGGACTAGATAAATATAGACATATTGATTTCTGCCATATGCTCAACTTCTTAGGGCGGTACGGATAACCTCCCGACCGGAAGATCTTGATGGCACCCTTAGAGAGATGAGTAACTGCTTCATCAAGAGAGGCTATGATGCCAAGGAGGTTGATGGTGCTAGAAGGAGATGTCTTGCACTCGACCGTGGAGAGCTTCTTAATATGGCAACTAAGAATAAGACTAAAGAGGAGAGAATGATGTTCTCGAACACTTATTCTATTATGTCTGGCAAACTCAGGGCCGCTATGATGCAACATTGGCACATCCTTCAGACGGATCCTCTGATAGGAGATATGTGCAGAAAACCTCCTATGTTCTGTTATAAGAGGAGTCAGAGCATTCGACAACACGTGGTCTATTCGGACATCAGTCCAAGAGTCGATAAACCAAGCACATGGTTAAGTACGAGAAAAGGCTCTTTTAAATGCTCAGGATGTGTCAACTGCGGGCATATCATCACAGGTAGCAGCTGGCAGCATGCACAGACGGGCCAAAAATTTATCATCAAACACCGCATGGACTGTGACACCAAGTATGTGGTGTACTTGGTTATTTGCCCGTGTCAGAAAATCTATGTGGGCAAGACGGTCCGCTCTCTGAAGGAGAGGATAGGGGCCCACCGATCTTCAGTCAAGAAGGCATTGCTAAAGGTGGACAATACTACCCCCCCGGTTGCCAGGCATTTTGCCTTTTGTGGACACAAAATGAACGAATTTAAGTTTATGCCTATTGATCACATACCCCCACTGAGAAGAGGGGGTGATCGACACAAACGACTGCTCCAACGCGAGAGTCAATGGATCTACAATCTTCAATCCTTGGCCCCCCAGGGACTCAATGAAGAAATCAATATGTCTATATTTATCTAGTCCTAGAAATGGGTGTACCTGATTGGGCATATATGGTCTTTTTTGACCAATGACCTATACTTTATTCTAAGTTGTATATTTTTTGTATTTTCTGTTTTTTCTTGTTGTGCTTATGTGTCTTCCTATGACCCATTTATTATAGCTTTATCATGAGAGATGTCTGAATATTGACCACGCTGATGGGACTTTTTTGATAGTTATATCACTGCACACCTACTCGGTGATTATGCGGTTAATTTTGTTGGGGATTGATATTCCCGTCCCCATTGAGATACGTGGTCTTGGTCCTACATACCTCATGACATACTTTATTATTCTTTATATTTGGTACTTTTGGACATTGTGGTGTTAAATGCTGCATAAGCATTTAATTATATATTAGCTTTGGTGTTGTGTTGGTTTGGTGAATTTTAATGAATGGGATCGCCGCGTTACCATAGCAACGGGGACGCCTCGCTATTGATATCCTGCTTGTGTGCCCGCTGATGCTGCTCTCCGGGTCCCCGGCCAGCGTTTTCAGTTCCACTTCCGGTTCTTTGGTTCCTGGGAGATGGACGATGACGCGGCTGAGGGATACGGCGCAGACATGGCGGGAACGCGGCAGTGATCTGGCGTGGAGCGGACCCTGGCTATTGGTAAGTGTGGCACATTCCACTTGTATTTAAGTGATCATGTATACATGCATTTGGTGGCTATCCTTTGAGAAAGGCGTATGTTCGCCGAAACGGTCCGTCAGGTCACTGCCCATGGTGTGGACTTTCACTGTGCTGCTGCCACTTACAAGATGTGGATTTCTAAGAGCTGCTGTCTACCCATGTGATGAGTATTATGATCTTACACATTAAATCATTTTTTGCATTATTTGCTTGATGTGCTGGTCCTTCCATATGCAGTGAATACACTTTTGCTGCATGTGTAAACAAGCCTGTATATATATATATATATATATATATATATATATATATATATATATATTCGTATTCTGGAGGCAAATTTACAAACCAGTTGTATTTGACTGATTCGTAATTGGCGATGGCGTATGCATTAGTATTCGTATATACGAATATGAATGTGCCATGAATACGAATAAGAATTGGTGTAGTTTAGGCATAGCAAATGTCAAAATATAAAATAATCGTATTTACTAGTACGAATACGAATATTTTAGCCGTATTTGGCTTAGTAAATTTCCCCCATCATATATTGTTCTTTTCTACTATTTGGTAGTTATGGATTAGAGGGTGTACACATTTGTCAAATCCACCAAAATAGTACTGTGCATGACTAAACTCGACCATTTGAGATGAATCAGCATGATATTGGTCATGAAATAAAAAAAGCGGCTCCAGAGGTGGGGCTACAGCACAGTTCAAATTTCAAACATCGAGCCACACCAACTGCCGGTGAGTCAGTTTGAAATGGCAGTTGGTGAAACTACCCTATTTACATTTTGAACTGTGCTGCAGCCCCACCTCTGGAGCTGCTATTGCTTATCAGCTATATGTATACTACTAATACCCAGCCATAATCTTAAGTAACACAACCAACAACTACTGTAACTTCCACAACACATTTATAAAAAAAGACAGTTAGCTAACCTCATGCTAAAACAGATGGGGTTAGGAGCTGAATAAGACCAAATTAATGAAATGTTGCTCAAGCTTGGACACCTGTAGACAGAAGTGCAGGGATTAATGTATGTAGCTGCATTATTAACCAAAGGGCATCAGTCAAGGTGGTATAGAAAGATGCAATGCTAACCGTAACCCTACATTCTATATAAAGTGCTGGGTCAACCATTACATTTGCTGTGTTGTGCCTCTATACCTTATGGCAGCCAATGATTGCTCATTGTTTCCTGTGTACCACTTTGAGGTGTGAAGGAAAGTCTAAAAGTGCCCTTTCCAGACTACTGCAGTACAACAGCGAGTCTTCTGGATTTATTATCCTTTAAAAGACTGATATTAAAAATAAACAGTCTGTGGGGCTTCTGAATTATTGGGTTCCCCAGACTCCCTCGAGAGCAGGTCCCCTCCCAATGATGTAATTATCAGTACATCACACCAATTGGCTTCTCCCTTCTGCACGATGAAGCCATTAGACCCACCCATCTACAGACCACCTGCATCTCTCCCCCAGTGACCTCTTTAAAAGGGCCATAAAAACATTCCAATGTCCTAATAATAGGTTTTCCATTCAAACCAGTGGTAAAGCAAAAACAAAAATGACACCTTTCATTTTCTTTATGAATTTAATTCCCCCATGTCCTTTATTCCTCCGGATTAAATGTTTACATTCTGTACTTAAACTACTTCTAGATGTGTTTTAAAACAATTTGTGCTCAGTCTTCTGTCAAGGTCTTGCTGGTTTTTTTTCTGAAAACAAAATAGAGAAAAGTGCTTAAATGAAAACTTTATTAGAAAACATAATTATACCAAGGGGCACCAACATAATATTTAGGTTTGTTCTACTTAAATTACACTTAGCAAAGTAAACGTTAGTAAGTAAAAGTACTGACCTTAGGGTCAGGTCACATGGAGCTTGCAAAAACACAGTATTGTTCAGTATGTACAGTGATTAAAGTAAAATATATGTTGGGAAAGTATATTAGGATGCTTTTAATCTGTCACAATCTGAGATATCTCCTGACAGACAGTATTGCACAGTTCTAACATGGTGAGAAATTTGGCCTTAGTGGCTTTTCCTGTGGCATTGTCCACTCCACTGCCAGTTATAGCCCATAATAGCCCCCATCTCAATGCAGGATACCATAAATGTGTTATTAATGTTTTATTGTTAAATCCACCAACCACTTACAGATCTTATAGCTCTTTGCACCACGTATATTTACATTTGGACATTTATTTAGAATAGTTTAGGCTGTCCATTGCAGACACACTTCCATCAAAGTGTACAGATAAAGATGTCACATAATAAATTTGGGATGTGTAGTAAGTGGCAAAGTCAAGGGCAAAAGCGAGGAAAGGATTCTAGATTAGGGTGGGCAGAGGAGGGAGTTGATGATAGAAAATATATGCTGGGGGTTCAAAGTTTGGGCAGATATGATGTTTTTGTAGTGTGAATGTTTAGAGAGGTAAAAGACAGATGTAAGGGAGGCATTGTATAGGGGAGTGTCTTGTTCAGGACAGGAGAGTGATAGAGAGAGAGTCAAGCAGGAAGGATAAGGAAATGGTGTTGATGGCCTCAGTGATACACTTAGTGATGGTAGCCTTGGGAGGTAGAGATGAAGAAACAGAGAGGGATAAATTAAAAGAGAGCAGGTGGTGGTCAGTGAGGATGAATGATAAGTTGGAGAACTCAGAATCATCCCAACAGTAAGGGATGTTGGAGAGAATGGGTGAATAGAGGAAGTAGGTGAGCCAAGAAGCAAAGTGATTGAGAAATTTGGTGGGAATACCGATGGGACAGTAAATGACAGATACTCAGAGGTGAACAGGTTGGATCAGGCTTACACCACGAACCTCAGATGTAGATATTGTAAAGCTGGGTACACACTTTTTCTGTCCAATCTGTCTGATGGGAACAAAGATCTGGTAATGTATTGGAGAAAATGACAATTAATCATTTGCACCCAAATGCTGAAAAACTAGTCATTCAGACAAATTGGTTAAATTTGATCTAACAGATTTGTCCAAACAATAGTTTTTGTCCAGTTTGCAGTGTTCGGGAACACATGATTGATATTCATATGGTTTCACACATTACAATACCATATTTTTGTTCACACAAGACAGATTGGACAGAAAAATCTCTATAGGTGAGTATCCAGTTTTAGGGAAACAACTAATGGTATGAGCACAGAAGGACCCCCAGCACCACTGCCACCTCAACAGCCAGGAGGGGGAGGAGTTGGTTTGAATGTGAGGCCCCCAGCAGAGATCAGCATGGAATCACTCATTGTTGAATCTGCCCAGTAGTGTTAAACAGTATGTATGTAACATAAATTTTACAGTATCAAAATTAAATCAAAAAGCTTTTGCCCTCCCCCAGTCATTCTATTGAATTGTCTATACCACAACTTTTAATTTCACACTTGGAGCACTGGAAATATACCTCTCAACATGACCTATATCCAGGATGGACGCAATGCTCTGTTCCTGGAATACCCTCATTTGAATGATTTATGTAGCCTTCAGTCTGTAAAGAAGGACTTAAGTTTCAGATGGCCGCTGCAGTCTGAATTTGGGGCGGGCACTAACATCATGTGATGCCAGCTGCACCACCCATGCGACTGCCCTGCGTTGCAAGGGGAGCGGCTTTTAATGTGGACGCCCGCCCTCCGGCCCCACCCTGCCTGGTCAAACGCCTTGGCGACTGTGATCCTCAACGAAAGCTTTTGCACAGGGGGTCTGCTCATGTGCATTTTCACGCATGCGCAGACCCCCCACCATGGTAAACAGGGCCAAATTTGGACCCGTATGAATGGGTCTGAATTGGCCCCATATGTAGTAAAATAATATCTAGAAATTGAAATGTAAATAATAGGACCATTCCCTCTGTAAAATGTGACTGTTCATATGTCCTACTTTCATTTACAGAAAGCCCGGATTATTTGGTTAATTAAGTCACTAAAATGTGTTCCTGAATTTTGTAAAGACATCATTAAAAAAAATTCCTGTAGAAAGTGAAATTGTGCGTCTCCCTGCACCAGTCCATTTGTAACTTTTCCTAAAAGCATCCTTGAGTAGAAGTATAAAGTACTGTACTGTACATGCCATTTAACTCCAGAACATTGTACTTCAGTGCCACTTCAATAGGCTTAATGCACAATATATATTTCAACCCTGTTTTATTGAAAACACAGGTAGTTTTAGTGCTAACAAGCTTTTAACTTGCCCACTTAAAGCAGCAGTTGGATTGCTTAGAATAAATAAACTGAAGTACAGAATAAAAATGCCTGGGTATTACATAGCTGCATAGTTATTGCAGGAGCAGAAAGACCCAAGTCTATTGAGTTGTGCCCGGGTGTAACTTAAAATCTTGAAAGCCCCCCCACCATTGGCATTGAGAGGTAAAAAACGCACACACACACATTGTGTAAAAAAGAACAGTTGTGACAAGACCAGGACAGCGGTGACAGGACAGAACAAGACAGACCAGGCAGGCAAGAGGGGTGACAGGACAGAACAGAGGGGGCAATAAAGAAGGGTAACATGGCAGGACAGAAAAGAGGGGGGGCAAGAGAAAGGGGTGACAAGACTATGAAAGAGATGACAGGGACATGATGGTGAGGATACGATAGAGGTGACTAGGAAGGAAATAGGTGACAGTGACAAGACAAAGAGGTCAGTTCAGACATGATAGGTTCAGGATAGAGGTGACAGGGAGCAGATTAGGACAGATAGAACAGGTACTGAACAGAACAGGGAACAGGAGAAAGGGGTGGTAGGGATGTGACTGTAAGGACAGGGACAAAGTAGTGGAGACATGACACAGATGGCAGGACCAGGACAGAGGTGACAGGGCAGAAAATAGGTGATGGGATCATGACAGATGGAGCAGTGACAGGAACTGATGATTCATCCGTGTATATGCACTTACTAATCGTGAGCTAGGCTAGTGGAACTGCCACCAGGCCGATCCTTCAATCCTGTGCATGGGTGGATAGGGATGAAAAAAAGCCCAGGAAATTTCTGGAACCTGCCCTCATGGAGGCAGGGTCTGTTGAGGAGGCGGGGACTATTGAAGGAACATCATCCCTCCTTATAGGGCCTTATTCTGAATTGGCACAGCTGCAGCCATTCTTGTGTCTTTTCCTGCAGATATGATTGAGACAGAGATTTACTGCTAACTCCACTATAATGTCCTTCCATACTGTCATGGGCAGATTGGGAATTTAAAAAGTGGCCCTGGAAAAACAATCCAAAAATTAGCCCAGTAACACACCCACATTGCCAGCTCGATACCTTCTATACGTCAACACAACCACACCAGCATGTCACCCTCCACCACCTAACACACCCACACCAGCATGTCACCCGCCCCCTTCTGACGGCTGGCGACAGATGAGATTCGCTCCATCTGTAGATGGCACAGATCACCTTAACCACTTGAGTGGTATTCTCAGAAATTTTCCGGGCTCAGTCGCACTGCCGCAGCGGGCTGTCCCGGAAAATTTACGGGCATACCACTAAGAAGAAGGTGTGCGCCAGTGGTGTCCAGGTGTGCACCACTACTGCATTACCTGTCTGGGCACCCCCCACCTCCCCTTCCCTCCCATCGTTTGGCCTCACCTCTCTGGCAATCATATGCCGGCCAGTGCTCCCCTGTCCCTGCCGCCATTAGTTGTATAAGTAAGCAGCAGGCGGCAGGCTCGGGATGTTCAACGCGGCTCTAGGGGACTCGGGATTTCGGGCGCCCGAAATCCCGAACATCCCCGAGTCTGCCACATAGTATGATCGGCGGCTGGGGCCGCAGCAGGGCACAGGAGCTCTGGCGAACGGCGCCGAAGCAGAGATGGGGGGGAGAGACGCGGGGGGGGGGGGGGGGTGGCCCACAGGTGGGTTTTGCTGGGGCAGGACAAACCTGCCTTGGTACGTTTGCAGCTGTGCACACAGGGGGAAAAAACATTTGCAATCACTCACCATTAAATGCTTTTCCCAGAAAAACCGACAGCATGCCGACCCCAAACGCTCCGTATCTGTTGCTCAACATGCAAGCGCCAGAATTGCTAGCCTTCGCTGGTTTTGTTCGCACAGATGTCTTGTGCATGTGCACTGCGGAATGTGCGCATGCGCAGCCATCCGATAATCGCCAGGGTCCAGCGATCAGGGCTGAATCAACCCCTTGTCCGCTCAGTAACTGAGCTATTCAGCTATTTGAGAAGATGCACAAACAGATATCTGCTCCTGGGGTTTACAGAAGCTTCTACAAAGGGTATTTGTGGGATCAAAGTAATTAAACAAAACCAAATTACTTAGGCAAATATTAGCTTCATTCCAGATATTTAAACAACAAAAAACAAAACAACATAAAATAACCTTTGACAAAGTAAGTACACAAAAAGAAAAACACATTAAGCTATTACCAGGCAATGCTTTCCATAATTTTACTTTCCTTAAAATTTTGTAGATATGGTAAAATAATAAAAGAAATATGATTTTTTTCCTATATACAGCATTTATTTTTTATGTTGTAGCATATACTCAATTGTAAAGGTTATGTATTATTTCTGCGGCAACTTCTCTCCTTTTCAACTTTTAAGCGACTTTTCAAAACGTCCCAGATGTTGCCCTACTCTCATTAGCAGTAAAATAATTAGAACATAAAGTCATAAAGAGGCAGAATCGATGTTGCAAGGCTCCCCTCCAGCTTACAGATTCATATTTCACACTTTCTAAGTACGCTATTTTTCCATTAACAGCATTTTTTAATTAAAACTGTAAAAAGCATTATGTGTTTGCAACCGTAATACCAAAAGCCAGCCTGCGTGTAATATTGTCATTCAACAAAAACTACATTGTTGATTAAAAACAGTAATAGAATCTACATAGCGTTTCGTAGGTCCAGCGTAGGTCCAGCAGTTACAAGAAACACAGAATGAAGATAATCCTGATATTTACAGTGGTAACATATACAGTAGCCCGCATCCCCAGGAGTGTAATGAAAAGGGGGACCACTGCCTCCTTTGGCCAAGCATATAAAAGGGGGCCCAAATTTGAAATGACAAATAGTGGGGCAGATGTGAAGTGATAAAGTGGTAATGAAGTGGAAGGTGATCACACGCCAGCCAATCAGCCATGTTTGAAAAATTAAAATGTGGAGCTGATTGGCTAGTTTGTTCTCACCTTCCACTTTATCACCTCTTTATCACCGCTTTATCACTTCACCAGGCTTTGTAAATCTGCCCCATTGGGAGGTATGCATCAGTATTCTTTATCTTCCCAAAAACTATTTGTTGCAACTTTTACTTACAGCCATATTTACAGTATTAATCATTTGGTTTTTGACTCAGTAATTATAATTTGTTATCGCTGCTTAAGCACACCAACCTATGCTCCCAGAAGGCGTAGTGGACTCACAAGTTTTTGGTCATTAGTCCCCCACACCAAGGAGGAGTGGGTGGATCATTTGCATCATGCAAGCTCTCTTGCAAAGTGTGCATTATAGAAGGCCAAACCAGGAATAGCAGGTACTTAAAGAGGGGGAGGAGAGTTAAAATAGAGCATATTCAATCATTTCAGCCCCATCTATTCAAAATGCCATGTCTGTTTTAATGTCATAATAAATATGACTTCTGCCTCTCTTGCTCTTCCCAGAAAAAGGGTGAGTTTAAGGTAGGCAATTCTGTGTAAGTAATAAAGGTTTGCCTGCACATATTAAGTGGATTATGCAGGACTTGAGCTTTGATAGAACCCATATTAGAGATTGAGGGGGGTATTCAATGCCGGGTCACGACTGTTGATCCGTCCCGAGCGCCGTGACCCTTGCCCGTTTTCGTTTTGCTCGACAGCATATCGCCAGGCAGGATTCAATGTCCCGCTTCACGATTGGTGAAAAAAGTGGCGTGTCCGCGTAATCGGCTTGTTCTATCGATCTGCCTGTTTAATGCTGTTGGGCAAGACAGCAATGAATAGGCGACCTCTGCATTCTCCACCATCGTAAATAGCGGCAAGGATTGAATACCCCCTGAGTGTTCACAAATTTGATCCCATCATTTCTCCTCTGTGAGCCTGGCTTACTTCAGCATATATATGGCCATTACTGGAGAGAGATGCTAAGGATCCATTTTCTGATTATTATTGTGTCGCGGTAGTCTGTATGCTACAACAGGTAACACCATCCCAACATAGCATTAGCTAATCGGGCCCAGCTACTTTCACAGTTGAAAATGGGGCACTGCTTCTGATGTGGTCCCTTCAGATACATGCTGGACATACAGTACTGTAATTTATATTTGCAGGCACCCCCTGAAAATGTGCCCTAGTCTGATATCTTATGCACACCTGAGAATATTACATGGATGATGTTGCCATGGGCAGAAGCTGAGGGGGTAGTTGTACTGCACACAGCTCTCTCCAAAGGCATTAATATACCTTAGATGGATGCTCATCACTAGCTTTATTACCATGTAAGCTGACCAATAGCAATAAGGGCCTTTTTTTACTTGATAAATATAAAAGCTCACTTATAATGTTGAATAACAAATTATAATAAATGCCAAATTCCATCAAAAAATAAACATTGAAACTCCTACACCTTGTATATTACAAAGTACACAAGACTGCTGTGTGGTAAAGGTGTGGCTATTGTGTATGGTATAGCACAAAGAGTTGTACTATATGCTTTAAGGCCCATAACTGGGATTGGGTAAAAAGCAAATTGGTCCTTACCAAAAACTCAGGACCAGTCCGACTTCCTGTAGTGACCCATGCCACTGTGAAGCTTGTACTACATGTCTCTGGCTGCCCCGTCAGGGGAGTGTCATCCCATTTGTGTCTGTGTGTGTGGTGAGGGGTGTCTGTGGAAGCTGTCACCAGTGAAAAGGGTAGGGGAAGATTACAGCCTTTTTGCATGATCTTGACCATCCCAGTCCTGACAAGCTCCACAGTGGCAAAGGTTGATGCAGGGAGCCCGTCCAGTTTGTCGTTCTAGGGACCGGCCCATTTTGATTTCCCCCCTAAACCCCCCCCCCCCCCCCCGGGTGCCGGATGGGTTCCCGACAATCGGGAACCCGACAGTCATTTACCCGACATTGGGATCCCGACTGTCAAAACGCCGACAGCCGGGTGCCCAATGGCCACCCGCTATTTTACCTCATGGGGGTCCATGACCCCCATAGAGGGAGAATAGAATAGGTGGCTCGCGTAGCGAGCCAATGTGCCCGCAGGGTGGCGAGCGCTTTTTTGTGCTCGCCATGCTGTCTGACTCCGTGCAATCGGGATCCCGACGTCGGCATAATGACTGTCGGGATCCCGACTGTCGGAGCCCCATACCACACCAACCCCCCCAAATCCTTATGACACTACTGTATCTAGCAAAAATGATTTGCTTGTGAGATTTTTCATCACACATCCCATATAATGTTCAGAACTAGGCAGCTGTCAGCCGTGGCTGGAATTCTGCCTCAAACCCTGCTAACCATACACAACACATTCCTTTATTGCTGAAAGACACACTGGGCTTTTAGGCAGAACAAAGAAATTAAAACAATGAAGCCAAAGCGGATTCTGTTTGAACTGTTCCTTAATTAGTACATTTCCCTGTAATTCTTTGTACTCTGGTACAAATGACTCCTATCTGTTGTCAATGTGAAAGTTTCGATCTGTTCTTTTAGGGAAGGCTGTTCCTTTCATGCCCTTTCATGGGTAGAGCGACCACAGAAGAACAGGCATATTAATCTTGACACAGTGCGGTGTTAGGCTGTAATGGAGCCTTCCCTGCCCGCTCTCTGATTTACATGAGACGTTCAAACACCTGTCACTTCAGATGACCCCATTAACTTCACGATACTGTTCTTCAATGAAAAACACACCTTCTCCGCAGCTGCCATGAATAAAACACTCTGTGCCCGACAAAAGGATTGGAAGGCACGTTGTATTAGCTGATGTCTGATAACCGGGCTGCCTTCTGTACTCCTTACATGATAATAAATTAGCTCCACTTCTGTCCTGTTCTGCAAATGTAAAAATGTTTTAGATAATAGTATAAGATGGTTTTCAAATTGCTGAGTTTCTGAGTCAGCGAGGACTGATGAAAAGGTAGAAGACTAAACTGTTCTCAGGAAACAACCCAAAACATGTAATGGGAGATACAGCTACTCTTTAATTACTTTAAGAACCAAGGGAAGGCCTGAGCTCTATAGCTGTTAAATACAAAGACAAATCTAAATGATTGGTAGATGTATGAAGCAGTGATAAGGGAGGAGAAGTGAGCCAGGGCCCATGGCAACCAATCAGCTGCTCTGTATAATTTTCTATTATGCAAATTATAGATGTTACTTCAGTGCTGATTGGTTGCCATTGGCCACTTCTCCTCTGGCTCACTGCTTCATACATCTACCCATTAGTGTATGACCTGATGTCTGCCTTCCCTCAGACTATGTCTTTCGCTGTCACAGATAGGGATCTGATCTCATGGGACATGGCCAATAGGGGATTCCCTCTCACCATCAGTAACCGTCTGTTACTGACTCCACTAACTATGCAGTGGGTGGGTCTATAGCTGCCACCACCAGACTCCGACCACGTGGTGTGGGGAACCATGGTTACTTGCTCAGGTCTGCATGCTGGCACCTGAGTACAGCTTGCTGCGGTGTATGCGTCTTCACACTGCTGAAACACCTGGCTGGTGTCGGCTGGGGCAGCTGGCAGAGGGCAGAACTTGGTGCTGGGCTCATACCAGAACAGGTGGAGAACTAAGCTATGTTTGGAATACACCTGCTGGTCGAAAGATGAGGTAGTCATCTTGAAGCAATTGGGTTTATTTGCTCAAATATAAGTCCTGAAAAGGACCCCCTGCTATTGCTAGGGGGCACAGCATACAAGATGATGTACATACAAGCCGATGTACAATTTTACAGGCCATCTTTGAGCCTCTTTATCCCAAATCCACACACAATACCGCAGGGCATAATTCCACTCGGTCCTCTCCAACCAATCAGTTCCTCCCCCATTTACTGTACCTTTAGGTCTGATTCACATATCGTCAGACCATCTTACTTGCAATGCATAACTAAATCAAGATTACATGCCAAAATGATGAATCCAATTTTCTTAGAATATTTAACTTCCAAGTTCCAACAGATGTGGCGATCATTTGACACTTCACATAAAGAAACACAGAAGTAAAGGCCCATACAGACACTACGATGTGTCACATCTTAACTACCATCGTTCATTTTCACCCTTGAAGTGAAAATGAAAGACCTCAGCATTGCAGTGATCGCTGGTGCACGACAGATGAGAAACGACCACAAACGATGCAGGTCCTTTTTCTATTGAAAAAACAAACATTGTTAACGACCATAGCCAAATTGACCTGCATGCATGGACGATGGCTATGGTCTTTAACGACCCACGGGTACGCGCATCGTTTGTAGTCGTCCATCATTCACAGCATAAACACTAGACGATGTTGAAAGATTCACCTCCTGAACGACCCTGAACGAAGTCGTTCTGAGTTGTTCAGGAGGTGATTTATAATGGGGTCGTTCATCATCATTAAGGAATCATCGTAGTGTCTGTATGGGCCTTAACACTTTGCACACAGGAGTTGCAGACACCCAGCCCATTTATTTTAGTAATAACACCTTGTCCACAGAAACTGCAGACACAAGGCATGTTACCTGCTGTGCATTGCTCAACAACAGAAGGTCCCAGGCATAGGAAATTAGCATCTCATGTCCCAGCCACAGAGCTCGTGAGAACTTCCCCGGAGCATTTGTACTTTCAAAATACATTTCTGAATACTCTTAAATAAATATATGCTTTGTGCAATACTCCTAGATATAAATACATTGATATATGTAAATATGTAATCCTACTACTGTGCAAACAGCACTACATATAGGGGGCTATTCGAATTCGCAGCCTTGTGTGTCCATCAAACCCCACCCGGTGAATGCCAGGCCGCCCGCTACCCCCTCACAACACGGGTTTGCATGCACTTGCTGCAAATGGATGTTTAACATAAAGGTCAATTCGCAGGCTAGGGGGCACCACCCCCATCATTTGATGGTCGCCGACCATCGAATGATGGCGAAGGTGCACGCATATCTAAGTGACTCTGAGATCGCTTAGATATGCGTGCACCGTCGGGAGGAAGTGGACAGGAAGCTGACATCCGGTGATGTCAGCAGGCGCATGGTCTATGCAGATGCCGTGTGGTCTGGCTGTCCACATGGAGTCTGCTGAAAATAACAATCCAATAATGGCTGCCGCCTTGGAGGAGACTGATACTAGAGGTAATTCTGGAGCTAGCTAGGGAAAACATTTACGTGTGACTGGCGGACGGGATACCAGTGGTCCGAAAACTGACAACGGCATCCCGATATTGAGGATCCTGGCAGTGGCTGGGTAAGTATAATTCCCCTCTTCCCCCCAACCATCCTTACCTGATGCCTAACCCCAATCACCCCCCCACACACACACACACACACCACAGCCTATTATTAATTACCAGTTACTTATATTGCTAACACATAATCCACAGTGCGGGCTGCAAGTCAATTGGATGACAGCGGAGGACAGAGACCGCTAAGGATATACTGTAAGAATGCAAAGAAATATTTAGGGCAGGATGTATTAAAGCTGATGCATCAGGGTCGTATTAAGGGGCTAATGGGCCTGGAGCTGGAAATGTTCATGTAGGCAGGTGGAACCCATGTATTATATACCCCAATGTTTCCTTAAATATATAAAAGTACAAAAGTTACATAGATACATAGAGTTGCATGGCTGCATATTTCCCCATTGGGTGTGATCTGTTTAAATGGAGAATTAGTTAGACCCACTTTTAGTCATCTGCTGATTATTGTCATTGGCACATGTGGGTGAGGTCAGACCAACCTGCCCCTCACAGCTAACTGGGATGAATATACTTACCAGTTTATAAATGCAGAATGGCTAAGGGTAAAACCATGGTGCAGGCCCACATCGTAGTACATACTATTATGTTGGCTATGAGCTTCCTCTTGACTGGTCAGGAAGCTCGGCAGTAAGGAAAAATACCCCCAAAAGCAAGGTTCTGAGAGAATGATGGGTACAACAATGGTACTTCTAAAACCAATGTCTGGGGGATGATGGGGTTTGGTACAGCTGTGCTCTCAAGTAAATGTGTAAGGGATGTGGGGCAGATATTGGTAGTGGGATTATGAGGTCATGTGACGTGCAGATTGACTAAACAAGGTTTATACTGTATATACTGAATTGTAAAGCACAATAGCTTATGCTGGCATTATATAAACACGTTCACAATGTTAATAAATAGTTACAGGTACAGTATGTGAAAATGTGAGTGCGGGAGGATAGTGGAATTGCTGCTGCGTACCGGGGATGTCCTTCGATGAGCGTTCTGACATGTCCAAACAAACAGGATTTGATGAATGTTACAAACTCGCTTTTTTCATGATTAAAGTAATGGGGCCTCTATGAGTATCTCTGTGTGCTTGAAGTTTTTTTTTATCTCTCATATTTTTTTTAGACCTTCCTCTCTCAAGTTCACAAAGAAACTCTGGAGTATCTTTGAATGTGTCCTCTGGGGGCTATTTGTAGACCAAATTGAAGACATGAATTTGAATTGAAACTTCTGCCTTGCAAACAAAATAGTGTTTGATGAGAGAGATACTGTAATGTGGCACACAGGGGTAAGCATCAGACAAGAACTGCTCGGGATACTGGACTTCCTGGTTCCACCCATGACACTCATGTCACTTATACACAGTTCTACTGCCACACAGTTTAGCATAAGGCAGGGGTGGGGAACCTTTGGCCCTCCCGTTGTTGTGGAACTACACATCCCAACATGCCCTGCAACAGTTGTAGCATGGCCACATAGCAAAACCGTAACAAGGCATGCTGGGATGTGTAGTTCAACAACAGATGGAGGGCCGAAGGTTCCCCATCCCTGGCATAAGGCCTTTGCTAGCCTTCTAGAAATAGAGCGTGCATATATGAATTATAAAGTTTTTAAGCAAAAGTGGAAAATACCAACATAACATAACTCTTTGCACCACTGGATGCATAAATGTGCATTGTCCGATGTGATGACAGGTTCATGCACTGCAACCAAACTATGATAAATACTGTAGCTACTTTGAGTTATCATCTCACAATTTTGATTGGCAGTCAACTGATCTGCAGCTGCTCTCATGGTTTGGCATTGAACTGCTATTTTGACACGGGAGAATGCATTGGATGCCCATTGATGTCCCTGATGTTTTCTGATATCAGCTTAAATAACACAGCTCACCAACAACATCAAACTCATGTGACTTGGTCACTAAAATTCCTAACAAATGCTATGTAACAATAACACCTCTTTTACAGTAGATGAGGTCTGCGCACACAGCCATGGCAGCAACAGTTATACAGTTGTTTAGTTAATTAACAAATGAGAAACTGCAATGTTTAAGCTTTGCTTTTACTATCCCACATGTATGCCCAGTCCAAGGCAGCGAGGGGGCCCATCCCTAGATTGGTGCTAGGCCACTAGCTCATTGCAGCTGGTGCATGGGCAGGTGGTCATGGAGAAAGCGCAGTCAGCATTTTGAAATTGGTGCGGGCTGCAAGTCGATTGGAGCTTGCGGACTGGCAGCCAATCAGGAGCTGCTACAGGGGGCCCTATAAATTTTGTCAGTCCTGGGCCCAACAATTTCTAATGGCAACCATGTTTAACCCGATTTTCAAATATCTATTCCCCCTACCTGTACTTGTATATATGAGTTACAGTAAGTACAGTAAGTCATTTACATCAGTTTAGCAAGAAATGGATAACAAATCAGCAAAGGAGCTATAAACTTTTCAAAGACTAATTGAACCTGTCTGTGCTGTCAGTCTCCTTTCACCTCAAGTATTCACATAACAGATACAGACTAATTGCAAAAGCATCCCCGGAGAGTCAAATAAGTGACAGATGCTTTGCATGCAGATAGATAGGTAGGTCAATAAAGTTCTATATATAAATATATTTTTTGAGATATGTTGATATAAATATATATATATATATATATATATATATATATATATATAAGGACATGGCACTTACTGTATGATACTGGCGGCACCCCCGCACTGCCAACACCCCAGCAGTACTGACACTGCTGGCACCCCCTCATTGAGAACACAGCTGGCAACCCAAAACTAAGGACACCCGGGATAGTAAGTGCCCTACTGGTGTATCCAACTTGCACTGTATCCGACCCATGCTGTATCCAATGCACACTCTATGCAACTCACACTTTATCCGACCGACACTGTATCCTGCACTTTATTCAACCTGCACTGTATTCAACTCAGACTGTATCCCACACTGTTTCCGACTTGCACTGTATCCAACCTTCACTGTATCCAACCCACACTGTGGGCGGTATTCAATGTGAATACCGGCGAGGCGCAGCGAATCCTGTTTAGGATTCGCTGCACATTCGCCACGTTCAACGAGTCAGGGGCTCGCTGCCCCTGACCGGCGAATATGAGCTCCTGCAGCGAATGCCGCAGGGAGCCTGAGGACGGTGGCAGGCAGGGAGATGGAAGTCTCTCTGCCTGCCCCAGAGCGTATGTGGGGGGGAGGTGGGCTCCCCGGGTGCCAGGCAGCACAGGCTGCCCCCGGGGGTGCCAGCAGGGGACCGGGTATATTCACTACACCCGATCATGCATATGTAACGATCGGGTGCAGTGAATATATGAATATCTAATGAGCGGCTCGGCTCCGGTGCCCCCTACTGGCTGGTCAGTGTAAAAAAAAATAAAAAAAAAAATATATTTTTTAAATTAAATATATATTCATGTGCTTACAGCACATGAATAAAAATAGCATGCCCCTCCTCAGAATAAAATTCCTGATTTTTTGACACCAAATGTAAAAAACCAAACACTTTATTTTAAAAGTTCACATTCCACTTCACCATAAAAAGATAGCGATTGCTACTCGGTGAATCATGGCGAAAAAAACCTTCAAATGTATTCGCCATCTGGTCATTGAATAGGGTGATTCACCGTTTTAGTCAAAAATTCGCCAAACAGCACAAATTCGCCATAAAAACATGGCGAATCAGGCTCATTGAATACCGCCCTGTATCTTGCACTGTATCCAATTCCCAATGTATATAACTTGCACTGCATCCGACCTGCACTATATACAACCCACATTGTATCCCACACTCTATCCAACCTGCACTGTATCTAACCCAGACTGAATCACGCACTGTATCAAACCAAAAATTTGTGATCAATTGTTTTCTATTGAAAGTACTTCTGATTTGGTTCTAATAGTTAATGCTAGCACATAACTAATTGCAAAAATATTTAAACAGTGTTTGTGCTGCTGCTCTGTTGATTATTTAAGACAGCCTGACATTAGCCAATGTTTGACTGGAAATAAATGTTATTGAGGTTAATAATACTAGGAATGAAAAAAGGCCCAAATTATGTAATTGTAGCTTTTTTTAATTAATCCAAATCAAGTCATGGCAATTTGGCAAATCCAAATCCAGACAACGAAACGGAATCAAATCCAAATCCAGGAAAAATGGATTGCATACACATACAACATATGTTTTTGCCAGCCGCATGGAAAATATACTGTAAGCACATATGACATCCTGATAATGTACACCATGCAGTGGAACCAGTTTGCACTTTGTCACACTATGCATGCCATGGTGTGCTCTAGTGGTGGCATGGACAGAAGATATACAGTATGTGTGCAGATATATGTGAGAAATTAGAATGTAATAGGGAACACCCATAATGTCCCAACAACCGCTGTAAGGTCCAAGCAGGTCCCAATGGGCCCATGAAGATTTCCTGGTCATCCAAAACTTTCCAATAATGGAGCATTGCGTGACTACTACTTGACCGTTATGACATTATGTGGACCTGCCCATACTTCAAAAGTCCCTTTGATGTTCTTTGGTAGGATAAAAAATGTTTGGGCACACAAAACGGTTTCATCCACTGTATGCGGGCAGTCAGATTACTCTACAAGTGACACGGGTATTAAGTCTACGTCCAAGAGCCTGATTCAGATTTGTACGCAACGCTGATGTTCACACAGCTGAGCATTTATCAGTTGGCTGTATACGCACCAAAGTACTCTATATATAATGTGGCTGCAAGAAGCAGCAAAAATATAGGGCTATGGAAAGATTGTGGGGGTTGGGGGTCCCAAACCAGTATTTTGCGTAGGGTCCCAAAAGTTCTAAATCCACCCATAAGTTCTAAATCCACCTCTGGGTGGGGCTGGCAGAAACTGGGGATGTGCACCGGGCACTTTTCATGTTCCGTGAAACACGTTTTGGGTCTGTATCTCGGACAGTGTTTTGGATCTGGATCTGTTCCAAAACACCATCAGTTTCATGTTTTGTGTTTCATGTTTTGGGTTCTGATTTTTTTTTTTTTGGGGGGGGGTTGCTCCTACGCTATTATTAACCTCAATAACATTAATTTCCACCCATTTTCAGTCTATTCTGAACACCTCACACCTCACAATATTGTTTTAAGGCGAAAAAGTGGCACCGAGGCAGCTGGATAACTATGCTAAGCCACACAAGTGGGCGGCACAAACACGTGGCTCATCTAGAAGTGGCACTGCAGCGGCAGACAGGATGGCAGTTTGAAAAACTAGGCCCCACAAAGCACATAATGGTCAAAAAAAGAGGTGCAAGATGGAATTGTCCTTGGGCCCTCCCACCCACCCTTATGTTGCGTAAATAGCACACTTTAACAAACCAATCAATTCAGCGACAGGGTCTGCCACACGACTATGACTAAAATGTGACTAAAATTATTGGTTTGTTTGGGCCCCCACAAAAAAAGAAGCAAGTCACCTCTCCCTGCACAAACTGACTTTATAAAGGCACAATGTCTTCCTCATCCTCCTCCTATGATTCCTCACCCCCTTCAGCATGTACTTCCTCATCCTCACAGATTATCAATTCATCCACAATCACAATTAATAATTCATTTTGATAAACATCAACTTCTCCACATGTTGCATAAGCAGCCTTCTACGCTGCTCACTGACCAGGTTCCCCGCTGCACTAAAAACTCTTTCGGAGTACACACCGGAGGGGGGGACAACTTAGGTAAAATAAAGCCAGTTTGTACAGGGGCCTCCAAACTGCCTTTTTATCCTGCCAGTACAGGCATGGACTGTCTGACATGTCTACTTGGATGCTGTCACCAATGTAATCCTCCACCATTTTTTCAATGGTGACAGCATCCAATGCAGTGACAGTAGACACTTCAGTAATCGTTGGCAGGTCCTTTAGTCCGGACCAGATGTCCAACTCCAAACTCCCTTCTGCCTGCCCTGTTTCCTCGCAACCACAGGTGTAGGAGAAAATGAGGGAGGAGCTGTTGCCGTGTCACGGTCTGCTTGAGATGACAAACTCCTGACCAGTAGGTCTTTGCACCTTTGTAGACTTGTGTCTGCTGGAAACAGAGACACAACATAAGCTTTAAACCGAGGATCGAGCATGGTGGCCAGAATTAATTCCTCTGACTTTAACAGACTGACCACCCTCGTATCCTGGCAAAGCGTATGAAGGCCTTCATCCAGAAGAGCTACATGCTTTGCGGAATCACAATGCTTTAACTCCTCCTTCACTTTCTCCTGCTGCTTCTGCAAAAGCCTGATCAGGGGAATCACCTGACTCAAAAACAAGATAAAAACAAAGGTATACAGCGCTTGGGTTTGACCTACAAAATGACCACCTACAATGGGCAATATAAAAACATTTATTACATTCAAGACAATAACAATTAGAGAATTCTCTAAAAAATATGATGAAAAAGGGGGGGGGGGGTATGTAAAAAATGGAAAAATAAGTAAAAAATAGGTACGGTTTAAAAAATAGTCATTGTGTACAGGATTGCTCCAGTGTAAGAAGTGACAGTTCATGGGTACCCACGTGGTTAGTATAGTTACCAACGGTGAAGGTCAGTATGGACGTCTCCTATTGGACGAATATAAAGGATACGGTTCCGGTCAAATGCCCAGCATATGGATCCAAATTGAGGAAGTATTGACAGCGGCAGGTGGAGTAGAATGGAGAAGGCTGCCTTGAATCATTTGTGGGTGAAAACTGAGATGTATAGATCCCATGGAACAAAAGAAGCTGGTCCGGAAGACCTGATTCACCGTGGTGCAGACTGGAGCAATATAGTAGTGAGGGCTCAATGAGTTTTGACATGTTAACACGTCTTCATCAGGAGCAGTGGCCCTGATGAAGACGTGTTAACACGTCGAAACGCGTTGAGCCCTCACTTCTATATTGCTGCCATTGTCCAACACCACAAATCGCTGGGAGAGTTTAAATGGGGTAAGCCACTGTAAGATAATTTCCCTCAGTTTCTCTAAGAGGTTGTCAGTGCTGTGCCTCTTACTGAAACCGGTGATACACAGCGTAGACTGCCTTGGAAGGAGCTGACATGCAAGAGATGCTGCTGTTGCTGCGGAAGGCAATGCATCTACCCACATGTCTGTGGTTAAGTGGACAGTGGGTACAACTGCATTTTTCAGGGCACCGAGGACACTTTTTCGGACGTCTCTGTACATCTACGGTATCGCCAGCCTAGTGAAGTGGAATCTAGATTTGATAGTGGGGACACAATACCTCCATCAAATATAAATCCCACTCCACTGATGGCGGACACCGGATGCACATCTAGCACCAACATAGCTGTCAAGGCCGAAGCTATCTGCTTTGCAATCGGATGACTGCTGTCATACTTCGTCCTCATGGCAAATGACTGTTGGACGGTCAATTGCTTAGTGAAATACATAGAGGTGTTATGACTTCCCATCTGGGACGATGACCGACTTCCAGCAGCAACAGTAGCAGTAGAAGGCATACCACTGCAGGATCCTCCGGAGGATCCCCAGATGGAAGAGGAGTCAGTCATGACAGTGACATTGCCTGCAGGACTACCTCCGAGGAAATTGATGAGGAGTGACTTACTGTTGTGGTTTTCAGACGCTTGGATACAACTGGATCTAGGTGTCCGTGGACTGCTTACGGTCCTAGCCACAGTTTATGAACTAAACAGTGACTTATGAACTAACTTCAGGTGATGCATAAGCGAGGATGTCCCTAGGTGACTAACATCCCTACCCCTGCTTATTCCAGCTTTACATAAGCTACATATGGCGAGGCAGTTCTGGATAAAAAGACCAAAGAGGTGGATTTTTTGGTATTCTGCCCAGGCATGGTGCTGGCCTTTTGCATCCCACAGACAACAACTGTCTTGCCCAGTACCTCATTTAAGAAAACCACATCACCATCAGCATCCTCCTCCTCATCATCAACTTCCTCCTTTAGCACCAGCTACATCAATTTCCTCCTCCTGGTGTACAACATTGACAACTTCAAAATCAGGAACTGTACTGTGGGTGATCCTTCCAGCAAATGCAGAGGGCATGCTGCAAATGGTGGAAGGAGCCATCTCTTCCCATACAGTGATGGGAAGGTAAGGCTTTGCAACCACCAACACCCTTGGACACTCCTTGGGGATTTGTGATACCATGTCTTTAAAAGGCTTAGTTGTTTGCTGTCTTCTTGTTGCCAGCTTAAATCTCTTTACATTTCTAGGGGGTGGGAGAGGAGGATGAGGGCTGTGATCGTCGTGTGAAGCTGGACCACTAGTCAAGAACATAGGCCATGCCGTTAGCCGTTCCTTGCCACTCTGTGTGGCAAATGGCATATTGGCAAGCTTACATTTCTCTTCCAAAGATTTACATTTTTTTTTTCCTTAAACGTACTCAACTTTGCCTTTTTGGATTTCACACGCCCTTTGACGATGACATTGGGCATCGGCATTGGCATTGTCATTGGCATGAAGATATTCTATGTCTTGACTAGTGGCAGCAGCTTCAGTACTTGGAGGAAGTGGTTCTTGTTCTAGTGGAGCCTTAATATTTTGGTTCTCCATTACCTTTCTGGAGTACAGCCACACAGCAGCAGAGACACAGAAAAATGTAAAAGGATTATTATTTACATCAGTAACCCTTATTGTAAAAAAAAAAGAATGATTTATTATTTTGCAGCACCAATGTGCGGTGTGCACACAGGTGAGTTGAGACTTGTACTACCCTGACCTGTACCAGCTTAGTCACACAGCACCAGTCAGTAACCCTTATTGTCCAAAAAAATTTGCTTGATTATTTTGCAGCACCGATTATTTTGCAGTACTGGCATGCACACAGGTTAGGTGAGACTTGTAGTACCCAGTCCCAGCTAACAGTCACACAGCAGCAGACACAGAAAATATATAAAAGGATTATTATAAGTCAGTAACCCTTATTGTCCCAAAAAATTAGATAGATT